>NC_061119.1:199904908-200139491 GCF_002878395.1 Capsicum annuum | reverse complement strand
TTTAAATTACTTTACCATTCACCATAGACACAAAGAAACACACACACTGGGAGATCCTATAACTGACATAAACCATGTGAGCTACATAGAGCCCAACGTACAACCCACGTTGGGGAGAGAGGTCCTATCCTTGCCATCGGAGTAGGACTATCGATATCAAATCCACACAAACTAGTTATCACTATATAAATCAGCCTCAGGACCACTCCTATGGGGGCACGTAGTTCTAGGGAAGTAAGGTCGATTTATACCTCCCACTCGGTGCTAAAGATTGCTCCCGGACTTATCTCAGATCATTTCAAAGACAATCCACAACAAAACAATTTCAGTAATATATGAATATTCATCGGGAGCCATCATGCTTCCCATCTATCAAAATCAACCACGTTGTGGATTTCTTTCACACTCGAGTTCAAAACAACTCCATTAAGATCAAAAGGTCAAATCATTTAAAATATCTCAAATATTCAACATCATCGTGTTTATAACACACACTTTCTCAAAAAAAATACAATTTCCAATGGGGATTCACGACCCAAATATCAAAATCATGATAAATATCATTCAAGATTCATGCTTTGTATCACCATACATGTAAATTTATCTTTTAAAATCATAAACATCAAGATTTCATAATAATCATCATAAGATATGGTTTCATGCTTCAAATTCATAAAAATCAAATAAAAATCATGCCTTTGTAAAGAAAATTACTTTTGGGCACAAGAACGAAAGAGAGTTCTTGTTGAAAAACCCCACATACCTTGAATGATGAACTTTAGATCGATACTCATTTTTGAGATTTTAATCATGCCTTTGAATGATGGTTCTTGAAGTTCTTGAACTAGGAACTTGGAATCTTGAATAAATTTGCAGAATTAATGGTGAACTTTAGAGGTTCTTGAAGTTGGATGTAGGAGCTTAGGGTTTTATTTTTAAGAGAGTTTGATGAAATATAACATATAATGTTTCTAATAGGCTTTAATATAGGGTTTGGACGGATTTTGGGTGAGGGAGAATGACCAAAACGCCCCTAAAAATCAAAAAAAAATCTCGAATTTGTCCTTTGGTGGACTGTTTTGATAGTCTGAAGTAGATTAACCATAACGTTTTACTCCGCTATTCAAAGTGGATGAAACTAATTTCATTAGAAAGAGGACTCACATATATTTCCATTGATGTATAGTATCTCACCCAGATCATTGTGTACGAGGAGTTATGATCTTTTGAAGTTGACCCAAAAATTCACTTTTGATAGGCTGAAGTAGATCGACCATAACTTTTTGCTCCGATAGAAAAATTGGATGAAACCAATTTCATTGGAAAGAGGACTCGCAGATCTTTCCGTTGATATATAGTAGATCACCCATATCATTATGTACAAGGAGTTATGATCATTTAAATTTGGAGAAAAAATGCACCAGGCCTCAGTACTTTTTCCTGCACGTTTTACTGTTAACTATTATTCACGGTTCGATCGGAATGTTCATAACTCGTCGTTAGGGTGTCCATTTTGGATGATCCACATATCGTTGGAAAGATTATTCGATACTATACATAATGGTGGGTCATAATCTAAGACATTTCGCACGGAAAATTTATAATTCATTCTAGAATATAGAACCCAACACGTTTACGCACAAAATTTTAACAAAAAATTTCCCGGGGTATTACAATAAGCCTTTTGTATATCCACTTTTAACATATATCTAATTGTTTCGACATTCAGATTCTGCCATACATTTTAAGCTATTCCCCATGGGCAAGAGTTAACACTGCCTTAGTTTGTAATGATTTGGAAGATGACCTATCACTCTTGCCCCAGAGGCAAGACTTAGATAATTATGCCCCATGGGCAAAAGTTAACACTGTCATAGTCTGTAATTATTTGGCAGATGACTTATAACTCTTGCCCTAGAGGAAAGACTTTGAAAGTTATGCCCTATGGGCAATAGTTAACTGTGCCTTACTCTTTAATGATTTTACTTGTTGAAGATATATATTCTAAATTAAATTGTTACTAATCTTTTGTTGTTTCATTTTTCACAAGGGTTGTGCTTGGAATGGATGAAAACAAAACAAGTATTGAAAGTATTGATAGAAATAACGAGTTACAGGTTATTGAACAAATATTGAAGGCTGAAATAGCTGAGCCATCCAAGATTAAGAGGGTACGCCAAAAGAAGACAAGGATACTTGATGTCGAGGCTACTCTCTTGAGACACAATGCCTCTTTGAATGAGCTAAATGTCAAGTCGATCTTCATTGACAAATAAAATATGATGACGTACATGTTAAACATTGCAATTACGCACAACATCCAATTTAAGATTATCAAATCAAGAACAACAAGATATTCACTGCGATGTTTGGACGACAATTGAGTATGGCGGTTTCATGCCTCGAAGATTGCCGATTCTTTGCTCTTTCAAGTTAATACATATGAAAAGGCTCACAGTTGCTCGGTTGATTTCATAACGTCCAACCATAGGAATGCAACATCAAAGGTTATATGTGACTACATACTAGAGCTCGTGTGTGATTCTTGTAATGTAAGCACACCAAACTTTGTGGTAGATGAAATGAGAAGGAAATACGGAAGCATCATATCCTACAAAAAAGCGATACAACATGCCTATACAGTGATAAGCGGAACCACAGAAGAGAACTACAATAGGTTACCATCGTATCTTCACATGATGAATGAAAATAACCCAGGCACGTACACAAACATAAAGAGGGACGATGAGAACAGGTACAAATGCTATACTACTGAAATTAAAAATGTTTTCCCAAGAGGCAACAGTTTATTCTTTAATTGCACTGATTAGATTAATAAAATATATGTAACTCTTGCCTCATGGTCAAGACTTAGTTTAAAAAATTATTGAAACTGAAAACTTTTGCGCAAGAGGCAATAGTTCATTCTTTAATTGCACTGATTATATTATTAATATATATGCAACTCTTACCTCATGGGTAAGACTTAGTTTAGAAAATTGTTGAAATTGAAAACTTTTGCCCAAGAGAAAATAGTTTATTCTTTAATTGCACTGATTAGATTATTAACACATATGCAACTCTTGCCTCATGGTCAAGACTTAGTTTAGAAAATTGTTGAAATTCAAAACTTTTACCCAAGAGGCAATAATTTATTCTTTAATTGCACTGACTAGATTAATAACATATATGCAACTCTTGCCTCATGGTAAGACTTAGTTTAGAAAATTTTTGAAATTGAAAACTTTTGCCCAAGAGGCAACAATTTATTCTTTAATTGCATTGATTAGATTAATAACATATATGCAACTCTTGCCTCATGGGCAAGACTTAGTTTAAAAAATTGTTGTACAAATGCTATACTGTTAAAATTGAAAACTTTTGCCCAAGAAGCAAAACTTTATTCTTTAATTATACTGATTAGATTATTAACATATATGCAACTCTTTCCTCATGGGCAAGACTTACTTTAGAAAATTGTTGAAATTGAAAACTTTTCCTCAAGAGGCAAAAGTTTATCATTTATTTGCACTGATTAGATTATTAACATAGATAGAACTCTTGCCTCACGGGCAAAACTTAGTTTAGAAAATTATTGTATAAATGCTATACTGTTGAAGTTGAAAACTTTTGCCCAAGAGACAAAAGTTTATTCTTTAATTGCACTGATTAGATTATTAACATATATGCAACTCTTGCCTCATGGGCAAGACTTAGTTTACAAAATTGTTGTATTCTGATTATAAACATCAAATGCAAATTGTTACTAATATTCTTTTGCTCAACACAGGTTTCAATATGCATTTTTTGCTTATGGCGCTTCAATCATTGGATGGACCAACTATAGACCGATAATAATGGTAGATGCAACATTTTTTAAGTTAAAATATCATGGTGTCCTCATGATTGCAGTGTCAAAGAACGGAAACAACAACATATTTCCTTTGGCTTTTGGAATTGCAGACTCAGAAAATAATGAGTCTTATAATTGGTTCTTCAATCAGTTAGGAAATGCAATTAGGGTACGTGAACAATTGTCTATTCTATCATATCATCACCTAGCCATTACAAATATCTATCCAGCGTGTCAACACGGGATATGCATCTATCACATATACTTCTTAGATATAGTTTTATCACTATTCTACAACGCAGCAACATCATATAAACGAACTGAATTTTATGCTTTCATGGATGAGATAGAAAAAGTCGACAAAGTTGTTGTGGAGTACTTAAAAGAAGAAGAACCAAAAAGATAGTCTCATTTGTTTCATACCAATAGAAGATACAATATGTTTATGACTAACAACGTGGAGTCCATGAATGCGGTACTGAGAAAAGCAAGGCAACTGTCAATATTGGGACTGATAGATTACATTTAGTACAAGTTACAAAGTTGGTTTTATGAAATAAAAATAGAAGCGCAAGGCAACTTTCATGACATCACTCGTTGGGCGAAAGTGGAGGTGACTGACAAGATTTAAGTCACCTTGAAATTGAAAGTAAGTAATTGAAATTGTATTTTGATAATAGGAAAATATATCGTTACTGTTTTTTGATTGCAGATTATATATAGCTAGTTTACTGTTATTTGTGATTTATTGCTAGTTTTTTATTTCTTTGAGATTTGTACGCGAAATATGTGTTTTGTTGCTTCTGTTCCATTGCTTCTGCTCATAGCTATGTGATACTTTGTGATTTGATGTTGTATGCTTCATTGTAGCCATTTTTTGGTTATCTCAAGATTCGACCCTACGTATGTTTGATTGCTCTGTATGGCTGATTCTGCTCATATACTATATGTTCCACTATCATAGTTGATTCTACTCCTAGGTTAGATGCAATATCTATTATATGTCAGTTTATTTGTAGTTGATTCTCCTGCTCATATGTTGGAAGCATCACTATTGAATCAGTCGTTGTTCCTGAGCAAGGTTCTGTCTTTTCCATATAATACAGGGAATTTGACTTTGAAAGCTCATTCCTTAGATGATAGATCTTTCTTTTGCACTGTTCCTGACCAAGCCAAGCATCAAAACTCTAACTATCCCCTATATTGGCCCTTCTCTTCCATTTTGAAATAGAACCTTAATTGTGACTCCTTATTATTGGTTACTTATTATTAGATTTTTGATTAGTTCAATGTTAGATTGTGATTTGATGTTATATGCTTGATTGTAGCTATTTTTTGGTTGCCTCAAGATTCATCCCCTATATATGATTGATTGCTCTGTATGTCTGATTCTGCTCATATACTAAATGTTTCACTATAAGTTATTATTTATTTATTATTTTATTTACAGGTAGACCCCATTGATGCAACAAGATTTGTTGTAAGAGAAGAAGGAGTCGAATATATTGTAGACCTGAAGAGTAGGACTTGTCAATGCTTGGTATTTCAAATAGATGAGATACCATGCACCCATGCAATTACAACGATAAACAGTAGACATATGAACAAGTCTAGCTATTGTTCTCATTGGTTCTCAAGACAGTCTTAGCTACAAACATACCAGGGAGAAATCCTACCAGTTGGAAGCACAACATCATGGATTGTCCCAGATAGCATAAAGGATCTGATTACAAAACCCCCAGATAAGGAGGTTCTACTTGGGAGAAGACAAACATCCAGATATCCTTGCAGAACAGAATCTTCAAGAAACAATTACAGATGTTTGAGATACAAAAGAACCAGGCATAACAAATCAAATTGTCACTACACTCCTATCCTTTATCCATATGCAAGAAGATACAGAAAGAAAAATAAGAAAACATGATTAGTTTTACTTTTTACCCGAGAAGTTGGATCAAAATTGTAGTTATAATAAGATTCTTTGATCCCCTATTTTAGTTAGTAACAAGTATTTTTGACTTTTAATCACGAATGTCTTCTTATTTATTTAAAGTTTAAACTTGTGGTGAAGTATTTAACTCAATACCTTATTATTGAATTTTTATAAAAATTACTTAGCATGTTAAATTTTTTTATATATTGATGTGTAAAAATATATCATATTAACAGGATTTGGGGAAGGACCATACCCCCAAGAGATGTGATGTGAATAATTCCACGAGATACACTTTAAAATTTTCCTTGAAGGCAAGATACAGAATAAGTTGTGCCCCATGGGCAAGAGTTGACAGTAGCTTATTTTGCAATAATTTGGCAGATGATCTACAACACTTGCCCTAGAGGCAAGACTTAAGCCCCAAACTAGGTTAGTGTGTAATAACTTGGCAGATCTTTATTGCACTATGAGCCACTAGTTTATCCCAAACTTTCTGAAAGAAAAGGTTTAGATAATTGAAGCATTGTATTTCTTCCACTTTCTAAAATGATCTGCTCGTGAAACCTAAGTCAGTCAAATTAGCTTATGAGTTTAAGATTTGATATGGATTGGTATCAATGTCGTGAAGTGCAAACCAATAATTTACTTTAAAGTAATGACTCATAAGAACCATATGTTGAAAGGTAATTCTATCATCAGATGTATACTTGTAAAATATCACCGCAGTAAGACCAATAATTACTTGACGAAAACCGAAATAATTACTTGATGATTACTATGTACCTATAGTAGTTTCAAGTTTCACTTCTCTTCATCTACCTACATTCTATTGCATGCAATTTTTTGTCACTTCATAAAGCACATGGCAATGTTGTAGTCAATCTAGATGAACCTATGTAGCTTTTTTTCTTGTGTAGTTTAATTTGGTGGATCATAGGTTTGATTGTCATTATAAGCTCTTTATTATTGTGAATCTGTACATGGAGTGATACCCTTAACGATCTATGAAATAGATAGCTATGCTAGTCATAAAATTGGGTCAATTTCTCTATCTGAGCTTTGATCTACATTAATGAAAGTGAACCTTTATCCTTCTATTATGGTTGCAGCTGCCACAGCTAGTTGTGGAGAATGTTCTCGCTTTCAACGAGAGCTTTTGTATAATACTTGCAATAAGAGCAGACACCTGCTAATATGACGATGACAAAGAATGGTTCAATTTATTAATATCTTCAGTTGGCTTATGCTTTGTAACTTCTTTCAACTTGCAGAATAAGCTTTGTTGATTTTATTTTACAGAAAGACTATGAAGAGCTGGCATTGACACTAATGAACATCGTAGATCGTATGGTTCACAAGACAAATGTATATATTCCATCTCCCTTCTGAACTACACATAACAATTATATGTACTTTTGGTCCTTAGCTGATCACAAGCAACTTCTCTTTAGTATAAGACTTTCTGAACTACACATAAACAAGTATATGTATTTTTGGTGTCTAGCTAATTACAAGCACCTTCTAAACTACACATAACAAGTATATGTATTTTTGGTGCCTAGCTGATCACAAGCATCTTCTGAAATACAGATTACAAGTATATGTATTTTTGGTGCCTAGCTAATTACAAGCACCTTCTAAACTACACATAACAAGTATATGTATTTTTGGTGCCTAGCTGATCACAAGCATCTTCTGAAATACAGATTACAAGTATATGTATTTTTGGTGCCTAGCTGATCACAAGCAACTTCTCTTTAGCATAAGACTTTCTGAACTACACATAACAAGTATAAGTATTTTTGATGCCTAGCTGATCACAAGCAATTTCTGAACTATGCATAACAAGTATATGTATTTTTATATTTTTGGAGCCTAGCTGATCATAAGCAACTTCTCTTTAGCATAAGACTATGTGGATACATGTTATTGGAGAGATGGAGATGAACAATGAGGAGAAATTGTTAAGGTGAAGTGATGCGTATGTATTCTCTCTCTGCTAATATTAAATTGAGAAAGTGATGCGTATTAATAATAATGATCAAAACACTCATATAGCAGTCGCACATATTTAATGATAAGACAGCCCCCATAGGAACAAGTTATACCTCATGGGCATGAATTGGCCCTGCCACATTATTTACTAATTTAGAAGATACTCAATAACTCTTGCCTCAGGGGAAAGACTTGCCACAAGGAAAGGAAAAAATATTCTTCGATAATAAAATATAAATATACAAAGATACCAATAAATGAATCAGTAGCGATTTTACATTGTATACTTTACGTTGTCGCATCAAAATAGCCGATTTAATTTGAAAAGACTGTTTAAACTTTACATAATCGCATAAAAATAGCTAAAAATCCATCATGTGCAGTGATTTTCAATAACTACAAAACTAAACTACTACTCCTAGTGCGTCTTCTTCCTCTTTTCCTTTCCAAATAATCTGCCAACTTTTTTTGTAGTGTTGTCTTTTATACCAGCTTCTAGTTTTCTCTTTCCATAATCCCACAATAAATATCCATACCTCATGCGAACATGACCAATGTCAATCTCTTTAGGAATATCTCTACCATAAATGACATATTCAGCAAACGCACAAACAAATGCTCTACAATCACTGTGATACAAATGAAAGATATTACGTGAATATATGGAAAATAACAAAAAAAGAAGTGAAATGAACATTTAAAAAATGAATGCAATGAGATACCATTGAGTTTGTTGTGGCAGCTCATCAACCATTTTTATCGGCAAAGTGTCATTTTTAGATTTGACAATGCCTTTCTCAAGATAGAAATTGACCTTTTTCAGAAAATACGGTATCAATGTTTGGTAAGGTAACATCACTTTTTGAACAACTTTATCACCACGCCTGGTATGGTTTGAGTCGTATACATATATGCACCAATCAGTAAAGTCAAAACTCTCAAAATCCAGTGTCCAAGTTCAGATTTTTCTCGTGGAACATAAACTGCAAATAAAAAGTTTGTGAAAGCTTGAATAAAATTGAACTGCAGCTTATAAACCCACAAGTTAAGTGTTCCGTCTAGATCAAGAGAAAAAGCCTTTGATATTGAAGTCATTGCATCTTTTTGCAGTTTTTTCCATTAACTCAAGTGCTCCAGCAATTATTGTTGTTTCATCACGTGTTAAATCTCCTCCTTTTCCAGCTTGTCATAGCAATAAGAAGCAAACAAGTTGAGGCATACAGTAAAAGGAACATAATGAATTGAAAACGAGGTTCAACTAGTTATAGTACCTAATCTTAGAAAGATGAACTTGGTCGTGTAAGCAGATTGTGTTCATGCATATATAAAAAAATATTGCATGTCCAGAGATATATTTACACTTTCTTAGATTAGCATTAAAAATTGAGAAATATTGAATAGATTAACTCATTGCCATGAAAATCCACAAATGTTTTTAGCTCAGCTCTCCGCAGAAGGGCAGCGTGCCCCTTACCTAATATCCAATCCAAGACCTAGAAGAAAAATCAAGGATGAAGTTAAGATCCATTTTCTTTATCAAGCCAACTATAAGATCCTTAACAACAAAAAGTAGGACTGGGAAATTCTCTCAAATTGCTGCATGAGGTTTTGGTTTTTTTCCCAATTCTAAAGATGAATATCCGTGTATCTTAATAAAGAAACTGATGGATATTTTATATATCAAATTATTCGCATTCTCATTTATAGTAATAACAAAAAATAAATAGAGATAGGAAAATGGAGTAACTGTTATATTATTACTAATTTTCTCCTTCCGTTCGGATTTACTTGTCACTATTTTCCTAATTTGATTTTCATTTTTACTCGTCATTTTGAAAAATCAAGAAAAAACAAAAAAAAATTCATGTTTTACCCTTAGCATTAATTACTTATTCTCGAAATCATTTTCAATACCTATTACTAAACATCAATTGATAGCAGTAATATTGTAAAGCCACTATACCAATCATTATTTTCTTAATAGATGTGTCACGTCAAAATGTGACAAGTAAATCGAAACGGAGGGAGAACATAACCAAGGAACTCCTCCATTCAACTTTATGTTGTATTCTTTCCATTTCTTTCCAAGCTACAGAAAAGGAACAAATCATACAAATCAACCACCGTAGCGTATATGAGTACAGATCTATCTTATGAGTTTTTGATGGGTTCATATAGTTTTATTTCTTAAACCGTATCATATAACTCGGATTGAGAGTACAAGGTGGCAATCGAACACACAGCTGGTGAAGATCTCTCTCTCTCTAGTAGCAAAACATGAAAACTTAATAACTCTACATGAGTAAATTATAGAATGTGATTGTTGTTCTTTATACCCTACTAATTGGATAAGCAATGGGGAAGAATAACCAGAAAAGAATCTGAACAAGGGGTGATACAGTGGCTCCAACTGTCAATCCATAGTGAGTACAGATTGTTTGAGGAATTATCTGCAAATGTAAAAGCGACAAACCTAGTTAGAGACAAGAGCCGAGCAAATTCCATAGATAACAAGTTGAAAGGTTAAGTGGATGAATGGAATAGACAACCTCTCCGAACATGAGAATCAGTGTAACAGATACTAGTATTGCTACCAACGCTGGTACAAGCTTGTCCAAGAATATTGGAAGAGACTACAACGGAAAATGCAAAAAGTAATAAATAAGTCAACAGTGGTAATAAAAGGATAACTATTGACAAATAAGTATTGGTACGCAAACCTTCATTGCTAAGGAGTTACCGATCAAGAGTGTGCAAAGCAAAAGATGTTGGTTTTTTACCACCGAAAGTATTTTAGCGGTAAAAGAAAGGAAGAATACTTTAAAAGACCAATCAAAGCAGACATAGGTACAACTCAAACTTTGCCACAACACTGCTTCTCTTCTAACTTATCAAACTATAAGATATGCAGAATAAGTTTCAGACTTTATTTAGCCTATATGATTTGAGAATAAGAATAGAATACAGATTTTATAACTAAGTGTAATGGCTCACAAGATTTAGATTGCATGTTTTATTATTCATGATTTGACTTACAGATTTCAGATTACTCAAGCTTAAGTGAGTCATTTACATTTAGCATGCATGATGTTTTCTATAAACTATGATGATATTATTTACTTATTGCATGCACCCCCATATACTCAGTACATCATCAAAGTACTGATCCACATATACATCTGTGTGCTACATTGTCTCATAATGTAGGTTGAAGTGCTCAGTATTAGTAGCGAGAGTGATTTTTGAGCATCTCATCTACATCCCTGCAGTTGGTGAGTCCTCTTAGTTCGGGGACTTAGCTATTCAGATTTCCAGTTGTTAGTAAATATTTTCATTACTCTTTTCATACAGTCTGAGTCAGATGGTGTCTGTCCCAGTGACTCTCTAGATTCAGCTAGTAGAGGCTTTTCGGACTACTAGATTTTTCAGATGTCATATTTAGACCTTTCAATATTTGATTTATCATATTGATGTGACAATATTTTCAGATATACTCAGACTTTTCAGATATTTTTCTGCATTGTCAGTATCGTATATTCATATTTCATTATTTTGAGATTCAGACCTAATAGAAAGCAGACAAGGTTAGCTCAGGACTTCTTATAGTTCGGAGCACCATGTGGCATCCTGAAAATCAAATTTTGGGGCGTTACAATATGTTACATAGGAAAGGTTGTTTATTGGAAAAGGTCTCAGGTATAGAATGAATATCCCTCATTTTTACAAAAGGTACGTGCCCAAGTTTGTTAAGCTATAATACATTCACATCATGATCAGTAGATCTAAGAGACATAGAAAAAGACGCAAAAATAGGAAATTATTGTTCATTCTTCAAGGTAGAATTTTATACATTATGTTTATATGAACACTTATTTATATTGTGATTACTATTTATAGCAGAATGAGAGTAACATTGTGCTCTATGACTACAGGAACTAGCAAAATTTATAATAGAAAGGAATGCATTTTACAAATAGTCAGTACACTGTGTAGTGGAACAAGTGTTGTTCTTCAGGCATTTTGGACACAAGAAGTATAATCCATACCTAGCTTCACTAATATCCAGAGGCCTATTCATTGAAGTGGACTGCAGAATACATGAATGTTCAGTGAATAAGACAATACTCTTAGGGATAGAAGTGGTAAGTGTATTAATGGACACACGATTATATTTGAAAGTAGACATAAACAACACTTAATGTAATACAAGAGCAGGTGCAAGTACTACACTACAAATTTGATTTACTTTTACTTTATAACCATTTGGTAACACAATCAAAAGGGGAAAAAGTAGGGTAAAGACGTTGGTCATGGAGCTTTTATTAAAGTTCGTGTTATTTGATGCACCTGAGTTTAAGATCCAAGAATCAGGATTGTTTTTGAAACACTTGTAAGACATTTTACCAAAGTTAATAGAAGAAGTACAAACTACAATACCTGCAAAGTTTGCATTTCCTCCCAAAGAATCTGAAGTCTTGTTGCTGTTATTCTCTCTATGAGCTCCAAACTAAAAATGTTGTAGAAAGTTCACAACATGCTCATACTGATCTCTAGATAGGTTGATGTTGTTTCCACCCTGTAACTTGTTGGGCTCATTTCCCCTGGTAGGTGCAATATCTGATACAAATCCATATACATCAGCAATAAGGCCTTTTCCTTTGTTGAACTTGTGATTTTAAATGTTGTTCTGATAACTACTCTGTGAACCTTGGTAGTTATTGTTGAAGTTGTGATTATTTCCTTGTGGATAACCATGGAGTTTATAATATTTATCTTTAGTGTGCCCTGGTCTTTTGCAGTAATCACATACCATACGAGGCTTGTTTCTACCATAGCCAATACTTTGGGTATAATTTGTCCTGAAACTTCCATTTCCACCTGATATGCTAGTACTAGAAGAATATTTGGGCCTAGGAGTTTTTCCTCCCCTGTGACTACTCATACCAGCGAGAAAACTAGTGGTCTCCAAAGAAATCTTGTTTAACCCACTTGCACTCAAAGAGGTAGACTCCATAAATAGTTGATTACTTGGTTTTATCTCTTTTTGTCTCTCATCCTGTATCAATAGTGAAAAATCCTATCCCAATAATGGAAATGGAATTATCATAAGAATGTTTCCCCTAACTACTGTATAAACCTCATTCAACCCTATGAGAAATTGGACCAATCTCCTCTCTTGTTCTGCTTTAAACAAGTGTTCTTTTGCATCACAAACACAATTGCATTTACACCGAGTCTGAGCATGTAAGGTGCTCAATTTTTCCTACAATTTCTATTTTTGTAAAATAAGTAGTTATGTCTAAACTACCTTGAGACAATTCATTTATTTCTCTCTGCACTTGATATAATTTCGCACCATTTGTTTGATCATATCGATCATCTAGCTCTTTTCATAGCTCAAAGAATCATTTACATATCAACAATATCTGCAATTTTCTTAGCTAGTGAATTTAGGATCCATGATTTGACCATACCATCACATCTTTCCCATTGCCTATATCGTAATGTTCGTGGGTCTAGTCTTTTACATTCACCACTGATGAACCCCAACTTATTATTAATAGACAAGGCTCTAAGAACTCCCCTTCTCCATGATGTATATAATGTTTCAACGAAGGAAATATGTACTAACATTGCACCTGGATTGTCTGAGAGATACATGTATAAAGGGGAACTGATGCCATCCCCAGCAATACTAGTACCAGTGGTACCATTAACATTCATAGTTGAAGATTCTTCACCCTAATTTATCATCTTAAGAGTATTTTAATTTTGACAAAAAACAGGAAAGAGAGAAATCGACACTCGAATTCAGAGACACAAAGTTCAATTCGGCAATTAATCGAATAGAAAACCAGCACGACAAATCAAATGGAAAGGGTATGAACCAAGCAATAAGTGATATCAAATTATAATGAATTCCATTATCGATACAACAAATTGAGCGAGAAGGTTACCAGTTTTTGCAACATATCTCTGATACCATGTCAAAATCAGCTAGACATAACTGAGGAAGAAGGATCAACATGAAGCTAAATCCATAGAAGCATAGATGTGACAAAGAAAGAACAAAGAAAAAATTATAACTTCTTGATTAACTATCAATGTATCTATACAAGGGTATTTATAGGGAAGGAAAAAAGAGTTGGGGGGTATTTGGATTTCCTTTTAATGAGTAACTTGCAAGCCAAAAGTCATAAGTTGGTACTACCCTATTTTTGACTTTTGAATTATTTTGATACTTTTTAACTTAAAAATAAGTGTTTAAAAGTACTTTTTAACTTTTCCAAACACCACCAAAACTAAAAAAAAAAAGAGCTTAGAAGTCAAAAACACCTAAAAATAAGTCAATCCAAACACCCACTTAATGTTGTAACTCACTAGAGCTATCAATGAGATGTTATCTAGCTAACACAATGAGTAACTAACTAAATCATACTAGCTAATACTAACTGTGCAATTAATTTACTAGAACTAGAGCTGCTTCAGTAATAATTAATCTTAACCGTTTGGATTGGTTAGTTGTAATATAAGCACCTAACTAAAATGGACGGGATGAATTAATCCATTCTTTATAATGTTTTATTTCATTTGACATTTTAATCTAAAAAATACATAAATACACAACTTATGCTTCCATTATTACAAAAAATTTCAACTCCCCAAACATATTACAAAAATTTTATTTTTTATGTTTTCTCTCTAAAAGCACATATACATAAGGAGTTGAGTTTATTCCACCCCTTTTTCCCCTAAAAACAAGACTTCAATCAAGGACCGGTTACCATTTTTAATACAACCGTACTTGATTCCAACTGATAGCATTCAAGTTTAACTTAATCTCTTTTTATCATTCTGATTTTTAAGATTTGAGGTTAGTAATTTTTCTTCAGCATTTACTTGAACAAAATTTAAAGATTTTTGAATGAACAAATTATCGCATATTCTTGTTAAGTAATTTTTTGGGTTTCTACTTTGCCAAAATTTAGTTGTTAACTCATTATTGTCCCTTTTTTATTTCAAAATCGTCTATTTGAAGTACTAACTTAACAACTTAGTACTTAGTAAATGGATGATTTTACTTCTTTTAGTTTAGGATTACTCGGTTAAAGCATAATGAATCAACAAATTCGGTAGTTGGGTTCGTTCCCGGAGTTTTTGATTATGAGGAATCTAACTTTGATGAAAACAGATCTAAATATCGTAACGAACCCAACAAAATGAAAAAGATTTAAAAAGCTGTTGCAGAAAAGTCGAAAAAGGCAATTAGAGAATCCTCAAGAAAAGCCAAAAAAGATGATACTGTATGTCCACTCTTCCTAAGATATACATGATTTTTTCATTTTTGATATTTTTTTAAAATTTTTTTTGAGGTTATTTTGTTTTTTTCAGTAATCTAAGGTTTTAAAACTGTAAACTAATATGGGATTGTTGTTAGTTGTTAGGTAGATTATGGATTTTTTTCATCAATTTTAATTTCTATCATAATTAATTTGTGGAAATACCAATAAATTTTTGTATATGTTGGGTATATACATTTGTGGTGAGGTGTTTGTTTGAACTACAGTGATCTATATAGTTCATATATACATAACTGATTAATGGATGTTTGTACATTAGTAAGTAAGTATGTATTGCACATACATTATTGAGCACATATACATAAGTTATGTTTGTCATTGTGTTTTGTTATGTTAGTTTGATGCACTGAACATGTCATGTGTATATGAATAACATATACATAAACTTCCATATGTTCTTAAACTACTACTGAGATTTCTAGTTCATATACATCATATTTGCTTTGTATATGTGTTCATTTTTTATATGGGCAGTTGAGGCAATGGATATCATCTATGTATATGTTAACGTATACATCATTTGTGATGTTTTGTTAGATGTGTTATTGAATCCATGGGTCACATACTTCAATTTATATGTATATGTTGTTAATATACATAAGTGTTGTATATGTATTGACAACATATGCTAACATATAAAGTGTTGTATATGTATTGACAACATATGCTAACATATAAAGTGTTGTATATGTATTGACAACATATGCTCACATATGATGTGCTGTTTTATTTTCAATAGGGTATGAAATACAAGATAAAAAATGTCCCTGCGTATTTGCATTTTGGTAGTTATTGCAACCGGAATTTTGGAGCAGACATAAATAATTATCTTGGTGAAGAAGTTCTAAATATATTTTGTTAAATAATTTTTGATTCATTTCTAGACATGGCGCAGTATAATTATCAGGGTCAAATATTCAAATGCTTACTTATGCTTGAGATAGAGCAAGACAACTCGAAGAAAATTTATGTTTACATGCAGGGAATCATTCTCAAGTTTTCTATTATTGAGTATGCCATTATATTTGGTCTTAAATGTATAGGGAACATTGAGGAACAGCTCTTTACTGAATCATCAAAGTCCGTATTAATGGAGAAGTATTTTTCAAGTTCAAAAAGTTCTGTCAAAAGGTCTCTTTTTATACAGCGATTCAAGATGGGCAACTTTGAAAATAATTCTGATGCTTTGAATATGTCAATAATTTACTTCATTTACACCTTTATGTATTTATAAATACATGATGCTACCATTAGCAGATCGAATTTTGTGATGGTTGAGAATGGTAGTTACCAACAATTTTTATGGTGGAAGAGTTCATTTCAAAAGTTTATTGCAACGTGAAGACAGAATTTTTATTGAGAAACAGTTATACTCGATGGGTGGAATGCCTTATGTGCTGAATGTTTGGATGTATGAATGTTGTTCTGAGGTAGATAGTACGATAGCTGAACGGGTGAAAAATATAATTTCACGAATTTTTAACTAGAAGGTGGTTGAAATCAATGTAAAGTACAAGAAGTTTATGGGTGATATGTTCAGCAAGGTAAGTATGTAGTATATTATTTTGAGCTTATGTTTATATTTCAATGTGCTTACTTTAACAGTGTTAATGTTTCTATTATTTATGATCTAACAGTTTGTATATAATAATTTACAACCAACTCGTGAAGAAGTCCAAAATCTTGATTTGCAAATGATTGAGGAATTTGAATTTAAACGACGCTGAATCTGAATTTTCACATGAAACTACTGCCAATTGTTCTGGTAAAAGACCTGCTATCGACATACATTCACATTTGGACCTCGACATACAAGGTTTTGAGGAGTTTAGTATAGCCCCACCTATAAAAATTTTCAATAAGGCAGGTTTGATTACAGATGCATCAGCATCACAACCTACTAAGAGGCGTAGGACAGTCCGTTTTGATGTTGCAACTGTCGAGGAGCAAGTTTGTGAGAAAACACCATCTACTGTTTCAAGAAGAATTGTGCCAACTGAAAAATACGAACTTCTGATTCAAAGTGTGTTCATGCCGCCAACACAACTTCATCATTATCCAGCAAGTCAGTTTGTCAGGATAATTCTGATGAAAAGTGGGATAACATAAAGTTGTTTTTGCAGTTATGTAAGTTTATTCATATGGTGAACACTATAAAATAATTTTAAAAAACATTAACATGTTTACTGTCTTTGACTATGCAGGTTGATACAAAATTCAACTTTCTTCATGTTCTAATTACCAAACAACATGAAGACTCAATTGAAAAAATGAATAAACAACACGCCAAACTCAAGCAAATGTTGAAACACAACAATCAAAAAAATAAAAAGGTAAACTAAATTTCATTTAAGTTATATTATATAACGAATTTGAATTTTTTATTTATTTTTGTGTATTTATATATTTTTTGGATTAGAATTTTCATATATATTTTTTATTATTTTTTATGCATGTTTTGTAATATACATAAATGTGTGACTTATGTTATATAATATACATACAATCTGTTATGTATATTTAATATTACACATGACCATAATATGCCTATAAACACAATGAGATGTGTATAATGTAACACATACACATAACACTGCTATGTATATTAGATAATAGTATTAAACTGTGTTATGTGTGTTATAGGGTATACATAACTTATTTTTTTGTGTTATGTCTGTTTGATAATATACCTAAAAGTGTTATGCATATAACACAACATAAATATAATGAGACAATATATAATGTATATTAGATAACAAGATTAAATTGTATTATGTGAGTTAGAGTATATACATCACTGTATTATGTCTTATATGTATGTAACATAATATACATAACTATGTTATGTATATTACACAACATTAATACAATGAGATGTGTATATTGCGTCATATACACATAACACTGCTATGTATATTAGTTAACTTGCTTAAATTATACTACTTGGATTAGAGGATATACATAACTTTTTGATGTATATTTTTCTTTCACAAGTACATTTATTTAAAATCTTCAGATAACATATGTCATTTCATATTAAAAAACAGCAATCTAATTTTTGGTTGACATGAATGTTTTTATTTTTATATAAGGCCGGTGAAGAATCAAACATTCCGACAGAAAAGGAAGTAGTCAAAGTAAGTAATAATTAGAATCAAATTAAGGATATTTCTAACCATTAGTTTAGTCCAAGTTGATGTTTCCAAATTTAATCTTACTTATCTTCTATAACAAAATCAAAAGGATCATGATTTGGATGGTTCAACTATTAGAGATAAACCATCACAAGATCAAGTTGATGAGATGGATATCATGCCAAATGTTGAAGTCAAACAAAAAGGGACACTTTTTTATAAATATGCATTTTTATTATCATAGATTGATGTTATCAAAATTTTTCTTAACCATACACCATATTAATTTCAACAGCATCGGAAAGTAGGAGATGACAAAACAGAAAATGTACTATCTAAAGACGATGTTGAAGAGATTGATATCGTCACAACCTTGAAAGAAAAAATAAAAGAATTATTTTTCATAAATAATAATTATACATAGTTTGTTACATATATGAATTTTTCTTTAATTCTTTAATGCTATGATATTTTTCAAGCTAAGAATGTGGTGCAAATTGAATGTTGTGGCTAGCAGTTCTACTAGATTTATAATGTATATGTGTTATATTATTTGTATATTATTATAATATACATATGCAACACATCAAAATTTTGAAAGCTTTATTAAACAATGCAATTCTCATTTTTTATTTGTAAGTTGTCGGCGAGACTGATAAATCAATACACATAGAGTCTGATGATGATACAATGGAAGGTGCTTATTTTGATTGGAACCGCAGTCCTATACAATAACAATCTGAAGTTACATATCTCATATTTTAATGCTTACAATTAAAACAATGAACTGACTTAGTTATGTATATGTTTTATCTATACAAGGATATGAAAGGATGTAGTGAGGATATTATAACTGCCAGATTAGATGCTCTTGTCGAATCTATGGTAAATCAGAAATTGGATAAACCCAATATTAGAATATCTAGTACCGTGCATATTCATAAAGATCACATGGTAAATTCGTAAAGTCATTTTTTTCAGATATAGGTCAAATATGTTAGAAATCTCATATTTTATCGTTTACATTTAAAACTATAGAATGACTTACTTTTGTATATGTTTTATGTTATCTTTTTAAGGATATTGAAGGAGTTAGTGTTGATATTGAAACTGTCACATTAGAAGCTTTCGTAGAAGTTGTGAAAAATCTGAAACCTAATAACGTTAATGTTGGAACATCTAGTATCGTGCATATCCATAAAGATCAATAGGTAAATTCATAAAGTCATTTTTTTCAAATTACATATCTTATTTTACACATATGACACTACTTTTACTAACATGTTAAACCAAAACTAACAATATATACATAAAATTTAATGTTAGGATAATTACTCGAGTATAATTCTTGAATCTTCTCAAGGCAAGTTAGATGTCATATTGGAAGGTCTTGCATCACCGGTGGATGACCTACCTCTAGAAGTTGTTCCCACATCAGAAGCCATCAGGAACCAGCACCACATCTTTGATAGTCAGCTTCCTCAAAATTTTTCTGATGCTATTGTTGTGGCTCATTAAGCTACAAAAAACCCTGCTAAGAGAACCAGGACTAAATTCAAAGTTTTCAAGTCATCAGACTCGATAGAATTTGTTTCTGGTTCAAAAGCCATTGAGGATCAAATCGGATAAACGAAATAAAAAATCGTATTTGATGGTTTCTTATATCTGACGATGTGCCAAAGGGTGTAATTGAAGAAAGTCTACTGAGGTTTCATGTTAAAAATTAAGTTTTTATCATTATTAAAATAAAAAAATTTTGTCAATGAGTGTACTACTATTTTTTTTGTACTAACAAAATTTAATTTTTTTTATAGAAAAATGAATGATGATCACTACAGAGCAAAATCCTCTTCTCTTGAAGTTCGAGATATCGATTTTGTTGTTGTTCATACACGATCAAAAAATTAATTTTACTTGATGTCTCAAACAAATGCATGTTGGAACGATGAGGTATTTAAACTTTTCATTTTATAAGCTTTCATATTTACTTGATTTTGTAATGTATATGAATTAATAGCATATATACACATACCTATCAGGAAAGTTTAACTTAAATGTATATAGCTTCCTATCTGGATAATTTATGTAGGTGTTGCACATACATTATTGAGTACATATACATACGTTATGTTTGTTGTTATGTTTTGTTATGTTAATTTGATTCACCAGACATTTTATGTGTGTATGACAAAAACATACATACACTACCATATGTTATTAAACTTGTAGTGAGATGTCTAGATCCTATACAACATATTGGCTTTCTATTTTTTTCAATTTTGATATGTGCAGTTTAGCCAATGAACATCATCTATGTGTATGGTAACATATACATCAGTTGTGATATGTTGTTAGATGTGTTATTGAATCCATAGTTCACACACTTCAGTTTTTATGTATTTGTTACTAATGTAAAGTATGTGAATTACCACAATATATATATATATATGCCAACCTAAAAAGTTTATGCATGCTTACAGTTCACAGTTATCTAAATATATACCCAATTGCAGATTATAATACTTGTTTGTATTTGCTATATGTCTGTCTTAATCTATGTATGTGCTTGCTAGTTGCTATGTATGTTCAAAAACTAATGTTTTGATACATATGTATATTAGTGCATATTATGTATATAAAAAATCAATTTTATAGATACCAATTCTCCGGTGTTATGTGTATTACCCTTAACAGTTTTGTGTAACATTTTCTTCTCATATTACTTATTACAAACATATAAATATGTTAAAAGTTTGCCAGTGTTAACGGTGCAATATTTTTATTTAACTACTATATCTTTGCGTATTATATGTCAAAACATCATAATGTTCATGCTTGATAATGTAAACATCGATAATTCAATTCAAAAACTAGAAATCTCTACAATACGCATAAAAATACGTAAGAAAACATGCAATTCAACATCTACAATACTTGAAATCTCATAATCTTCAATTAGTGATAAATGGGTATAAACCCCAAACTGAAATTCATGTAATTTCATATAAAAATCAACTTTAATTCAAATTTTGGGCACAAGGATGAAAGAATTATCCTTGTTAAAAAAAAAAACCACATACCTTGTTGATGAATTTGAATGTAACAATTTGATTCTTGACTGTCTAATGGTGTTCTTGAAGCTTTCTCTTGAAGTTCTTGAACCCGAAACTTTAGACTATAAGATTTCTTGGAGTTATAGTTATGGAATTTGTTCTTGATTCTTAGAGCTAGGGTTTTGTTATTACAGATGAAAAAGATTAACAATGAGGTATCTTTGCTATTTAGGGCTAAAATTATGTGTTTTGGGTAGAATAAGAGTGGAGAAATTGACTCAATTACCCCTTTGGACGCAGATTTTTAAATTACTGAAAAACATGCCCAGCAATGCATAGACCGACGCACTGCGTTGATAGGGTCGACGCGATGGCCGACGCGATGCATTGTCGGCTTACTGGAATTTGCACTAAATTCTAGAGAAAATATCCATCGACGCAATAAGTGGCGCGACTCATCGAGATCGCATCGACTCACTATTTTTGACATCCACACGAGCTTCTAATGAGGTTTGAAAAATCCAAAACTCTCCCGAGAATACCCATTGACCTCCCTGATCATGAATCGACTTAAAAATTGACACTTTAAGGTCATAAGGGTCATAAATAAAATCATGGAAATATCAAGGTCCTAAACTGATACTAAGTGGCATTACTTAGTTGAATTTTTTTTAAGTCTGGGACCTCTTTTCATGATCTAAAGGATTGAGTTAAGCTAGGATTTTGTGGGGTCTTACAATATCTTCCCTTTGGGAACATTCATCCTTGAATGAGACTGACTAAGCTAAGAATGCTAATAGACTGAGCTTACAGAGTGAACATGCACAATTGAAGCATGATTACATGACTGAAACTACTGATGTACTGAGTTTTCATACTGAACATGCATAACTAAAGCATGACTGAATTCTGTTGACATGACACATGACTGGGCTATTTAATCAAGGTATGCATGATATGAGAATGTTATGCAACTAGACTGATATCAACCTCGCAAGGGAAATCTGAATATGGAACTGAGTAAATTCAAAAAAGACTGTTACCTTAAGCTGAATCTAAATTTGTAGAGAAGAGGTGAGGATACTTGGTCCGTATATCTGCTTCTGCTTCCCAAGTAGCTCCCTCAATGGACTGATTCTGCCACAGAACTTTGACCAAGGAAACTTCTTTGTTCCTTAGTCTACGGATCTGATGATCAAGAATCTCTACTAGAAGTTCTTCGTAAGAAAGGCTATTCTAAATATCTGTACTTTCAAAAGACACTATAACGGCTGAATCGTCCATGCACTTCTTCAACAAGGACACATGGAACATTGGATAAACTAAGGATAAATCTGCAGGACATATTGGGGACTAAGCTTCCCCTTTTTGCCAAATCTCTTCACCCCCTTCATGGGTGAAACTTTCAAATACACAAGATCATCTACAGCTAAATCAAGATCTCTTTTTCTTACGTCTGCATAAGATTTCTGACGACTCTGGGCTGCTTTCAATCTCTCTCAAATCACCTAAACTTTCTCCATGCCTTCAAACACCATATCTAGCGCAATAAAAGCGGCCTCACCCACTTTGAACCAACTAATTGGATATCTACATCTCCGCCCATAAAGAGCTTCGAACGGAGCCATCTGAATACTATTATGATAACTGTTATTATAGGCAAACTCAATCAATGGAAAATGCTCACCCCAACTACCTTTGAAGTCAAGAACACAAGCCCTCAACATATCTTCTAGAGTTTGGAAGGTCCTTTCTTCCTGACCATCTGTTTGTGGATGAAAGTTGAACTAAGATAAACTTGGGAACCAAGACCCTTCTGAAAATCTTTCCAAAACTGAGAGGTAAACTGAGTACCCCTATCTGAGATGATGCATAGAGAAACTCCATGCAATATGACTAGCTCTCTGATATGCAACTTGGCATAATCTTCAGCTATGTAAGACGTGTGAACTGGTCAAAAATGAGCTGACTTAGTCAATCTGTCTATAGTGACCCAAATCAAATCATGCTAATGACGCGAATGGGGTAATCCAGTTACAAAGCCCATAGTCATCCCTTCCCACTTCTAAGTGGGGATACCAAACTCTTACAACGTACCACCAGATCTTTGGTGCTCTACTTAACCTGTTGACAAGTTGCACACTTGGCTACAAATTCAGCTATATCTCTCTTCATACCACTTCACCAATAGATTTCCCGTAAGTCGTGGTAGATCTTGGTGGATCCTAGAAGAATGGAATAATGCACACCATGTGCTTCTACCATAATTCGCTGCCTCAAATCATTAACACATAGCACACACGATCTATTCTGGTATCTCAACACACCATCCCCCCAGGAGAAAACCTCTATCTTTTGGTCCTTAACTGACTCCTTCAGTTTGACCAAACTAGAATCCTTATCTTGCTTCTCCTTCATATCAGAAACTAGAGAAGATTCAGAACTACTCTGAACCCAAATATTCCCTTCAGCTGAATCAACCAATCTAACACCCAATTAAGCTAACCAATGAACTTCCCAAACTAACTCTTTCCTATTATTTTCCACATGAGCAACACTGCCCATAGACAATCTACTAAAGGTGTCTGCCACTACATTGGCCTTGCCCAGATGATACAACACACTGATATCATAATCCTTCAATAATTCTACTTACCTTCTCTGATGAAGATTCAACTCCCTCTAAGTAAACACATACTACAAGCTTTTATGATCCGTAAACACATCAACATGCACCCTATAAAGAAAGTGCCTCCAAATTTTTAAAGAAAAAACAACAATAGCTAACTCAAGGTCATGGGTAAGGTAATTCTTATCGTGAGGCTTAAGATGTTTGGAGGCATAAGCTATAACTTTGCCTCTCTGCATCAGAACATAACCCAGACTGACTCTAGACGCATTACAATACATGACAAACCCATTTGTACCATCAGGTAGTGCTAAAATTAGAGCTGAAGTGAGTTGAGTTTTCAACTCCTGAAAACTCTTCTCACATGAATTTAACCACTGAAACTTAACTTTCTTCTGAGTCAATCTAGACATAGGGGATGCAATAGATGAAAAACCCTCAACGAAACACCTGTAATAGCCAGCTAAACCCAAGAAACTTCTAATTTCTGATGGAGAGATAGGTCTAGGCCAATTTTTTACTACTTCTATATTTTGTTGATCAACTCTAATGCCCTCACTGGAAATAATATGACCAAGGAAAGCTACAGACCTTAGCCAAATTTTGCATTTGTTGAACCTGGCGAACAGTTGGTGGTCTCTAAGAGTTTGCAACACAATTCTAAGATGGGTTGCATGATCATCCTCACTACGGGAATAGACAAGGATATCATCTATAAAGACTATGACAAACATGTCCAAATAGTGTTTGAACACTCGGTTCATTAAGTCCATAAAGGCTGCTGGGGCATTTATTAGCCCAAAAGACATGATTGGAAACTCAAAATGGCCATAGATGGTTTTAAAAGTTGTCTTTGGAATATCGCATTGAAGTAACTTGCACCTTAGAGTTGGTCAAATAGATCAATTCGAGGAAGAGGATATTTGTTTTTGACTGTGAGTTTATTTAGCTGATGATAGTCAATGCACATTCGCAAAGAACCACCTTTCTTTTGCACGAATGGGACGGAAGCACCCCATGAAAAATGCTAGGACTTATGAAACCTATATATAAAAGATCTTTGAGCTGCTCTTTTAACTTCTTAAGCTCGGCTAGAGCCATACGATAAGGAGGAATAGATATAGGTTGAGTATCTGGGAGGAGGTCAATATCGAATTCTATTTCCCTATCGAGAGGTACCCCTAGAAAATCTTTGGGAAAGACTTCAGAAAACTTATTGACTATTCGGACTGACTGAACTGTTGGAGCATCAGACCCGGTGTCCTTGACTCGAATTAGATGATAGATGCACCCCTATAAAATCAACTTTCTGGCTTTAAGATAGGATGTAAAATGACTCTTGGAAGACACTGAATTACCTTTCCACTCAAAAACTAGCTCATCTGAAAATTGAAACTTCACCACTCGGGTGCGATAACCTATAGATACATAACAAGAATGGAGCCACGAATAAGGTCAAAGTCGATCATATCTAACACTATCAAGTCTGCCAATATGATTTTATGAAATACAGTGATAGGACACTTCCTATAAACCTGTTTGGCAACAACTGACTCACCCACTAGGGTAGAAATCAAGAAGAGTTGAGGGATCTTTTTAGGGCCTATTTCAAAATTCACTATGATTAATGAGGTCACATAAGATAAATTCGACCCGGGGTTTAACAACACATAAACATCAAGATGAAATATGCAAAGCATACCAGTAACAATATCTGGGAAGCTCTCCTACTCCTGATGGGATGGTAAATCATAGAACTGATTCTAGCGCTGACCGCCACCGGTACTGGATGATGCATCCTGAGGAAGGATTAGATGAGCTATAGGAGCTGTTTCACTAGTAGCTTGAGTCTGGGGACAAATATCCTTGTTCCCCTTCTTAACATTTGAACACTCTCTAATTCTATGACCCAACTTACCACAACCATAACAACTTTTCTGTTCCATCAAACACTCACCAGGATGATTCTTACCACACTTAGCACACGAAGGATAACTGGGTCTTCCACTCATACTATTCTAAGATTTAGACATAGAAGACTTACCCCCACTGCTCTTGTCTAGCTCTAGGAGCGGGAGAACTAACTGAAGATGATGCTGGCACAAATGAACAATTCGAAAATTATGAATGATTTCCCTCTGCAGACCTTGACTGACCATACTCAAACTACCCAGTTCTAGCCTTCTTATTACTTTTATCTCTTTCTTTTAACTTTTCTACCTCAATATTGGGCATGAGTCATCAATCTAACAAGATCCATGTCTCCAATAAGCATAGCAGTCCTACACTCCTTGACTACCAGTCCAGATACTCCAGTAAAAATCTTACTAATACTAGATCTAGTATCAGCTATCAACTCAAGAGCATACTTAGATAACTAGTTGAACTTAAGGCAGTACTCCTTCATTGTCATTGAGCCCTGCCTCAGGTTCATGAACCCCTCAATCTTGGCTTCCCATAACTCACGCGGAAAAAACCTATCTAGAAAAGCATCCTGAAACACCTGCCAACTCATGGGAGCTGCATTCTCGCCACTTTTTTTCTTCCATATAACCATCCAATCATAAGCAACATCCTTCAGCCTATAAGAAGCCAATTCCACACTTTTCTCTTTAGTAACATGCATAACTTGGGAGATCTTTTTCACCTCATTAAGATACAAATGTGGGTCCTCACCTACCCTTAACCCAAAGAATTCAGGCGGATTTATTCTCTTAAAGTCACGAAGTCTGGCTGCAGCTAAATCACCCCCTTGCTGACAAAGAACTATAGCTTGGTTATTGGCCTGAACATTAGCAGTCACAGCTTGAGCTAAATTCTAAAACGCAGCCTAAAATTTGGCATGGGATACATTCTTGTTCAGAGTGTTAGCAGGCTGGGGTGGCTGGTTATCATTTTTGTAGGCATTAGCTCGATAAGGAGGCATTTTCAATAGTTGTCATAAAAGAGCACGAGTTAAAAGTAGATAGAGATACCGTAAGCATGATAGATCATGAAGAAAGAGATTATTTCCTAAGAATGTTCTGTAGCCTCTTGTTCATAAATGTGGTGCGCTTCACACCCATGATTAATACTCTATGTAATGCGACTTATTTGACTCCCTAGGATTCTTATAAACCTTAAGCTCTGATACTAAGTTTGTAACGCCTCAAATTCTGGTCTCAAGACGTCACATAGTGCTCAAGACTATGAGTAGCCTTAAGCTAACCCTGTCTGCCTTCTACTAAGTCTGAATCTTATGATAAGGAAAATGTAGATATCAAAACATAATGAATATAGAAAATTATCTGAATATAATATCTGAACAATACTAATCTTAGAGGTCTGATAAAACAATACTAAAAATTTGAAGCAAACTAGCAGTCTGACAAGCCTCTACTTCAATGCTAGAGAGTCACTAGGACAAACCACCAACTGACTCGGACTGTCTAAAAATATTGAATTATCTAAATTAATAAGCTATAAATCTGAATAACTAAGTCCCTAGACTATGAGGACTCACCAACTATCGGATGTAGATGGAGATGCTCAAAAATCACTCACGCTGCTGAAACTGAAAACCTGGACCTACATTATAAGACAATGTAGCACATAGACGTATACACGGATCAATACTTTGAGGATGTACTGAGTATATGGGGGTGAAATGCATACGTAAAACATAATATCATTCATCATCATAATTTGTAAAACAATGCATTCTAAATGTAAATGACTCACACAAGCTGGAATATCTAAAATACTGAAATCTGTAATCATGAAAAACAAATCATACTTTGTAAATCTAGTGAGTCATAACATTTAGTTCTAAAAGTTGTACTTGTGTTCTGTCTTTAAAACATACCATCTAAGTGTAGAAAGGACTCACTTTTATATATTAAATCTGAAAGATGAAGTTTGTAGCTAATATCTTTCTGTAAAGCATAATTTGAATAAAGTTGTCAGCCTTTACACTTAGTCTTTTAAAAAAAATTGTTATTTACTTTTACTAGTAGGGAGATTCTCTTAACCGACATAAACCATATGAGCTAACATGGAGTCCAACGTCTTGTTCCCCTATGGAGAAAACCTCGTGATGGGGAGAGGTGTCAGGCTCTTGTCAAGAAGTATAACCTAATCTAAGTGATCACATCTGTAACTGTCATCCATATAGAAATGGGAATAATTTGAATCTGTATCTACGTTGGTTATGTAGTTCTATGGAAATTAGGGCACGCTAATCCCACACTTCTCGCTCGGTGCTAAATACTACTTTCTTTAATCTGTATGCTCGTTCTGTTGGAAATCCACTTTAAAAACTAGCATAAGGGTTTATTATGAAACCAACTATGCATTTATCTTATTCAATCTGTAAATAAAGCTAATCTGAGTTATGTAATCTGAAATAAATCTGTAAAGTAGATTCCAAAACTTATCTGAGGATCAAAAGATCAAATCTTTACTGAAAATATGAAAATAAACTAGTCATGGGATGCTTAAAAACATAGTCATTCTTGAAATATCAACATACAAACTAGGGCATAATAACCCATACTTCAAATCCATGTCAAAACATCATAATGTTCATGCTTGACAATGTAAACATTGATAATTCAATTCAAAATCTAGAAATTTCTACAATACACATAAAAATACGCAAGAAAACATGCAATTCAACATCTAAAATACTTGAAATCTCATAATCTTCAATTAGTGATAAATGGGTATAAACCCCAAACTGAAATTCATGTAATTTTATATAAAAATCAACTTTAATTTAAATTTTGGGTACAAGGATGAAAGAATTATTCTTGTTGGAAAAAAAAATTCACATACCTTGTTGATTAATTTGAATGTAAAAGTTTAATTCTTGACTCTCTAATGGTGTTCTTGAAGCTTCCTCTTGAAGTTCTTGAACTCGGAACTTTGGATTATAAGATTTTTTGGAGTAGGAGTTATATATTTTGTTCTTGATTCTTATAGCTAGG
Organism: Capsicum annuum; assembly: GCF_002878395.1. NCBI lineage: Eukaryota > Viridiplantae > Streptophyta > Magnoliopsida > Solanales > Solanaceae > Capsicum > Capsicum annuum. Next base: position 200,110,563 of record NC_061119.1, on the reverse strand, counting down.
GTTTTGTTATTAGAGATGAAAAAGATGAATAATAAGGTATCTTTGCTATTTGGGACTAAAATTGTGTGTTTTGGGCCGAATAAGAGTAGAGAAATTGACTAAATTACCCCTTTGGACGCTAATTTTTAAATTTTTGAAAAACGTGCCCAGCGATGCGTAAATCGATGCGTTGCGTTGATGGGGTCGATACGATGGCTGATGCGACGCATCGAAATCACGTCGGCTCACAGGAATTTGCACTGAATGCTAGAGAAAATATCCGTCGACGCGATAAGTGATGCGACGCATCGAGATTGCGTCAACTCACTATTTTTGACATTTAAATGAGCTTCTAACGAGGTCTGAAAAATCCAAAACTCGCCCGATAACACCCATTGACCTCTCTGATCATGAATCGACTTTAAAATCAATACTTTAAGGTCATAAGTTTCGTAAATAAAATCATAAAAATATCGAGGTCCTAAAATAAGACTAAGTGTCATTACTTAGCTAAATTTTTTTTTAAGTATGGGACCTCTTTTCATGATCTAAAGGACTGAGTTAAGCTAGAATTTTGCAGGGTCTTACAATGTGTTATACGGAATAACGTATTTATTTCTTTGCTTGTAAGTACTACGAAATAACGTGTAAGCTTTTGTATGCATGTAAGGGACTGTGGAGTCTTTATTACTGGGTATACAGAATACCTATGTGAAGGAATGAACATGCCTTCTGTTGATTTTGGCGTAGAATACCATCGAATGTGATACGCGTCACTCCTTCAAAAATACGGTATTCAGAAAGCAAAGAAAGGTTATGTTAGTGAAAATGATGATCCTCCAAAATCAAGGACAAAAACTATATTAATTCCTGATTAAAGTGGAATAGTTAGCACTGAGTAGTCTTAGTGAAGAATATTGTGAAGAATTTTTTAAATTTTGTTGGAATTTGTTAAGAATGTTAAATGTTAAAGCACTTTAGATGTTTTGTATGGCAGAATATAAAAAATTGATTATTTTTTTATGAATATGGTGAAACTTTCTTTTTCTTATGTATTTGTTAGGAATGATGAATGTTGCATTTGATGAATGTTGCATATGATAACATATACACAGATATGTACTTTTCAAGTGTATAGGAAAAATGAATAACCTACATTTTTTTATGTGTGTATATGTTTACATATGCATAGTGCATTATAAAACTTAATAATGTATGTTGAAAAATATACATAAATGTACATGTAATTTTACATAATCTAGATAATACACATAGCTGAGTTAAAGGCTATATCTACAAGTTATGTATGTTAGCTAATATACATAACTGTGTTACATACTGATTTCAAACATTACTCAAATTAACCCAGTGTCTACATAAACAACACAAATAAGAAAAAAAAAGTAACACTGAAATTTAAATCAAATTAAACTAAAATTTATTTCGACGCAAAAATAAGAAACTGAAACATATCAGTGAAGTAATTCCTAAATAAATGATAACAAAAAATCAGTGATTACTTTTCAGGAGTATAGCAAAATAATTAATCAGTTCTCCTTCGGGAAAAAATTACATGAACACCTATTGTGCCCTTTATGGCCGCATCGTTCACAACGGTTTGTGCTTGACGAAAATGTTTCGCTGGATTTCTTCTTCCGCCCTTTCTTCAGCCTTTTTGAAAGTCTTTTGTATATCGGTGGCAACACTCTTCCTCATCTACACTTTTGGGAACACCCCAGTCTTTCTTAGCTGGCATCGAAATGACTGGAACTTCATATGTCTTCATCAATGTGTTTCGCTTGTAGTATTCTGAATAGTATGGTTCAAAATCTTTTACATGTTTAGACTTTAAGACAGTTATAGCAATCACAAAGTATTTGATCTATTTGGATCCTCTCACAGTTGCATGAGACACTTTCAAGGTTAACAATGTATCTTCTCCCAGATTCATAAACCGAATATATATAGGTTGAAGAAGTCTTCACCTGAACAATTAAAAACAAAATACAACCACAGATTTTTTTTCTAGAAAAATAAGTTTAAATACACTTCTTTTCAGTCAAACAAATACTACATATAAATGCACAATTAAAAAATTACAATTTTATACATACCATCATTTTTCAAAGCTTCCATACCGTTGAGAGTTAAAATTTCTTCAAATCGATGACCCAAAGACATACTTGTATAAGAAGCTATTTCACTGTTCTTCCAGTTCCAAGAATAACATTCGAACCTCTTCTAAAAACTCATATATTGGCAATTCTCGAGCCTCTACCAAACACTCATTAATACACTCAGCAATATTCGAGGTCATCATCCGACCTCTGTTTACTGGTGAATAACATCTACTCTACTTTTCATATCCAACTTCTTGTAAATATTTTTCACTCTCAGGTCAGCTTTTTCATTCTTTGCCATTAAATAGTCAAAATCATCTTTTCTATAAGCTTTAACCATTGAATAATACAAATCACTGATACTTTTTTTACTCTTACGAAAGTAACTACAAATATTTTTTCAGAGATATCAAATGCATGCAAAATGTGGGACATTTGGGTATACAACACTGATAGCTTTGATAATAGTTTCGATCCTATCAGATACAACACACATATTTTCACGTTCACCAAATGCAATTTTGAACTGATTGAAAAACCATGTCCATGAATTGTCATTACCACTATCCACAACCCCATACGCAAGCGGTAATATGCATCCTACGTTACGTATAAATCATATTAGTAAAAAAACACAAAGATTTTTTTTTTTTTGAAAAAATACAAAAAATTGTTAAAACTGTTTTTTCAAACACTTAACTAGCTATTTATATGAAATACAATGTATGTTAAAAAAATATAACATTATATGTTAACTTTTTACATACCTGCACCATCAAGAGTACTTACTGAGAGGAAAGTCCCTTGATATGGTCCACTTAAATGCGCACCATCAACAACAATAATAGGTCTGCAATACTCAAAATCTCTTATCATGGGATGCAACACTATAAAGAGATACATGAACTGATTATTCTATGACTTGTGCATTGCAATGTGTGAATTAGGATATACATTTTTTAACATATAAATGTATCTTGGCATCTGTCTATAACCATCGGCAAGACCGTCCCTAAGCATCACTATGGCACGCTCCTTTGCACGCCATGCCTTCATATAATTTATATCCACATTATATACATCTTTCATTTCTTTGATGATTTCCCCGGGTGTGTGCCTTCTCTTATGGTTAACTAATTTAGGAGCCGTGAATTCACAGACAAAAAAAGTAGTCGCCAAAATATTCTGCAGTACCTTATCCCTCAAAGCGCATGTATATTCTGGTTTAAATCTCCGAATTATAAAAATATCTATTTTTTTGTAACTAGATGCTTCCAACGTCCACTTACATTCCTCATTGTAACATCGGAGGACATAGCTGAAATATAACAAAAGTCATTCAAATAATTATAATTTGTATCAATTCATAAATTTTTTATGATTTGATTGTTACAAATCCATCATACTTCAGTATAAAAAAGACATGCATAAACTTTCCAGATAGATAGCTATATATATTCTAGTAATTTACATTAAGAATGAAATATGTGAATTATGGATTCAATAACACATCTAACGACATATCACCACTGATGTATATGTTACAATATACATAGATGATGTCCATTGTCTCAACTGCCCATATCAAAATTGAAAATATATACAACACAAATATGATGTATATGAACTAGACATCTCACTATAAGTTTAACAACATACATTAACCAGTTATGTAGATGGACTAACTAAATACCAATTTTAAGATAACAGTGAAATATAGATATGCACTAACTTTTCAGATATTCAGCTATATATAATCTCGTAATTCACATACATTACCATGCAAAAATATTCATAACTTCTACATTCTGACAAACAGTTCTTCCAAAGAAGAAACTGAAACTGTGTTTTTCGATTTTATTTTGCAAAAAACTCCATATTTCATGCAACTCTATATAACATTGTAATAAAAAACAATAATTCAATTTATGACATTCAAGAATTACTATATCGTACCGCTCACTATAAAAAGATAACATATTACCTTTTTTGTCTGATCGTTTTACCTTGACATTGAATTCATTAGTCACCATATATTCGATATCACTGAAACGAGCGTCTTTTTATCCTTATACATTTGTTTCACCTTCACATCAATACTCTTTCTATCGCATATCAAGTTATCTATTTCAACCTTCGAGACATACAAAGCATATTAATTTTGTGTCTCCGCAACAGCGAGAGTCATAGCATCAGATTCAACACCTTCCAGGCAAACAACAGCTCTTGTTTCTCTATCGAACTCTATGTCTTCTTGACATTTATCGGTAGTTGAAATGCACAACGGATACATCACGAACGTTGGTTGAGTTTTCTTCAACTCGGCATACAACCAAACGTTATTATCATTACGGATATGAAAAGGTAAATCATTATCGTCGACAACATAACGTACATTAATAATTTTTCGAGCTTCATCAATGTTTAATTTTGTGGCAATTGATGAAATCAACCTCAAATAATTTACTAATTCAGCGACAACGATCCCTTCACTTTTATAATTCACATATTCTGTTTTGAATCTCCATTTACTTGAGTACCTTGAAAGAATAGCAATATTCATCTTCTTAAATTCGAAATAATTTTCTCTTCCAAAAACAACATAAAAAGACCTCAAATTGTATTTGATTTATACTTTTACGTCAGAATTGAGTTTTTATGTATTTGTGGTTTTCAAATTTTGAAATTCTGTTGATCTTACATGATTTAAGGGATGCAGTAATCCACTTATTTAATTAGTTGCGTTATTTTACGTCCATAACTTTTGAATATCCGTTACTTCCTTTTTTTAAGGACACTAACATATTTGAATAGACATACGTTGCTATGTATATGTCGGTTAACGAACCTATAATATATTAAAAGTGTGAAGGCCTTTAGAAAAGTGAATTGAACTTTTTCCCCTTCGTTAAAATAGTCCGCTTTAGACAAAATCGTCTTTTATCATTTTCCCTACAATTAAATTCTTCAAAATAAATATACTAAATTTTTTCTACAATTAAATTCTAACCAAATTTAGCTTTTTTTCTTAACTTAATTAGAACCCAAATTTTTTTCCCTACTTTATTAAAACAACCAAATTTAGCTTTTACCACATTTAGCTTTTTTCTCTACTTAATTAATTAAAACACACGATTTTTTTTCTTTCAATTTAAAACCACGAATTCTATCCACTATAGGTATGCGTGATTTCATAAGTCCTTAATGGACCTCTATGCTGTAATGTGAAGAAAAAGTACCAAACTTCCTTAAAACAATTTCAAATAGGAATTGCATGTTTGAATGTGCGTGTAGCTGCACCAATTCAAAATTGGATTCTAATCTAAGTCTTTTTCTTTCAACCAAAAAATCACTTTTCTCCTACACATTCAAATTTGTATCATCTTTGGTCTGCATATTTTGTCCTTCTCTATAAACTCTTGATTTTTTCCATTATTCATCGTTATAAGCAGTTGCAATCTTTCATTATTCTTCGTCTCAGTACAGTTTCAACAATTTTATTTTCAGGTTTTTGTCGTTATATCATCTCTCCCTTTTGTTAATTTAAACACAATATTACTTGCTATGCCAACATAAATTGCTTAGTTTAATTTAGATTAATGTGTCATGTTAACTCAATATAATTTATTTTCTACTGCTCATAACTAACCCTCTTTATCTACGAACCTACTACATATTTAGGTATAATTCTTCTCATCTCACAAATTTACCTCTATTCTACGTTCTTATCTTCTATGTGTCCTTTTAGAAGAATATATTAATTTCTATTGCTCATAACTAACCTTCTTTATCTACCCACCAACCAACAAGATTCACATATTCAGGTATAATTCTTCTCATCTAACAAATTTACCTCTACTATGAAATTATACGTTCTTCGTATTGTTTTGTTGCAATTTATAGGTGATAGATGAATGTCGATCAACTTTGAGAATTTTTTTGATAAAGGTTAGGTTTAATTAAATAAATTCTCCAAAAGATGTTGAATTTAATTATTGTATTTATCTTTATTATTTAAACAAATATCATATTTAGTGTAATATTTGAACTCAATAAAGTGAGATACACGCGCAAGTCGCGTACACCTAAACTAATGTATATTAATAGGGAGAGAGACTAAACTAACTAAAAAGATAGGAGAGGGTGTAATTACTTCTAAAAAATTGATATTTATGTTATTTATACCATTTTAATCTCCATTAATTACCAGCTAATGTGAGCTGTCGGTATACCGAAAATTGTTCTAATATTTTATAATTACAGCCAAGTGGGATAATATTAATAATTCCTATAAAGTCAGCTCTTTCCTTCCTTGCTTTCTTTCTTTGCATGGAACAATGTTTTTTGCAATAATCATTTTTGCCGTTTTAAAAAAAGGAAAATTAAAGACAATTTTCTTGGATGCGTTTTGTTTTCCATGTTGGCATTCCAAGGTAAAAAAAAACGACTCGTGGAACTCTCAACATCACTCTTTCAATTTGGTATGGATTTATTTAATTTAGTTGGTCTAATTTGGGTTAAAAGAAGGAATTGGGTAATTTTTATTGAAATTAGGTGTTTTTATTGATTTTGGGGAAATCTGTTAATTGAGGGTCATACATGTGAAGTTTACTACCGCCGAAGATATATTTAGTCATGTAGTATAAGTAAGAGCAAAGTTAATCAATAAGTAAAACAGAGAATATTTTTAATATTTTTTTCATTTTTTTTTAATGATAAATATAGTTGAGTAATTTTAAAAAATAAAATCATTAAGTTGACCGACTTATACATCACAAACACCAATAGTTTGCTAGATAATTTCTTCAATGAATTTTATTCTACTCCTTTTCAACTTATACATCACAAACACCAATAGTTTGCTAGATAATTTCTTCAATGAATTTTATTCTGCTCACTTTGAAAAGGAGTCAAAGAAGATGGCTTTCCAATTTTCTGTGCTGGAAGAGACTTCAATTTACCTTCAACAACGATACATTAAAAATAGAAGAAAGTTCAAGGCCAGAAAACTAAAAAGAAGAATTAAAAAAGGAAAAAATAAAGCCTTTTTCTTGGATGATTTTTGTTACCATGTCAGCAACTTGTTTCGATAAAGAAACATATTTGTTTTTTTAAAGAAAATGTTTTCTTAAGGAAAAATTAAAGTCATTCTTAAAGAACTTATTTTCTTAAAGAAATTGTTTTGCAAAACTTTTGAAAAATCGAAAATGAGAAAATGGTTTACTCCATTCGAAACACACTCTAAAGGGTCATTTGGTAGAGTATATTATAAAATATAATGTATGCATTAGTTACTGTATACTTTTAGTACCTTCTTTGGTACCTTTTTTTGCTTGTGTATAATTAATACAAACATTAGTTATACACTCTATTATGTATTGAAGTGTGTATTAGTAATACAAAGATTTTAAACATATGCATTAACTTATTAAATGACCTTAATACCCCTCAATTTTTCTCTAAAAATATTTCACAATTCTTTTTCCCACCATTTTAATTTGCAATAGTGAATCTCTTCAAAATATTTCACAATTTCTTTTTCCATCATTTTAATTTACAACAATGAATAGTTGATGTAAATAACTATAACATATTTTTGTTTTGCCTTGAAAGTCTTTACAAAGATTTAAAAAAAAATTGAGACTATTTCTTAATTTTACGTCTTGTATTTTATTTTTATTTCGGCTATACTAATCCGTCAGCGTAACGTTGTTGCGCAAAGACGAAAATCTTGTAATTAATTCTAAACCTCTATATATTAGTTCAACAATACTAATTATGTTTAAGATGACAAAAGAACTTTGTTGCAAAAAAGTGTACAAAATCAAAGAAGGGTATTTTTGTAAACAAACTTTTCTTTTATAGAAATTATGTAAGATGTATTATTTCTTATTCTTATGCATCAAATCAAACAATGTATAAGAAATAATACATGTATAACTAATACAAGTATAACTAAAACAAGTATTACTAATACACTATGGGGTCGTTTGGTAGAATGTATTAAAATGTTAATGCATGCATTAGTTTAATGTGTATTAGTAGTACCTTGTTTGGTATATCTTTTTACCCTATGCAAGTACTAGTTATACACTCTATTGTGTATTGAGGTGTGTATTACTAATACCTCAAAATTCATGACATTAGTAATGCAATGAATCTAATGCATGCATTAACATGCTTAAAGACCTTATTACCCCTCCAACAAAATTTTGCATCCTTTCCAACATATATATTGAAGGTATTATGTAAACAAAAATATTTTTTTAAAAAACTTATGTAATTCATATTTTTTTTAATACATCGAACTAAACACTGTATAAGGAAAATACAAGTATAACTAACACAAGTATTACTAATACAAGCATTACTAATACACTATATTTTGCATTATTCTTATACACTTTACCAAACGACCCCTATATTCTGCATCGTTTTTATACACTCTACCAAACGACCCCTAGCTCTCATAAGCGGTTCGATGACGTCATGACCATTTATGATTGTATAGATTCTAGGGAAAATTACCCCAAAAATTTATTACATTTATCCAACTTGGTTTTGCTTGATTAAAGTGTGCCCTCCTGTCATGTGAGACATAAAATGGGGTAACATCATGTCTTTATTGTTCATTTATAATTTTTTTTTTTTCTCAATTGACTTGGTCATACAATAATTTCTCCCTTCAAAAAGTCTTGTGAAAACAGGAGAGATGTAGATGGGTCAAGAAAAGAAGATTTCAGTTCATTCTCACCCACGAAGATTAGTAGCATTCCCACTTACCATCAACCTACTAGTTTAGGGTGGAGGCAGTTCAAACTACTATAAATATGTATGGATTCTGATAACTGATTTTGTAAGAACAGAACATTATGCTATTTGCTGAAAACAAACAAACAAAAAAATGGGGCATCTCTTTTTCTTTTGTTCACTCTTCTGTTTTGGCTTTCTAAGTCAAAGCATTTCTTCATCCTCTGTGCATCATCTTTGCTCTCCCACTGAAGCTTCTGCGTTGCTTCAGTTCAAACAACCCTTTGAAATATCCTCTACCTCCCACTGTGATACTTCTCACCCAAAAACAGTCTCATGGAATGACAGTATGGATTGCTGCACTTGGGATGGAGTCACTTGTGACTTGTTAACCGGTCATGTTATCGGCCTCGACCTCAGTTGCAGTCTCCTTAATGGAATTATTTATGCCAACAGCAGCCTTTTCCAACTTCGTCATCTTCAGACACTAAACCTTGCTAAAATTTACTTTTATCCTGAATTAAAATTAGAAGATAAGTTAATAATTGTGGTAAGAATAGCAAAAGAAAATAAAGAAATAGACTCGGCCGCTAGAGGAATTTGAGGCATCTCAACCTTTCTGATTCTTTCTTTGTAGAGAAAATTCCAACAGAGATCTCATGCCTTTCCAATTTGGTTTCACTTGATCTTTCTATTTCTTATATAAATGGATTACAACTTGATCAGAGAACATTTGAAACAGTGCTTCAGAACTTGACAAATCTGAAGGTAGTTTCTCTCTTTGGTGTCAACATCTCATCTCCGATACCTATGAATTTGTCTTTCTCCTTAAGGAACGTGGATCTTAAGGTAACCAATTTGCAAGGTGTTCTCACAAAAAGCTTTTTCCTTCTGCCAAACTTGGAAAGGCTCTACTTGAGTAATAACTATCTTCTCAAAGGAGTTTTACCAAAGCTCCATCCGAGCAACACTCTGTTGGAGTTGGATATTTCATACACTGGAATCTCCGGTGAGGTGCCTGATTCAATTGGCACTTTGAGTTCCTTGAATCGCTTGTACCTCAATGGATGTCAATTCTCCTGGTCAAATTCCTGATTCCATTGGCAATCTTACACAAATTAGGTACTTGAATTTCGGTAATAATCATTTCACCGGCCATGTTCCTTCCACAATCTCTAAATTGAAGCAACTTAGAGTTTTAGTTTTTTCATCTAACTCCCTTGGAGGCAAAATTCCCAATGTTTTTTCTAACCTTCAATTGCTACATTATTTAAGTCTTGCTAATTGTAGCTTCATCGGTCTGTTTCCTTCTCCAATTTTAAGCTTGAAACAACTTGACTACTTAGACTTGACGAGAAATTCCCTATTTGGACCACTGCCTATCAATATAAGCATGCTTCAAAAGCTAACCGAACTGGATTTGTCTTACAACTCACTGAATGGTACCATGCCATCTGAGGTGTTTAGCCTCCCTTTGCTATCTTCATTGTCACTCCGTCATAATCGTTTCAATGGTCCTTTTCCTCAATCACTTGTGAATATCACAAGCCTTGTAAACCTTGAACTTTCATAAAATAACATCACCTTCGGTGCGGGAATACAAATCACTTTTCCTAGCCTAAGAAATTTGTTCTTATCTTGTGAACTAAAGGATTTTCCACACTTCTTGAGAAATGTAAAAACACTTCAGGTCTTGGATATTTCTAAAAATAAGATTCGTGGTCAAATCCCTAACTGGTTTAGCAATATTAGGTGGGAATCCTTGTGGTACCTAAACCTTTCGCATAATTCATTAATAGGCCACCTACAACAACTTCATCACCATAATTTAGAGTATCTTGATCTTAACTCTAATTTACTTCAGGGTCCACTACCTTCATCCATATGTAACCTAAGCACGCTTCGAATTCTGGATTTATCACGCAACAACTTCAGTAACTTGATTCCGAGTTGCTAGGGAAGCATGGCTAGGCTAACGGTGTTGGACTTAAGAAGGAACAATTTCACAGGGAGACTTCCACCATTATGTGCGCAGAGCACTTCATTGAGTACCATTATCTTGAATAGTAATCAATTTGAAGGACCTGTCCCTGTGTCGTTGCTCAACTGTACTGGTTTAGAAGTTCTTGATTTGGGGACTAATGCGATAAATGACACATTTCCAGCTTGGCTAGGAACACTTCAAGAACTGCAGGTCCTTATATTAAAGTCCAATCTGTTCCATGGGCCTATTAGTTCTTGTCAAACTGAGTTTTGCTTTCCCAAGGTGCGAATTTTCGATCTTTCTCTTAATGAATTCAGTGGCTCACTTCCTGCAAAAGTTTTTGGAAACTTCAAGGCAATGATTAAATTAGACGGCGAAGACACAGGAGAGATCAAGTACATGGAACCATCTATGACGTCATCTTACTCATCGTATGAGGTTTCAGTGAGTTTGGTGATCAAAGGCCAGGATATTGAGCTAGAAAAAATCACCACAATAATGACAACCATTGATCTCTCGAGCAACCATTTTGAAGGTGTCATTCCAAAAACACTTAAGGATCTTGGCTACTCAATTTCTCCTGCCACTATCTCAAAGGTGATATTCCAATGGAATTGGGGCAATTGAATATGCTTGAAGCATTAGATCTCTCTTGGAATCGGCTTACTGGAAAGATTCCACAGCAATTGACAAGGCTAACATTTTTAGCGAAGTTAAACCTCTCACAATCTTCTTGTTGGACCCATTCCTCGAGGTCCACAATTCAACACATTTGAAAATGACTCCTATGGTGGAAACTTGATTTATGTGGTCCTACTTTATCAAAGCAATGTAGAACGAGTGTTCCGTCACATGTTCCTCAGCCATTGGATTCTGAAGAAGATGAAGATGAGTCATATTTTTTTAGTGGATTTACTTGGGAATCAGTAGTCATAGGCTACGGTTTTGGACTCATTGTTGGAACTATTGGATGGAGCCTCATGTTTAAAGCTGGTAAGCCTAAATGGTTTGTGGAATTTTTTGAAGGCATCATTCCCCACTGTCACGACCTGAACCGGGACCTAGCCGTGACGAGCATTTCGAATCATGAAGGCCCGAAACAACCCTATTTGTCTGATAATCATGCACATAACTCATATGATAAAAGAAATGCGGAAGATAAACAATATTACAGAAACATGGTCAAGAATCATATGAAATCAATAACGGAGAATAATATTCCACAATCTCAACACAACATCTCTATAACGTCTGTAAAATCTCTACTACATGACTGAAACAAATATCTATCTGAAAACTACGACAAGGCCCCCAGTAGACCCAAAACTACTAAATGATAAATGAAGCTGCCAGACAATCAGGCCTTCCGGAATATAGAAGGCTCACCAAGTGACTCTGCAATTCTGCCTGAGAATCTACTGATTATCTGGACCCCTAGACTGTGCCTCCGAACCTGGGAGGGAAGGGGATCAATACAAAAGTACTGGTACGCAGAGAAATCAAAACAAAAATATAATATTTTTGCAAAATATTGGTGAGAGCCATTATAAAGCAATTTCATATCCAACAATTTGAAAACACATAGGCAAAATGTAATAACTTTTCAACAACAATGTAATGCAGCTGGGTTAGGTGGAATACCCTACATATCACATTTGCATCAACTGTCAAACCTCGGTTGCCGCCAAGATTAGAGTATAAGTGAGGGGAAGACACACAAGATCACACAGTAGGGTGTCTCGACCCAATGGTAGTGCACAAGATCACAAAGTATGGCTCCTAACCATAGTCCCAACTTGGGAATGACATAAAGTCAGGTACGTAAAATCACAAAGCAGGGTACCAAATTCCCATGTCGGCAAACACGGTTCCCAGCGATGAGCTCTTACACTCAAACGCCTTCTTCGAGCATCCACCTATCTCATGTAAAATCAATGTATTCAAATTTCATCTGGTTCAATCACATATCATATTCTGTAGGGTATCGTCATACCCGACTTGCAAGTCATCAATATCACATCATTCTTCTCATTCAACCATTGTATTCAACAAGTTTCAACACAAATAGCCCTCTCATTTTCAAGTCAAAATCATATCAATTCTCAAAACATTTCATGTCATGCTTTTCAAGATGTTTTCAAACAATTTACATCATATTAACATTTAAAACAAATTCACATCAAGAGAGGGATTCCATATAATTCATGCTCTCAAATTAACACCTTTCCGAAACACATGCAGATACATATATAATATGTCAAATCACTTCGGAAATAGGCCTAAAGACCAAATCAATATTATAGAAACGTTCAAAACATGATTATATTCGTAGTTTCAAAACCCCCATTGTAAAAGCATGAATTTTTAAGCCCATGAGATTTTTGAGATAACCCCACGTACCTCTATATACGAAGATGATAGGTTTTTCTTGAAGCCTACGATCTGGGGATTCCAAATATGCAATTAGTTTAAAAAAATCCACGATTGAATCTTGAGTTTCTTGGGTTTTTATTTTGAAACCCTAAGGAGAGTTCTTGAGCAATTTTGATGAATGAAGGTGTATTTTGGGGTATTTGGGGACTGAATTTCGTATTTATGGCTAAATAAGGGTAGGAAAAGGACCATTTTGCCCCAAAAACGGAGTGTTTAAGTCACAGTAATGTATGCGGCGCACACCTTATCACATAATATAGGTTGTGAAGCGCACTCTTTATCGCACACATTAGGTTGTGCGTCGCACACCTTATGGCATAAGTTAGGGTGTGCGTCGCACACCTTATGCTGCACGACACACTCCACTTTGAAAAGCCATAACTTCTTCCTCGGGTGTCGGATTTTTGCGAAATTGGTATCATTGGAAAGATAATTCGAAGGCCTTTCATTTGATATATAGTAGGCACTCTAATTCAATATATAAAAATAGTAATGACCGATTGAAGTTGACCCAAGTTTTGACACTTACTAAAACTCAATCGATGGAAAAGCTTTCAACTCGTCCTTGAGTTAGGGGACCTCTATGATCTCAATTCATGCTCAACTAGATTTATACACCACATAGTTGATTAAAACACTATATTTACAATAAATTTATGGTTTTTGGAATGTGTACAAGTAGAAATGACAATTTACGTTCAAGTCTGAAAGCATCGGGTGTTACACCCACAAAAGAAGAAGGCTAAAGTATAGAGCTCGGAGTCGATGGACTTGATGGAAGACTGAAAGAGTCAAGTATTCTGTTTCAGTTTTTCTCTTTTGAATTTTCTGTTTTATTCTTGTATATTCTTGATAGTAACTTAATTGTATGTGTCATTGTAGCATTAATGGTTTTTCAAGTTAAAGTTTCTTTGTTTAAATTTCACACACCAACTATTTGTTGTTACCTTATCTTACCTGTACTATCACAAGTTGTTCCATGTTCCATTTTCCTTCCTGAACTGTCCTAGTTAAGCTGTACCTGTTCTCCATGGATGATTTCGATCGGTTTAATAATTGTTTCCGCTACAACTTTTGAAGGTTGTTTAGAGGCTATTAAGGAAGCATATGATTGGTTAGTGTTCGTCTTTCCCATAGCGTGAAGCTGGGGAGAGACTAGAGGCGTCTTCCATGGAAACTCTAGACCTCAAAGCTCGAATTTTGTTGAACAAATATTTACCACCCACCACAACATTTGACGGCAGTTAATATTTCCACGTGTGGTGTTAAGTATTTTGATGAATTTGAACTGGAAAAAGTTGTCGCAGAAGTTATAATGTTTTGTTTGTTGAAAGGACTTCAAAATTGTTAAAGAGTTTTTTATTAGAGTAAACTTACATGATAGTCGAACACGGAAACTGATCTTATCGATCTAGGCCCCGCCAAGTCAATTTTGAGCCAATTGGCCTCAAAATTCTTGTTTCGTTGTGATTTTAGGTATAGCTTCGAGGGTACTTGTGCCTCTTATCTCCTTTTTCCTCACTTGATTTAGAACAAGCAATAGATTCTCGCTTTGAAATATGGCTGTCAGGTTGGAAGACGGCGGAAGAGATGTTGATGGCCCAAAATAACAGAGTTCAACTAGCTCACAGTAGAAAAGACAAGACTAAAAGCATCACTATCTCATCCATGGACCACTAATTGATTCAATGACTTCAAAATTCTACACGGTATCATTAACTTAAAAGCAGTGCGACACATCTCGACCTTTTATGATTCTGTAGATTCCATGGAAAATTGCACTAAAAATTTATTGCATTTGTCCAACTTGACACATCATGTCTTTATTGTTCATTTCTTTTCCTCACGTGACTTAGTCGGCCAATAATTTCCCTCTTTCAAAAGTCTAGAGAAAAATTAGAAAATACAGCCAACAAGTTGGAAAACAGCAGAAAAGATTTTGATGGGCCAAGAATAGCAGAGTTCAATTAGCTTTAAACAACTCCGTGAATGTATAAGTTTCTTAACCCTTTTTCTACACCACTGCCTACTTGTTAAAATCTAATTGATAGGCAGCTTAAAGGAAGCAGTTATGTATGCATATCTCTTTTTAGTAAGTTGAATGATCATCCCGTTTTTAGTGTGAAAGTCTTCTACAAGACGCCAGAAGAGACTATCTCGGAAATTTGTTAGAAGTTACTTCCCAGAAAATTTATCTGCAGTGTGCAATCTTTCAACATTAAATATTGACATGGTATTATTTTATTCACTTATACAACATTAAAAAATGGGACGTCTGTTTTTCTTTTATTCACTGGTCTGTTTTGTTTTGCTAAGCCAAAGCTTTACTTCTTCCCTTATGCATCATCTTTGCTCACCGAGTTAATCTTTTACTTTGCTTCAGTTTAAGCAACTCTTTGAAATATACGATGAGAAACCTGATTGGTGTAATTTCCTAGGGAAAACTTGTCCCGAAAACGATGTCTTGGAATGACAGTACAGATTGTTGCACTTGGGATGGAGTCACTTGTGACATGTTAACTGGCCATGTTATCGGCGTGGACCTTAGTTGTAGTCTTCTTCATGGAACTATTCATCCCAACAGCAGCCTCGTCCAAGTACATCATCTTCAGACACTAAACCTTGATAACAATTACTCAATTATTCATCGATCCCAAATGACATTGGCCGCTTAAGGAATTTGAGGCATCCAACCTTTCCGACTCTTCCTTTCATGGAAACATCCCATCAGAAATTTCATAACTTTCAAATTTGGTTTCACTTGTTCTTTCTTCTTCGTCATTTGGATTGCAACTTGACCAGAATACATTTGAAACACTGCTTCAAAACTTCACAAAACTAGAGGTACTTTCTCTCTATTCTGTCAATGTCTCATCCCCGATACCTATGAATTTGTCTTCCTCCTTAAGGTACGTGGATCTTGAATCAACCAATTTGCAAGGTATTCTCACAAATAGCTTTTTTGATCTACCAAACTTGGAGATTCTCAATTTGGGTTACAATGGTATCTCTGGTGAGCTGCCTGATCAATTGGCACCTTGAAGTCTTTGAATTACTTGTACCTCTTTCAATGTGCCTTCTCTGGTTCGATTCCTGATTCCATTGGCAATCTTACACAAATTAGGCAGTTGGATTTTAGTAAAAATAATTTCACCAGTCATATTCCTTCAACAATCTCTAAGTTGAAGATGCTCACACGTTTAGACCTTTCATCCAACTCTCTTGAAGACGAAATGCTGATGTTTTCATTAACCTCCAAGAGCTAGTTGAATTGGATCTTTCTAACAACAGCTTCATTGGTCCATTACCCTCTTTAATTTTAAGCTTGACACGTCTTCAACGCTTAGACTTGCCGAGTAATTCCTTATCCGGTCCATTGTCAAGCAACACGAGCATGCTTCAAAAGCTAACTTTTGTGGATTTGTCTTATAACTCACTGAATGGTACCATACCGTCTTGGGTGTTTAGGCTTCCTTTGCTATCTTGGTTGTCGCTTGATCATAATCAATTAAGTGGACTAGTTGATGAGCTCAAAGCAAACACGACATTAGAGTATTTGGATTTACGTCATAATCAATTCAGTGGTCCTGTTCTCCGATCACTTGGAAATCTCGTAAACCTTGTAACCCTTGATCTTTCATCAAATAACATCAGCAGTGATGTGGGAATATGAATTACTTTTCCTAGCCTAGAAATTTTGCAGTTATCATCTTGTGAACTGAAGGATTTTCCACACTGGTTGAGAAATTTAAAGAAACTTTCACTCTTGGATCTTTCTAACAGTAAGATTCATGGTCCAATCCCTAACTGGTTTAGCGGCATGAGGTGGAACTCGTTGCGGTTTCTAAACCTTTCTCATAATTCATTAACAGGCCACCTACAACAATTTCATTACTATAAACTACATCTATCTTGATCTTAAATTTAACTTTCTTCAGGGTCCACTACCTTCATCCATTTGTAACATGAGCAGCCTTACCTTTCTAGCTTTATCACACAACTACTTCAGTGACTCGGTTCCTCATTGCTTGGGAAGCATGGTTGAGCTATCTGTGCTAGACTTAAGAGGAAACAATTTCACGGGTAGTCTTCCACCATTATGTGAGCATAGCACTTCATTGAGTACCATTGTCTTGAATGGTAACGGATTTGAAGGACCTGTACCTGTGTCTTTACTTAATTGTCATGGATTAGAAGTTCTTGATATAGGGAATAATGCTATCAATCACACATTTCCAGCTTGGCTAGGAACTCTTGAAGAGCTGCAAGTCCTTATATTAAAGTCGAACAAGTTCCATGGACCTTATAAGTATTAGGCAAAAATTTTCCTTTCCCCACGTTGCGGATTTTCGATCGCTCTTATAATGAGTTAGAGTGGCTCACTTCCTGCAGAAGTTTTTCAAAACTTCAAACCAATGATAAAATATGACACAAATAAAGGTGGCATAAGATATATGAAAAAATCATTTAACTCATCTTATATAATGTACGAGGATTCAGTGAGGTTGGTGATCAAAGGAAACGATATTGAGCTAGAAAGAATCACCACAATTATGACCACCATAAATTTGTCAAGCAACCATTTTGAAGGTGTGGTTCCGAAAACACTAAAGGATCTTGGCTCACTTTGGCTACTCAATTTATCCTTTAACAATCTCACAGGTGATATTCCAATGGAACTGGAATAATTGAATATGCTTGAAGCGTTAGATCTCTCTTGGAATCGGCTTACTGGAAGGATTCCGCAGGAATTGACAAGGCTAACATTTCTAGCAAAGTTAAACCTCTCGCAAAATCTTCTTGTTGGAAGCATTCCTCGCGGTCCACAGTTCTAACACATTTGAAAATGACTCGAATGCAATGGCGGATCCAGGAATTTATTTCAGGGGGTTCGAAAAAATTAAAATATAAATGTGTGAATATGTCAACAAAATATAATTTCAAGGTATAGCAGTTGTACATGCGTTCTTTTTGCTATTACAGCTGTATAGGACAGCTACTATAGCAGTAGTGCAAAACAGATTTTAAAAAATAAAGCGAAGTGTTAGAAAAATGCATAAGAGCTGCAACAGTTTAATTTTTATGTTATCTGTTAGAAGTTAATATTAGTCGGCAGTAAAATTAGTTTCTAATCCTTATCCGTATCTTTAGGAGTTGGTTATTTTTTCCAGTTAGGATTGTAAACTATAAATAATTTTAATTCTACAATAAAGCTGTAGTTTTTGCTTTCACCAATCTCTCTCTGTTAAAGTTATCAAACTCATGTTCCACTTGTTCATCAACAAGTAAAATCAGTTTCTTATGTTCTTCACTCTCTGGAAACTAACAATTGGTATCAAAGCACTTACTTCTTGAGAGATCTATGGGTGTTTCATAAAAGTAATAACTGAAACAAGACAAGTTTCTGAAGCATGGAAGCAGAATCAAGTTTTTCAACTATGGCACCACCTGTTTTTAATGGTGATAACTATCAGATTTGGGCTGTAAGGATGGAAACTTATCTAGATGACATGGATATGTGGGAGGCAGTTGAAGAGGATTATGAAATTCCTCCATTGCCTAACAATCCAACTATGGCCCAGATCAAGAACCATAAAGACAGGTAAACCAGAAAATCAAAGGCAAAAGCCTGTTTATTTTCAGCAGTATCTTCTTCAGTTTTCACTCGAATTATGTCTCTATAGTCTGCCAAAGACATATGGGATTATCTCAAGTCAGAATATGAAGGGGATGAGGGGATCAAAGGTATGCAAGTTTTGAATCTTATAGGAGATTTTGAGATGCAGAAGATGAAAGAAATCGAAACCATAAAAGATTACTCTGAAAGGCTCCTGAACATAGCAAATAGAGTAAGATTGCTTGGTTCCGTGTTTAATGATCCTCGTATTGTTGAAAAAATTCTAGTAACTGTGTCGGAAAGATTTGAAGCAACCATAACTACTTTGGAAACACCAAGGATCTGTCCAAGATCACCTTGGCGGAGTTGTTGAATGCTTTGCAGGCTCATGAACAACGAAAGGTCATGAGAGATTAAATAAATACCGAGGGAGCATTGTTTGCCAAGCCTCAAGATGGAGGTAAAGATAAAAAGAACAAGAACAAGAAGAATGATGAAAGCGCTTCAGCAGGTACTGCAACAGGAAAAACTGGAAACAAAAAGAAAAGTTTTCCTCCATGTAAGCATTGTAACAAGAAAGGCCATCCACCATACAAGTGTTGGAGAAGGCCTAACGCTAAGTGTAGTAAATCCAATCAACTTGGGCATGAAAAGATTATTCCTATACAAGGAAAGGGAACGGTTGCTATTCCAAGTCACTCAGGTACAAAAACAATTTCTGAAGTGTTTTATGTACCTGAAATAGATCAGAACTTGCTTAGTGTTGGTCAATTGATGGAAAACGACTTCAAATTAAATTTTGAAGATAAATATTGCTTGATCAAGGATGCATCAGATCAAGAAATATTTAAAGTAAGAATCAGAGGTAGAAGCTTCTCATTAGATCTATTTAAGAAGGAGCATGTGATTTTTTCAGCCAAAGAAAATGTTGCAGAAGTATGGCACAAGAGACTAGGACATTATCACTATGAAGGGTTGCTTAAAATGCAAAAGGCAGAAATAGTCGAGGACCTACCTGTCTTAAGAAGTGAATTCTTCAAATTGCCTTGCGTGTCAATATGGGAAACAAAGCAGACTTCCATTTCCAAAATCAACTTGGAGAGCATTAAAGAAATTGCAATTAATTCATACCGATATAGCAGGACCTCAAAGGACTCCCTCACTAAAAGGTAGTCTTTACTATATCATTTTTGTTGATGATCTAACTCGCATGTGTTGGATTTACTTTCTCAAGCGTAAGTCAGAGGCTGCTAATGTCTTTCGGAAGTTCAAAGTAAAAGTAGAAAATAAAGCTGCTTGTAAAATTCAGTCTATATGAATAGAAAATGGAAAGGAATACACTTCTTAACAATTCAACATTTTATGTGAGGAAGCAGGGATTCATCATCAGCTTAATACTGAGTATACTCCTCAATAAAATGGAGTAAGTGAAAGAAGAAACAGATACATAATGGAGATGACCAGATGCATGTTGCACGAGAAGAACTTGCCAAAGAAATTTTGGGCAGAAGCAGCAAATACATTAGTTTTTCTCCAAAATAGGCTTCCCACAAAGGCGGTGAGAGGTCGAACTCCTTTTGAAGCTTGGTATGGGTTCAGACCATCATTAAACTTTCTTAAAGTATTTGGTTGTCTCTGTTTTTCCTATGTTCCTCAAGTTAAACGAGACAAACTAGATAGGAACTCTATTCCAGGCATTTTTATTGGATACAGTGCAGTTTCAAAGGCGTATAAAGTCTTTCAACCGCAAATTGAAAATATAATCTTCAGTAGAGATGTGTATTTACGGAGAATGAAGAATGGTGTTGCGAAGAGTCAAAGAAATCTTTCCTCTTCGGACTCAGCAGAAAAGTTTCCTGCCAAAGTTCCTGAAAAGCAAATATCACTCTCATCGCAAGATAAAGCGGTGGATCATTCACCGGTTAAAGGTACTCGACTACTCACTGATATATATCAGAGATGTAATGTAGTAGTATGTGAACCTGCTGGGTATATTAAAGCCAAGAATGATGAAAATTGGGTGGCTGCAATGAAAGAGGAGTTGTTTATGATTGAGAAGAACATGACTTGGAAGCTTATTGATCAACCTAAAGACAGAAAAGTAATTGGGTTGAAATGGTTCTTCAGAACAAAGTTAAATGCTGATGGTTCAGTCAACAAGCATAAATCAAGGCTTATCGTTAAAGGATATGCTCAAATTTTTTGTGTGGATTACTTTGATACATTCGCACCAGTGGTTAGGCTTGACACGCTCAGGTTACTTTTTGCTCTTGCTGCACAATTGGGATAGAAAGTGTATCAGATGGATGTCAAATCGGCATTTCTTAATGGTTTTCTCCAGGAAGAAATTTATGTTGAGAAACCAGAAGGCTTGGTAACGAAAGAAAAAGAGGAAAAAGTTTACAAGCTAAGGAAGGCTCTTTATGGACTTAAACAGGCACCAAGGGTCTGGTATGGTCGAATAGATGATTATTTGCTTGGGTTAGGCTTTGAAAAGACTCTATCAGAATCTATACTTTATGTTAAACATAATGGCATTGATATTCTTGTTGTGTCTATATATGTTGATGATGTACTAGTTACAGGGAGCAATACAAAGAATATTAAGGATTTCAAGTAAGAAATGATGCAAGCCTTCGAGATGACTGATCTTGGTCTAATGTCCTATTTTCTTGGAATGGAAATCAAACAGGGACAGAATGAAGTTTTCATTTGTCAGAAGAAATATGCTAAAAAAATTCTGAAGAAGTTCAACATGGAAGATTGCAAGGAGATGAGAACTCCTATGAACCAAAAAGAGAAACTAAACAAGAATGATAGAGCAGAGAAAGTGGAGGAAACATACTTCAGAGGCTTAGTTGGTTGTTTGATGTATCTCACAGCTACAAGACCCGATATTTTATATGTTGTAAGCATTTAATCGAGGTTCATGCATTGTGCTAGTGAGCTGCATCTAAAAGCAGCAAAAAGAGTAATCAGATATATCAAAGGAACCATTAATTATGGTGTCAAGTTTCAGAAAAATCCAAATCTGAAACTACTTGGGTATTCTGATAGTGATTGGGCTGGATCAGTGGATGACATGAAGAGCACATCTGGATATTGCTTTAGTCTTGGCTCTGGAATAATTTCTTGGTGCTGAAAGAAGCAGGATATTGTGGCTCAATCCACTGCAGAGGCAGAATTTATGGCTGCAACAGCAGCAGCGAATCAAGCTCTCTAGTTGAGGAAAATATTTGTTGATTTGCATATGAATCAAACAAAAGGAACTGAAGTATTTGTGGACAACCAATCTGCGATTGCAATTTCTAACAATCCTGTATTTCATGCCAAAACAAAATACTTCAATATCAAGCTTTTCTTCTTAAGGGAAGTGCAAAAGAATGGTGATGTGATTTTGCTCTATTGCAAAACCAAGGAGCAGCTGGCTGATATCTTCACCAAGCCTTTACCGGGAAATAAATTTCAACTTCTCAGGAAAAAACTTGCAGTTTGCAGCTCTTAAAGCAAGGAGGAGTGTTAGAAAAATGCATAAGAGTTGCAGCATTTTAATTTTTATGTTAATATTAGTCAGCAGTAAAATTAGTTTCTAATCCTTATCCTTATCTTTAGGAGTTGGTTATTTTTTCAGTTAGGATTGTAACCTATAAATAATTTTAATTCTGCAATAAAGTTGTAGTTTTTGCTTTCACCAATCTTTCTTTGTTAAAGTTATCAAACTCATGTTCCGCTTGTTCATTAACAAGTAAAATCAGTTTCTTATGTTCTTCACTCCCTGGAAACTTCTCTCTGTTAAAGTTATCAAACTCATGTTTCACGTGTTCATCAACAAGTAAAATCATGAATGATTAAGAGAAACGAAGGATGAGTACAACAAACTAGAATTTGGGACCAGTCTTGTAGCGAATAAAGGCAAAAGGTCTCGGTAGGGGTCAGCAGCGTCAGGAGGCGGAGGTGAACAACAAGGACTATCTCTCGTAGCCGATATCCCACCCTTCTTCCGTAAAGATGGATTCGGGCTTAAGCCAACTCGACCAAGGGGGGAGGATAACTCCTTTTCAATAATAGGAGCGTAACCTACTACTAATGTATGTAGACCAAGGACTTTCCATTTCAACAGGATTCTCATATCCAGCTCTTTCCCACCAGCTCATTCTTTACTAGGAATCTAGGCGAATCCGCCGGGTTAATTAACTCAACGTAAAGAAAGCTCATTAGATCAAAACTAGGGGAGTGCTTACTAATAGCGAAAATGTTCTTCACTCTATGGAAACTTCTCTCCGTTAAAGTTATCAAACTCATGTTCCACTTGTTCATTAACAAGTAAAATCAGTTTCTTATGTTCTTCACTCTCTGGAAACTAACACGAAGGCTGTACAGGACAGCTACTATAGCAGTAATGCAAAACAGATTTTAAAAAATAAAGCCTTCCACGACTAAGGGTTGAAGGAGCGACTCAAGAAGAGGACATAGAACCACTAGGCTATCCAACAACCTTGTTTTCAGGTGGTTCAAAATTAATATATATACATAAATATATATTTTCTACGTTATATATACAGTGTAATTTTTTGCCGAGGGGGTTCGGGTGATCCATCAGATGTTCCTCAGCCATTGGAGGAAGATGAAGAAGACGAGTCATATTTTTTCTGTGGATTTACGTGGGAATCAGTAGTCATAGGCTACAGTTTTGGACTAGTTATCAGAACTGTTGTGTGGAGCCTCATGTTTAAAGCTGGTAAGCCAAAATGGTTTGTGAAATTTTTTGATGGCATCATGCCCCACAAAAGAAGAATGCCAAGGACAAGGAGAAGAGCTCAAAACCGATGGACTTGCTAGAAGATTGAAAGAGTGAATTTCTCTTGTTTTTGTTTTTTTCCCTTTCAATTTTCCGTTTGTTGTTTGTATAGGTTTAATAATTGTATGCGTTATTATAGCATTAATCGTTGTTCAAGTTAAGTTACCTTATTTTAAGTTTTTTTCCAATTGATCCTGTGTAAGTAGCCAGAAAATTCAACGCAGAAGATTGTTATCAATTTTTATAAAAAAATGAAATGTTGCTTACACTAATTGTTGGAATTGTAAAAATATGGCTATGTGATGATTAACAAAAAAAACCAAAGGAGTCTGCTATTATTTTAAAACTAAAGGCAACTCCGTGCTTTGCATATCGCAACTCAAAAAGATGAATAGGTACATATAGAATTGTAGTAACATAACGTAAATAGATTCTATCGATAAGTGTACTCAAGCTAGCTGTTGATTTGTATGGTGCTTGTTTTTTCAAGTAAACCATAACTTAGTACCATCAGTATCCTACATCAGTATCCTAAAAGGTTGTGGTAGTGTGGTAAATACTCATTCATCCTTAATCAAAAGTCTCAAATTCGTATCCTGATTATGGAGTCATCTTCGGAGGGAGCGATCTATCCCCTGTAAGAGAAACACTAAGCTAAAGAGTTGGTTCATTAGATCTTTGGTGTGTAAATTGTTTTGTAGAAGTGATATTTGTAGAGCCCTATAACCAATGTAAGATTTACACTCTAATACTGTAAAACAATGGAAATTGCCAAAGTAAAAAAATCAATCTGTTCCATTTTAACCACTGATATCGTCTAGCACAGGAAGAGGAGCTTTGGAGTAACTGATAAAGTTATTGTCATGTCATCATAAAGTCACGGATTCAAACTTTGAAAATAGTACCTTACAGAAATATAAGGTGAGGCTGCCTGCAATAGATCCTTGTAGTCTGATCCTTCCTGAACCCTGCACATAACGGAAGCTTAATACACCGCGCTGCCCATATCGTCTAGCACTGGTATTTATGGAATCAAGAAAATTCTGAAAATGGTTTTTATCTGAGATATTCCATTCTGACAGATTAACAAACAATGGTCCTGTGTGCATGAGATCTACCAACACTCATGAGGGAGTATCTCCCTCCTTCAAACAACTGCACCTGCAAGTCTGGAGAGGTTGGCAACTTCTGCCAAATTGAATATGATCACATGAATCTGAGTATGAATTAAATCTGAGCAATACAAACAATCGCATATAAACAAGTAACTGAATCATAATATGAAACATAGAACTTCCCAATATTCTGAGCTATTTAAATAAGCATATGTATATCTAATTTCTTTCTTAAATGAATAGCTAACAGTCTGAACTCAAGGAAATTAGGTGCTTACTTATACCTTACAATCATACAAAGCTTAAATTCTTCACTTGGGCCAATATATTGAACTTTTTGTCAATATTCTCTTTTAAGCCCTCCCCATTAGGTTGTAAATCTTAAGGTGTGAAGGTTATGGCTTGACACCTATTATGTAAATCTTAAGGTGTGAAGGTTGGATGATAAGGGATATGTTAGTATCAATGATGGTGGAAAATGAAAATTTATTAAGAGTTCTTTGATTGTGGCTCGTGGTGACAAGCTGTAACACCCAAAAATTTTGAACTAAAAAAAAGGGGACCGCTTTTCATAAGTACTTAGACCCAAATCTAGAAAATTTATTGTATATAAATGTAAAGGTCATGTCTAAATTATTATACAAGTATCAAGTTTAAACAAGCATATATCCTAAAATTATTAGAGTTACATGACCTATTATCTATTAAATTAAAAAATTTTAATCTTCTTTCCAATGCTACAACGGCTCATTTATCTGAGTCCTGAGTAAAAAGTTACATGTATTTTACGAAGAACAGTCGGAACAATCATATACCAGACAAAATTTTTTTATTTTTTCTTAACTTTTCACACTTGGAGGTGATTTCGTCCCTCCCTTTTCCCATAACCCCCAAACGTTTTAAAGCTTCTTTCTTTATCAGTTTTAAGACATTTTTCAGCACATAACACCCTTATTCTCCTCCCTAACACAACTATTAAGAATCCATGAGAATTCAATTCAAGAATCAAGTAAAATTTCTCCATTTCAGTCACAATTCTTTTCGCGTTTTTGAGGTATGTAAGACTACCATCTTTATGTATTCTTCAAATTCCATGTTCACCAATTCAATTTGCTTAAGATAATCTAGGATCCGAGAAACTCTCATACTCCTATTCCTCAATTAAACGCATAAATATGTGTTTTTCAGACACTTTAGGTAAGAAAAGAAAAGTAACATCTTTCTTTGTTCATCATCTTTCATCCTTTTAACTGTTGATATGGTCTGAACCAATTGTAGCTCTATAAGCATTTGTATAACTAGTTGTATGACTGCTACACTGGCTGTATAACTGTTGCACTAGTTGTAAGACTGCTTCACCAGTTGCTTTGTATGATTTTCTTGTCGTTTTCGCAAAATATTGACCTGCTTGCCTTTAAATATCTCTTTGAAAATTAAAATTCTCATATTGACATCGTCATATTCTTAGATTGAGAGTTTGAGTCTCTTTTTACTGTTAATAACTGCTTTATCTTTCACTGGGATCTCATACTAATCTGTTTTTCAGAATCTCAAGCAGTAGATAATTTGTAATTCAATATCTTAGCCCAATCCTTCATGTCAAAATCTCAGCAATGCCATCATGTGAATATTTCTATTAAAGTTATAAGATATAATTTATGAAACTCTTAAAAGTATAATTTTTATTCCATAATCCATAAGAAGGTAACCTTCCCGCAACATTCGTAGAAATTTTTGCATGGTGATCTATACATTATGAATTTGTAAGTCAGTATAATAGTACCAACTTCTTAGGAATCCTCCATTGATCTAATAGATACTTAATAATATTAATATGAATATTTTTACAAGAATGCTTCCAATCATGTACATGAATTATATCATATCGAACCATGAAATTACCGATCATGCTCTCTATTAAAAATTTTGACTCATGATTTATGAACCTATTATGGTTAACTCTTAATTGTGCCCTTAAATGGGATCCCATGACTATGAGCCAAAAGAAGGCTAAAATATAAAAATAAGTCTAAAATGGCTAAACTATGAGCACGAGCCTAAAAAGGCTAAACTATGATCATGAGACTAATAACACTAATATTTTTTATCAAGAAATAAGAAGATCATAAGACAACATTATGAGCTAAGGGAATTAGTTAGATGACCATGAAGGCATATGTTTAAATGACAAATATCTGAAACTATATTTGCCGACATAGGATAGAGATTATTTCGCAAATAGGATGACTCTTTTTTCATGTGTCTCAAAAAGGGACTAAGCATGGATACTTGCTAGCAAATTATGTCATGTCATGTCTTATGCCCGGCAAGGTATAGGATGGCTTAACTTATCAGACCGAGATCAGGCTCCATGCGCTCACATGGTGATTTATGGTGGTACACTACTTTTTCGCACAAATAATCAAAGGAATTAAATCTACTTTACTTGGTCAATTATAAATTTAGTTTATACTTTTGTTCCTTTTCAGTTGTCTTCACTTACATTTGAATTTTATTGTCATTTCTAATTTTTTGATGTACTACCCTCCTAAAATAGTTTTGCATACCAATACATTTCACGTATTTACCAATACTTTGTGATGGACCGCCATATTGTGTCTTGATGGTGTTTGCAATCATATCTTGCAGTTGTTGAACTGTTAGAGTAGCCACTGAAACGGATCGATCATCGCAATAATTGTCACTTATCTTGATGAGAGATTCACCATCAACTTTTTCTCGTGGTGTTAGAGTATAATTTGACTCTCCACGATCGTAGAGATCTAACTTACTCATAAGTCAGGCGATTTGATGATCTTTCTCATCAACGAACTTCTTCAAGGCTTCAATGATTTGCTCCATCGTTGCAAACTTCTCGTCCAAGTCAATTGCATCAACCATGAAGGTGTTGACTTTCGTTGAAGTTAGAGAATTCATCAAGTTTTCAGATTCTCCAAAGTTGCAGTCAGTGTCACACGGTTCATCTGATAACATAGATGCGAAGTTGCCCCAGGGATTGTAGTTACTGTCGAAATTTGAGATTTTCTTCTTTTTGTCATCTCCAAAATGGTGAAGTATTGGGATCTATCCAAAGCACAAGCGTTGAGATTGCGTCAATTGATGGGGCCAACAAGTTTGATCTCAGTAGACGTGGCAGTAGTAGACTTCTTGCATGAAACTTCATTGATTTTTCTGAAGTTCATTGTAGTAGTTGAATATGTGATTTTCTTTGACTTGTAGGAGGAACAGATGAAGAGCAGAACTGGTCCCACTGGATGTGCCAATTTTTTCGCAATAAATTTTCGTTAACGTTGAAAATTAACTGCAAGTAAAAAATAAAATAAACAAAAAGAATAATTTTATTTAATATAATTTTGCGGGTACAATTCCGTTATTCTCTCGATTCTTCTCTCCTAAGTTTTTCCATGATTCGAGGGCCTTTGCAGTGTGATTCTCGAATGTAGGATGATTTGAGCCTCCTTCTTTTTCCCTTCTTCCCCCTAGAGTGTTATGTTACTCCCCTATTTATAGTTGTAGGGGGTAGGCCTAGTTGTTTGTGATTGACCGAAATATGTCACTTTGCCACTTGACGCCTTTTGACTGGTTGTTGAATTTGAATGAGATTTCCACATCATTTGTACATGTGGTGGTGTCTCATTGGTCTTGAATTTGACTGGGATGTCACGTCACTTGATAAGTTTAGGCTTCAAGGTGAGATGGACCATGATGAGGAAAACAATAGGCTTATTATTTTTTTATGTGTTTACAGGGTCGGTTAATCGATGAGCTTGGGCCGATTTTGGTCTGAGCCGGGTTAATCGATCCCAAAATAAAAAATAACCCAGCCCGAGACTCGATACCCTACAGCCCGTGGCCTAATCGGACCAAATCATACCGGATCGGGTTTGCCTAGTGGGCCGGATCGGGCCGGGTCAGCCCGACCCGTTTTACAGGCTTACTTTAAAGTTTACTGAAGGAAGAAGAGAAACAAAGGAGGTGATGCTAATCTTGTGTTATGATAGGAGAACGCCTTATAGGAGTGTGCAAAAATTAAACCGATCGATAAATTGAACCAATAAAAATGTTATTGGGTTATTGGTATTGGATTATTGGGTTAACGATTTTTTATTTGTTTTATAAAAAAATTTATTGGGTAAACATTTCAGTTTCGATTTTAGCTTATTGGATTATCAGTTAAATTAATCGATAACCCAATAAGGATACCCTAAGTTATTGATTCACAAAATATTAACCTATTCAAGATAATAAATGCACAATATAAAGTTCGACTATTATCATATTGAAAGACTTAAAGCATTTATAGCTTCCAACAATTAAGATTTAATTTTTTTTTAACTTTCATTTCAAGTTTGAATATTCTTGTAAATCAAAATGCATTGTGTAGGATTTTGGTGGTAACTAAGATTTCATTTTTTTTATGTTGTTACTATTTTTATTTTATAAGTATTTTTTATTGATTAAATCAAAAATCAAACTGTTAAGGATCAAAAATCAATAAAAAAATATCTTATTGATTGATTATTGATTTTACATATTAAAAATAAAAAATTGATAAATTGAATTAATAACACATAAAATCAAATTCAACCAACTAATGTACACTCTAGTGCCTTATGTAGAACGTGGCAAGACAACACGCAATTGTCCCATTTTCCAACCGCACCTTATGTAGAACGTGGCCAGACAACGTGCAATTGTCCCATTTTCCAACCGCATTCGTTGATAAGTCCACACCTTTTGTTGTCGAAAAAGACAACTGAGGCTCAAAAGGCAATAGTGGCGGCGTTTTTGATTGCTCGTTTCATTTTTCTCACTCACTAACCTCTTTCCCCACACGTCACTATTATTACTACCACGTATGCTACACCATTTAGGGCTGTATGCACCCCCAACTACGTGGTTCCCAGTACCCCTTGATAAGTGGATATTTAATCATGAAAATTAAAATTTTTAAAAATAGAGTTGAGTTGGAGCTAGAGTTTTGCTTGTCTATAAATATAATTAAAATTATTTTAAAATTTTTAAAATTAATTTTTTTTTCATTTTTTGAAATTCTCATAATCAAAGATCAATTTAAATTTATTTTTGACATAAGTAAAAAGAAATTTCAAAAAAATGAAAAAAAATCTGATGACCAAACAGATTCTAAAACACTTCTCAACGGTCTTGTTGCTTTTGTTTGTTGTAATTTTTCTTTTATCCTCCTTCATTTTTTGACATTTAGTTTTCCTTCCTTCAAGTGAAAATAATAAAACACAACTCGCTAACAAAGATTGCGATGAAGTGATTATTACTTTTTTATTATTAATTAGAAGTTTTGAAATTAATTTTTTTTAGATTTTTTTCATTCAATTTTATGCAACGTTGTTTCTTTTTTAATTCATTTTAAAAAAATATTATTTTTTTATTTAACAATTATTTAATAACCTTATTTTTATTTTATTTTTGTTGAATCCTAATTAATATAAAAGATAATTAAAAATTAAATATTAAATTTTTTTTAAAAAGAATAATTTTATAAACTTTATAAAATTATAATTTACTTTTTAAATTTCATATTTGATTAAATGATGAAACATAAAATAAAAGCTTATATAATTACGTTTATTAAAAAACATTTTACCTCCCATTAAAATTTTTTTTCTCGAATTCGAATTTTATGTCATGATAGAAGAGAGCCAAAAGTAGGACGTGGCAAGTAAACACGCAATTGTCCCATATTCCAACCACATTCGTGATAAGTTCACGTCTTTTTGTATTGAAAAAGACAAGTAAAGTGAAAAAGGCACAGGTAGCGGCGTATTTGATTAGTTTCACTTTCTCACTCACTAGGCTCTTTCCTCACACGTCGCCATTATCCCTACCACGTATTCTACGCCGTTTAGCGCCCGACTCATCACCCACACATGTGGTTTCCAGTACTCTCTTGCTCCCTCACAATAAAACCTACTCCATCCATTTCATAATAAATTAATTATTAGATTTTAATATATAAACTAAAAAAAAAATATTAAAAATATAAATTTAATATAATTTTTTGTTTTAATCCAAAAAAAAAAATAAAAAACTAACCTTATAATAATACATTTTCAAAAGTTAATTGATTGTCAAATCATAAGGGTAAATTTTAAAAAAAATTCAATGATTCACTTATTTTGAAACACCAATAAATACTCTAGTAATTTACTTATTTTCAAACGGAGGAAGTACTTCCTAAGAACCAACAATAAATGTAATTTTATTATATTATTTTTAAAATATAATAAATTTAATATTTTAAAAATATATTAAATAATAAATTAATTAATTTTATAAATATGATAAATATTTTAAAATTGAGAAGTGAATGTTAAAAGATGGATGGAGCGATACTATTTCCAGCGCGCTTGTTGTTGGTGTCATCTCTAAATTTTTTTAGAGAAAAAATTAGTTCTTGAAATTTTGTTTCCCTCTTACAATTTACCCATAAAAATTATAGTGAAAACTATTCCTACATTCTTAATTAGGTATTTTAAATAGAGAAAATGGTCAAAAATTCCTTTAATTTTTATTTCAAATTTCAACTACACATTTATATTTTACGGGATCCTATGATTCCCCTGAACTATTTTAAAGTGAAGCTATTACACCCTAAAAATGCTATATCCATTTTTGGAGGAGGCGGTATAATACACGCATCAATCGTATTTTTACACTATTATTTTGTTTAAAATTAACTTTTAGTTACTTCTCCATTTTTATCACCTTTCATCATTTTTTCACCATTACTTTTTTCACAATTTCTTTTCATCTCTTTTCCTTTTCAAATTTTATTATAGCTACTCTATGCAAATAATTTTTCGACGACCTGGAAGTGAGAAATAATAAACAATATCGAATTTGAAGTTTTCAATGATCTTGAAGTCGAAAATAATAAATAACATTGAATTTGAAAATTTTGACAACCTTGAAGTGGGAAACAATGAACAATATCAATTTTTAAATTTTCGATGATCTTAAATCCGGAAACAACGAACAATACCAATTTCAAAATTTTCGACGACCTTGAAGCCGGAAATAATGAACAATATTGAATTTAAAATTTTTGTTGACCTTAAAGTTGGAAACAATAGAGAATTTTAAAATTTCCAACAACCTTGAAGCCGGAAACAATGGACAATCCCATTTTAAAATTAACGACGACCTTGAAGTCGAAAATAATATCGATTTTGAAATTTTCGACGATCTTGAAGTCGGAAATAATAAATAACATCGAATTTGAAAATTCCGACAACCTTGAAATGGGAAACAATGAGCAATATCAATTTTTAAATTTCTGACGATCTTAAATGCGGAAACAACGAACAATACCAATTTTAAAATTTTCGACGGCCTTGAAGCTGAAAAAAATGAACAATGCCTAATTTAAAATTTTCGATGACCTTAAAGTGGGAAAAAATAGAGAATTTTAAAATTTTTGATGACCTTGAAGTCGGAAATAATGGACAATACCCATTTTAAAATTTACGACGACCTTGAATTCAGAAAAAATGGACAATATCGATTTTAAAATTTTCGATGATCTTGAAGTCGGAAATAATAAAAAGCATCGAATTTAAAATATCCGACAATCTTGAAGTGGGAAACAATGAACAATATCAATTTTTAAATTTCCGACGATCTTAAATTCGGAAACAAGGAACAATACTAATTTCAAAATTTTCGATGAACTTGAAGCCGAAAACAATGAATAATACCCAATTTAAAATTTTTGATGACCTAAAAGTCGAAAATAATAGAGAATTTTGTATTTTCGACGACCTTGAAGTCGGAAATAATGGACAATACCATTTTAAAATTTACGACGACCTTGAATTCGAAAATACTGGACAATATCGATTTTTAAATTTTCGACGATCTTGAAGTCGAAAATAATAAATAACATCAAATTTAAAATTTCCTACAATCTTGAAGTGGGAAACAATGAACAATATCAATTTTTAAATCTCCGACGATCTTACATTCGAAAACAACGAACAATATCAATTTCAAAATTTTCGACGACCTTGAAACCGAAAACAATGAACAGTATCGAATTTAAATTTTTTGATGAGCTTAAAATCGAAAACAATAGAGAAATTTGAAATTTTCGACGACTTTGAAGTAAAAAATAATGGACAATACCCATTTTAAAATTTATGACGACCTTGAAGTTGGAAATAATGAACAATATCGATTTTGAAATTTCTAAAGACCTTGAAGGTTAAAATAATGAACAATACCCATTTTGAAATTTCCGACGATCTTGAAGTCGGAAGGTCAGAGCGTAAGCTAGTGATGCTTTTGGCTACTGGACTTTTGCCATCTAGGGTGCAACATTCAGGTTGCTTCGCCTAATAGCACGACGCTTGTATTGCTCTCCCATAACCCTGTTTACAATTTAATTGAGACTTTTCTTTGGAAGCCGCTTTCTTTGCTCCATTTCTTAGCGACTTTTTTGATTTTTGGCTTTCTTTGATGGATAGAATTCCTCTTTTCGTCGAAGGCGATGGAAGTGATCCTAACTTATCGAAAAAACCTTCCTTTGATCTCAACATACCCTCGATTGAACACCAGGTGTATGAGCTATTGGAAGAGGAAATCAAAAGTAGAAAGGCAAAATTAGCCGACCTCCTAGAACCTCTTATCAAAGAGAGGCACCGGAGGGATATGGAAACATTGAATTCACCAATTTTCAAACTTTTCTTTGACTCTTGACATATGTCATGCTGGATTTAAAGAAATAGAAATGAAAGTCTAATTTCGCTAGAGAAAGTTGAATATGAATTAAACCAAAGAAGAGTTTCTGCTCAAAAAGTAGTGGCAGGAAAGGAAGCAACAAACTAGGACGACTTCCTTCTTTTAAATATCAACTCAAGGTAGTCCGTATTTGAATCAGATCCTTTCTCATGTTCCGATCTTTCCATTTTTTTGACCCATTTCTTGGGTAAAGTCCGTTGAGGACTGCTTTCCAGTAGAGGAAAACTTCTCGTTGCTGAGCTTGCCGTTAAAGAAGAAGATGTTGATTCTATAGCAGCTTCAATTCCTTCATCGAGAATAAGGGCAAAGTTGATATAGCCCATCCTACAACACGTATTAAAGTCATTAGGTTGACTATATGAGGATATTTTTCCTTAAAGAAGGCTTCTATCTGACCAGCTAGACCATTCTTGTTTAGATAAAATATCTTGAACTTTCTTTTTTCTTTCGATCCGTGGAAAGATATACTCTGGGGTTTTAAATTTATTTATATGAAGTATGAAGGAAAGGGACCGTTCGGTCCTTGAAACTAAACCCTTTTTTCGCGAGCATAGCAGTTCAATTTCAAAGGTTAGGCGCGCTAGCCACTCTTTCTTTTCTGGTCACTAGTTGGAACAATTGAATTGCCACCTCGATTAAGATAAACAAATAAAAAATCACTGTGTAAAAGGACATATGGATTAGAAAGGCCTAATTTGACTCTCTCCGTCTATGACTCTTTTTGATGACTTTATATATTTTTTTTGTTTGGTGTTCAAGGGCTTGACTCTTACCGCTTGTGGTCGGTTAGAACGTCTCTCTCAAGACTTAGATTAGGGCCCCTCTCAATCTTTTTCATAGTTGAGAAGTGGAAAGAAGTTTAAATCAATGGACATTAATGAACCATCATTGATGGACGTTGTACATGACACGATCAATTCGACTCAAGGTCCGGCGCTAATAGAAGTTGCTTACTTTCCTAGTAGCGAAGGAAAGGAGCTGAAAGCCACTGTAAGGAGAGGGCAGGGCTTTTTTCATAGTAATAGTAGGCCGGTCTCATGAGATCTATGCCGGCCGTCGAAATCAAACGAAGTTCGAAAGACCATTCGATTCATTACGGGGCATAGCGGTGCCCTCACTGGCGCCATTTTCGAATCTAGCAGCAGACGGGTAGGCCGTACCTGAATTCAGACCGGACCAGACTCTTCTTTGTTTGTGCTGCTCCTAGACACGCAGATCGAGGATTGGCTGAGCGTAGATAAATCTTAAATTGTTCTTTCATCCTCCTTTTCCCTTTCGACTGGACAAATTCAATAGCTTTTTGAGTACTATATCTGGAAATACCTCTTGATACCTTATCAACACTGTTTCGGACACAACTAGTACATTCTAAAATCTCCGTCACTCGAACATCCAATCGATTTTGTGCTTGGAAATGAGGAAGATGACAAATTAGTCTTGGATATCATTGATGAGTTCTTGAAGTTTTTTACTTGTAAGAAAGAAGAAGAGGAAGAATAACAAGAAGAAAAAAAAATGAATAAAGAAAATAATAATTAAAATTATATATATTTATGTAAAGAAATGTTAAAAATAAATTTTTAATAAATAAATTTTGTTCTCAGTCTCTTACCATGTCAACTTTTAGGAGTGTTGTAATTTCTATTTTAAATAGTTTAGAAGGTTATAGGACCCTCGCAAATTATAAATATATAATTATATTTGGGATAACGATTGAGTGACTTTTAACCATTTTCTCATTTAAATATGTAGTCCCTTATGTTAGATAGCAACTTATTCTCAATGTTGAATGATTCTCAATGCTGAACTTCTTAATGTGAATGTCGATTTAACTAGACCCAATGCCATATATATCGGACATCGAAAAATGAAAAAACAACTATACTTTATTAGCTCCCATTTGTTATAAATGTTGGGTTAATAATCTGGGATAACCTCTTAAATTTAGTGTGATTTTGAAATAAACACACTTACATTTAATTATTAAAAAAATAATTTACAATTATTTTTTCTCACACATGAAAAGGATCAATATTTCTGAACTTTAAAAAAGGATCCAAATATATTGCTATCTTAAACATAAAAAATAAATTTAAAATTATTTCTTTTATTTTTCTTTATTACAACAAAAAATATATAGATTATTTATGTAATAATAGTAAAACTATATGTGAGCTATATGACCGAAGATGAGAAATATATCATGCTCTTTTTTTCTAATTAATTTAATGTTGGTGAAATTACAATAAAATTACAACTGAAATGTTACAAGTGAAGAAAAAATAAAAAATAATCTCCTTATTCTTCTTTGGCTGAGGCGCGGATATCTCGCTCTCTTTAAGGAGATTCAAGCCCACTGCAGCAAATTATTTGACCGGTCCAGCAGCAATCTTCTTGACTAGTCCCCACCAGGATATAACAACCTTTCTTACAAAGAACAACTCAACAACTCTGAACAAGAATTGAGTTCAAAGCTCCACAAAAAGAACACCTCCCTTTAACTAATAAACTCTCTTTTATACTAACTTTTTTGTGAACTCTATGATATCTTGTGTTTCCCAAAACCATGCAAGACCACATTTATTTATAGTAGAGGAAGTCTTCCATGCAATGAATAGGAAGAATGAATAAGGGGTAGTGAAGATGAAATATCAATGGCTTAAAGGTTACAAGAGTTACATGAGTTACAAGTCATAAAGTGTAGGATAATGGAGAATAAAAAGTGAAAGTTACATGAAACTTATATCCATATTTTACCACCACTAACTATGTGTTAAAGACAACAATGAATGGGAAATAGAATCTGAAAAATAAGCCATGCACGTCGAAGCCTTAACAATGACAGTAACTTCACTTTAAGGCAAAAGATTAAATGACAATTGTAACTTAAAACTTTAAGACCCTAAATGTTACAAACAACCAAGAAAAGAAAAAACAACATTATAATAAAAAAATAAGAAGGAAATTAATATTATAAGTTAAATATCAAAATGCTTAATAACCATCAATCCCCCACTCATTTTAATATTAATAAGAGAGTCTACTAGTTGAAGGAAGACTACCATGCATAATGAAGGTGTGCTCTGCATTGAACTCCCACTTAGAAAAACAGTAATTTCTACTCCAGAGTCGTAGTGGTATCAGACTTGAACTATGACTGCATAGGGGAAATAAGAAGTTACTGCTTACACATAATAGTTAAGGTGTTGACATGAGCTTTATAGACAACATGTTACGGCCTTATATTATCTCGATTTTGATAAGTGTCATTTGAGAATGAGCCTAATTCTCATAGGAAGCGGCCTACCTCCACACTCACATACGTGAAATCCGTCGCGAGTGCTCCTGTAATTTAGCACCCCACTAATATGAGCTACTGATTTTCATTAAGAGTTTTATAAATTCAACCTCACAACCATTACAGGTAAATGCACTCACACCATATGGAGGAATAAAAAATAGTTTATTTTTTTTTTACAAGAAGTTATCATGTGATTCATTTTTCCCATTGAACCTGGTTATAGGATCTTCTAGTCCCAGGTTAGGTTTCCTCATATATGATTTAAGATTCAATAAGCTTCAATCCCATCCCCATCGATGTACTCCAAACCTTTTCTCTTGCTAAGGCCTTAGCCAATGGATCTTCAAGATTATCACAAGATTTGAAATAATCAATATTAATGGTATCATTTGTCAAATATGATCTAACATTACTATGTTTTCTCCTTATAAGTCTGGATTTACTATTGTAATAATGGTTTTGAACTCTACCAATAGCAGCGGTGCTATCACAATGAATTAAAATAGGAGGAATTAATTTTTCAAAGTAAGGTATTTGAAATAACAAATCTCTCAACCAATTCGCTTCCTCACTAGCTGAAGCTAAAACAATTAGTTCAGCCTCTATGGTAGAGTTAGCAATAATTGTTTGCTTTTTAGACTTTCAACAAATACCATCGCCACCCAAAGTAAAAACATAACCAGTAGTGGATAAGGAATCACCTGATAAAGTGGTCTAATCTACATCACAAAAGTCTTCAAGTACAGCAGAATATTTTTTTATAGAACAAACCATAATTTTTTATTTCAATTAAATATCTCATTACTCTCGTTATAGCATGTTAATGTTCATTACCTAGCTTGCTAGTAAACCTGCTAAGTACTCCTACTGCATATGCAATATCAGGCCTAGTGTAATCAATCACATATCTCAAACTTTCAATTATGCTAGCATATTCCTTTTGATTTATATTATCATTTTCACTTTCAACAGGAAACAAGTGAACACTAGATTCAAATGGAGTTACAACATGCTTGCAATCAAGGAAATTATATTTTTTTAATATTTTCTCAACATAATGTGACTAGTCAAGGAAAATTCCATCACATGTTCTAGTAATTTTTAGTGCTAGAATATAATTTGCCTCACCAAGATCTTTCATATCGAAATGACTTTTAAGAATATTTTTAGTTTCACCAATAACATTCATGTTAGAGCCAAAGATCAATAAATCATCAACATATAGGCAAATAATAACATGCGAATTATTTCAAGACTTATGATATATGCACTTATCACACTCATTTATTTTAAACCCATTATCAATCATGCAGGAATCAATTTTTTCATGCCATTGCTTTGGTGCCTGTTTTAAGCCATATAGAGATTTATTAAGTTTACACACTTTGCTTTCTTGGTCAGCCTCAATAAAATACTCGGGTTGTTCCATGTAAATCTCCTCATTTAGGTCTCCATTTTTAAAAATAGTTTTTACAACCATTTGATGAATTTGTAAATAAAGAATTATCGCAATAGCAACTAAAAATTTAATGGATGTAATTCTAGTTACCAGAGAAAAACTATCAAAAAATTCTAGGACTTCTAGTTGTTTAAAACCTTTAGCCACTAGCCTAACCTTTATTTATCAACAGATCCATCTGGTTTCAATTTTTTATGCAAGACTCATTTACATCCAATTGATTTACAACCCGGTGGTAAATCAACTAGCTTCCAAGTTTTATTGGAAATTAGTGATTCCATTTCATTATTTATAGCCTCTTTTCAGAAAATAGCTTCATGTGAAGAAAAAGCTTCTTTTAAAGTGAGTGGGTCATCTACAACGTTAAAAACATAATAATCATGTAATACCCCGTATTTCTCAAGCTTAATTTAACTCTGAGTTCATGAGTTATCAAATATAAATTTTTTAAAACACTCAGTATTTTTCAGTTTAGAGTTTTCCATTGCGTAGGAAATTGAATTAACTTTCCAACGATATAAAATTCGCCTAAATCCGATAACCGGGTGAGAAGTTATGGTTATTTTAAGTTTCAGTCGTTAAACACCGTTATTCAGGCCAGTAGCACGTCGTGGAGTTTGTCAAAATAGAAATTTCAGTTTTCAGTGAGGTACCAAGAGACCGGCGCGTCGCACCACAACTTATTTTCACATTTGTCAATTTCTAGTGTACCAACGTGATTCTACTGCGTCTTAGTGAACTTTTAGGTCCCAATCAAAGTGGCAGCGCGATACCACTGCATTGCGCCACCGTACATTTTCCAGTTGTCAATTTCCAGAGATACGGTACGATAGCACCGCATCGCATCAGGGGTGAAAATTGAGATTTTTTAGTTAATTTCGAGTCTTAAATCCAAGAGCTTTTAAGCTTTTCCTTCACCCAGTCAGCCTAAACATGTAATTAAGCCCTAAAGGAGCATAAATTGCTCATTATTTCACTATTTCTCAAGAAACAAAGCATTCTCCCTCAAAGGGCCAAACCATAACTTCAAGAAACCAAGAGCAATCTTAAAGGATTCACTAAGAACTTCAAGAAACTCACAAATTAAGGTATGTTAGGTGTTCGTCTGTGGGTCCCTTTCACCTATAGAGTCCAACAATCCATTTTTAAAACTTCAAGATTTATGATTTCCATGCTTGGAATTGAATGTATTCGTAGTCATGCTAGTAATTGGGATCCAATGCATGTTTAATTATAAGTTTTCCATGAAATTAAGATAGTTATGTGGTGAATTATGTGAATTGCATACTTAACCCTTGAATTTGAATTTGATTATGGAATTCATGATTACATGTGTTGACCATGATCAGTAGTACTCTCAGTCAGTTACAAAACTCAGTAGAAATCAGTCAGTTATGGAACTCAGGAAAACTTAGTAAACTCAGTATTCTGTCTAGTTCAGTTCAGTATAATCAGTTCAGTGTCTTTTAGTTGGGAGTTTCAGCACCGAGTGAGCTCAAGGATGGGGACTCACCTGCTAGTAGAGGGTGTGATCCTTAGAAGCAATCCTTGCATTCCAGAACTACATAGCCAACGTAGGTTGAGACATCAAACCTATCATTTGAGGGCTGATGAGGTGTTTTAACTTGAAAATGAAGGTTCCACCATTCTCATTAGAGTACCTACCAGATGAGGGTAACTCTTCAGTATCTTTACCCATGGCACGGTACTGACACTCTTCCAACTAGGGTCACAGGTTGGACCCCAACTCAGTTATCTTATTTGGAGTATGTCGATTCGATGATTACCTTCCATAGTCTCAGTTTCAGTCTTCAGAATAGAACTCAGTTCAGTTCTACAGAATCAGGACTTTCAGATGTAGTCAACCAGTATCAGTAACTTCAGACATCGGTTACTTAGTATCAAAATTCAGAACTTAGCTTCAGATAAGCTTAGTCACAGTATTTATTTATATGCACAGTAGTGCATACTCAGTATTTACAGCAGTATCAGTTATCCATGTACTCTCATGTTCTGTTTCTCTATATCATATAGTTATTTATTGTTCATGCATATGAACCCTTGCATTCAGCCTTACCTCATCTAGCATACCAGTACATTCCACGTACTGACGCATACTCTTTTTTTGCGCTATGATGTCTCATATCATAGGTTCGGACGCTCAAGTTCCCGACCGTGCATAGATAAATTCAGATTCAGCTAGCAGTGTCAGAGTAGTAGTGATTCCTTATCTATTAAGGATATTTTATTATTTTAGTTTCTCAGTAGATACAATACTTCAGTAGATGGAGTTAGTTGAGAGATTGTCCCATCAACTCTACTTATAGACAAATTCAGATTAGAGGCTTTTCAGACTAGACTTACTGACAGTATTTAGTTTTCTAGATTGTTATTTCAGTTAATACACTCTATCAGTATTTACAAATTTTAAACCGTATGGTATTTCAGCTTATTTTTCCGCATTCATTACAATATCATGTTTCTGTGCTCACATCAGATATTAGTCATGGGTTTGCTTGTGGTCTTTCAGGGTCATAAGCACTGTGTAGCATCCGGGGTACAGACTCGGGGCATTACAAACTTGGTATCAGAGCCTAAGGTTAAACAGAGTCCTAGAAAGTTTGAAAGTCGCATCTAGTAGAGTCTTGTACATGAGTGTGTAGCGCGTCACACTTATGAATAGGAGGCTATGAGATGTTTTAGGAAATATTTTCCTTTTTTCAGTATTCATATCATGCGAGTGAGCGTGACCTCAAGTTAAAATCTTAGTCTAATCCATTTTCTCCTTTCTATTTACAGAACATGCCTTCCAAAAATACTAATGAAAGGAGAACCGGAAATCAGTCAGCACCTCAGCCCGTTTAGGAAGATCTCGTGGATGAGCATGTCTCCCATACAAAATTTAGAGCTGTATTTAATACTCTAGCCAATTTTGTAGCAGCTCAGAATGAATGGCCAACTGCTGTTTCAGCCAATCCAGTGGCCAATACTGCTGCATCCAGGATTCAGGACTTCACCCGAATAAATTCTTCCCTATTCTCAGGATCTAAACCAGAAGAGGATCCACAGGAGTTCCTCGATCAGGTTTAAAAAGTCACAGATATTATGGGAGTGACTTCTAGTAAGAGTGCTGAGTTAGATGCCTATCAGCTATAAGATGTAGCTCATACATGGTTTAAGTAGTGGAAGGTAGACAGGGGCACAGACGCAGAGCCCTTAGAGTGGGAAGAGTTTGCTACTGCTTTCCTAGATAGATTCTTTCGTTTAGAGCTAAGAGAAGCCAAGGTGTTAGAGTTCATCAACCTCAGGCAAGGCAATACGAACGCGAAAGAGTATTCCTTCAAGTTTACTCAGTTAGCCAGGTATGCTCTCCCCATGTAGTAGTAGACAGTACGTACAGAATGGGCAAGTTTGTTTCTGGGGTGTCAGATAGTGTGGTTAAGAAGTGCAGAACAACGATGTTGATTAAGGAGCTGGACATATCTAGGCTTATGGTCCATGCTCAGCAGATAGAAGAGGCTAAGAATAGAGAGAGAGAGAGAGAGAGAGGTAGAATAAGAGAGCTAGAATAGGTAGCTTCAATTTGAATCAGCCTAAGTCAGAGGTCGGTAAACGTTCCTATTTTCATTGAAAATCTTTAGTTCCAGCTCCGTTCTCAGCCAGTGCTCCAGTACCTAAGTTCAGAAATAGTAATCAAGATAGAGCGTCAGGATCTAAGTCTCAGGGCAAGAACCACAAGGGTGTTTTCAGAGCTGACAGTGGTATTTGTTTTGAGTGTGGCAAGCCAGGCCACAGAGTCAGAGATTGTCCTTATTCAGGTTCTCAGGGTTAGTATTACCATCCCCCAACTCAGTTCGGTCACCCGAATCTATAGGATGTCGCTTTCAGTGCCACCAGTGGGCAACACCCAAATAGGCTTTATGTACTTCAGTCTAGACAAGATCAAGAAAATTTTCCGGATGTGTTCACTGTAAGTTACAGATCTTCCATTTACATATTTATGCCTTGTTAGATCCAGGGGCTTCTTTATCTTTTGTAACTCCTTATATAGCCGTTAACTTCGAATTCCGTCCAAAAATCCTAGAAGAGCCTTTCTCAGTTTCTACCCAGTGGGTAAATTTATCATAGCCCGATGCGTATACATGAACTGTCTGATTATGATATCTCAGAAAGTTACTTCAGCAGACCTTATAGAGCTAGAGATGGCAGATTTTGATGTCATTCTTGGCATAGATTAACTCCACTCATGTAATGCCTCAGTTGATTGTAGAAACAGAATAGTTTATTTTCAGTTTCTAAATGAACCAGTCCTTAAATGGAGAGGTAGTACTATAGCGCTTAAGGATCAGTTGATTTTATACCTTAGAGCGAGAAAAATGATATCCAAGGAATGTGTCTACCATCTTGTGCGAGTCAAAGACTTTAACTCAGAAACTCTAACTCTTGAGTTAGTTCCAGTAGTAAATGAATTCTCAGATGTGTTTCCTGAAGATCTTCCTGGAGTTTCTCCCATTAGGGAAATAAACTTCGAAATAGACCTTCTTCTAGATACTCAGCGCATATCTATTTTGCCATACAAAATGGCTTCAACAGAACTCAGAGAGTTAAAAGAACAGTTAAAGGATCTCCTAGATAAGGAATTCATCAGGACTAGTGTTTCCCCGTGGGGCTCACCAGTTCTATTCATAAGCAAGAAAGATGATTCTCTTAGAATATGTATAGACTACCGTCAGTTGAACAAAGTCACAGTCAGGAACAAATGGCAACTTCCTAGAATCGATGACTTATTTGACCAACTTAAGGATGATAGTTACTTTTCTAAGATAGACCTTAGATCAGGCTATTATCATCTCAGATTTAGAGAATATGACATTCCAAAAACAACTTTTAGAACCCGGTATGGTCACTTCGAGTTTCTAGTCATGTTATTTGGTTTTGCTAATGCCCCAATAACTTTCATGGACTTAATGAACCGCGTGTTCAAGCAGTACTTGGACATGTTCATTATAGTCTTCATCGATGACATTCTTTTCTATTCTCATAGCGAGAATGATCACGCAGACCACCTTAGAATAGTACTTCACAACTCTCTGAACTCATCAGTTATTCGCTAAATTCAGTAAGTGTGAATTTTGGCTAAGGTCAATAGAATTTCTTGGTCATATTACTTTAGGTGATGGCATTAGAGTTGATCCTTAAAAGATTGAAGCGGTGAGAAATTAGCCTAGATCCATCTCTCTATCAGATATTAGGAGTTTCTTGGGTTTAACTAGCTATTACAGTTAGTTTGTTGAAGGATTTTTGTCTATTACATCCCTCATGTCCAGATTGACTCAGAAGAAAGTCAAGATTCAGTGGTCTGATTCCTACGAGAAGAGTTTTCAAGAGTTGAAGACTCGACTCACCTCAGCTCCAGTTTTGACTCTACCAGATGGTTCAGATGGTTTTGTTGTGTACTGTGATGCATACAGAGTAGGTTTGGATTATGTTATCATACAGAGAGGTAAGGTCATAGCCTATGCCTCCCGACAACTTAAGCCCCATGAGAAGAGTTACCTAACTCATGATCTCGATTTAGCAGCTGTAGTGTTTGCCTTAAAGATTTGGAGACATTACTTGTATGGGGTGCATGTTGATGTGTTCACATATCACAAAAGCCTTCAGTATGTGTTCTCTTAGAAATATTTAAATTTGCATCAAATAAGGTGGTTAGAATTATTAAAAGATTATGACATGAGTGTTTTGTATCATTCGGGCAAAGCCAATAAAGTGGCTGATGCTCTCAGTAGGCTGTCTATAGGTAGTGTTACTTATATTGAGGATGATAAGAAGAAGTTAGCTCAGGAAGTTCATCAGCTTACCCGACTAGGTATCCACTTAGTCGATTCAGTAGAAGGTAGTGTATGGGTGCAGAACAGTTCCGAATCCTCTCTAGTTTCTGAGGTGAAGGAAAAAC
The DNA here is from genome assembly GCF_002878395.1 of Capsicum annuum. Classification (NCBI taxonomy): domain Eukaryota; kingdom Viridiplantae; phylum Streptophyta; class Magnoliopsida; order Solanales; family Solanaceae; genus Capsicum; species Capsicum annuum. The sequence goes on along the minus strand of NC_061119.1, from coordinate 200,066,252 downwards.
AGGATAGAGATCCTAGTCTAGTTAAGCTAAAAGAGTCAGTCAGAGATTAGAAAGTAGAGATTTTCTCCTAAGAGAGAGATGGTGTATTACGTTGCCAGGGTCAATTATGTGTGCCAGGTGCAGACGACTTGAGGCAACGAATTCTTGCAGAAGTGCATGGTACGCATTAATCTATTCTTCTAGGAGCCACTGAGATGTATCGTGATTTGCAGGAGATTTATTGGTGGAGTGGGATTAGGATAGATATTACAGAATTTGTAGCTAAATGCTCTATATGTCAGCAAGTTAAGATTATGCACCAAAAACCTAGTGGGTAAATGCAAGAGTTCAGTATTCCCACATGGAAATGAAAAAAAGTGATCACAGAATTTGAGATGGGTTTACCTCGTACTCATCATCAGCATGATTCTATATAGGTTAACGTAGATAGGATGACCAAATCAGCTTATTTCTTGCCAGTTCATACTTCCTATTCAGCCGAGGACTCTACCAAAATCTATATCAAAGAGTTGGTCAGGTTACATGAAGTCCCAGTACCCATAATCTCAGATAGAGGTACCCAGTTCACCTCTTATTTCTGGAAAGCATTCCAAAAGGGTCTTGGTACCCAAGTTCATCTCAGTATAGCCTTTCACCCTCAGACAGATGGTCAAGTAGAAAGGACTATTTAGTCTTTAGAAGATATGCTAAGAGCATGTGTTGTTGATTTTAAGGGTAGTTGGGATAACCACTTGCCTTTGGTCGAGTTCACATACAATAATAGCTATCATTCCAGTATCTAGATGGCTTCATTTGAGGCTCTCTACGGGAAGAGATAGAGATCTCCAATTGGTTGGTTCGAGGTAGGTTAGGCCGCAGTAGTAGGGCCTGATCTAATGTTTGATACCTTAAAGAAGGTAAAGTTGATCAGAGAAAGAGTTAGGGCTTCCCAGAGCCAACAAAAATCATATGCAGATATGCGAAGAAAGGATCTCGAGTTTAAGATCGGTGATATTATGTTCTTAAAAATCTCTCCCATAAGGGGTAAAGAGATTCGGCAAGAAGGGAAAGGTAAGTCCCCGATATATCAGTCCTTACAGAATTCTTAGTCATTTTGGAAAGGTAGCTTATGAGCTTGAGTTGCCTTCAGATCTAGCTTCAGTGCACCCAGTATTTCACATCTCCTTGTTAAAGAAATGCATTCGTGACCCAGCAGTCATAGTCCTCTTAGAGGATGTAAATATTTAAAATGATCTCTCTTTCAAAGAGGTTCCAGTCCATATCCTCGATCATCAGATTCGCAGACTGAGGAACAAAGAAGTTCCCTTAGTCAAAGTTCTTTGGCGGAATCAATCCGTTGAGGGAGCAACTTGGGAAGCATAAGTAGATATGCAGAACAAGTACCCTCACCTTTTCTCTGCAAACTCAGATCCAGCTTAAGGTAGCAATCTTTATTAGCTTTATTCAGTTCCATGGTCAGATTTAATTATAAACTTAGTATCCATTACCGTTGCATATTCAGTTATGCATTCATGAATCAGTTTAGTCATGTACTCATGCACCAGATATGCATGTTCAGAATGAAAACCCAACTTATTAGTAGCTTCAGTCAATTATTCCATCCATCAGATATGCATGTTCAGTATGTAAACTTAGTCTATCAGTGTCTCAGCTTAATCAATCTCATTCGATAATGAATGTTCCTAAGAGGGAGATATTATAATACCCCAGATTTCTCAAGCTTAACTTAACTCCCAATTCATGAGTTATCCAATATAAAATTTTTGAAACACTTAGTATTTTTCAGTTTAGAGTCATCCATTTCATAGGAAATTGAATTATCTTTCCAACGATATAAAATTCGCCTAAATCCTATAACCGGGTAAGAAGTTATGACTATTTTAAGTTTCAGTCGTTAAAAGCCATTATTCAGGCTAGTAGCGCGTCGTGGAGTATGTAAAAATGGTAATTGTTAGTTTTCAGTGATGTGCCGCGATACCAACATATTGTGCCACAACTTATTTTTACATTTATCAATTTCCAGTATACCAATGCGATTCTACCGTGTCGCGGTGAACTTCCAGGTCCTAACCAAAGTGGAAATGCGATACCACCACGTTGTGCCATCGTGCATTTTCCCAGTTGTCAATTTCCAAAGACAAGGTGCGACAGTGCCGTATCACGCCAGGGGTGACAATCAAGATTTTTCAGTTAATTCTGAGTTTTAAATCCAAGGGCTTTTATGTACTTTTCCTTCACCCCAGTTAGCCTAAACACATAATTAAGCCCTAAAAGAGCACAAATTGCTCATGATTTTACTATTTTCTGAAGAAACAAAGCATTCTCTCTCAAAGGGCCAAACCTTAGCTTCAAGAAACCAAGAGCAATCTCAAAGGATTCGCCAAGAACTTCAAGACTCACAAATTAAGGTATGTTAGGTTTTTATCTATGGCTCCCTTTCACCTATAGAGTCCAAGAATCCATTTTTAAAACTTCAAGATTTATTATTTCCATGCTTAGAATTGAATGTATTCATGGTCATGATAGTAATTGGGATCCAATGCATGTTTAATTAAAAGTTTCCATGAAATTAAGATAGTTATGTGGTGAATTATGTGAATTGCATGCTTAACCTTTGAATTTGAAATTGAATGTTGTATTCATGATTATATGTGTTGACCATCATCATGTGAAATACTCCATGCTCCCCAAGTGTTTGCTAAAATGCCTATGTGAAGTGGATAGTGGAATCTTGACATGTCATTATGTGGTCCCAATCATGTACAAGCTTATGCCTTACAAGTGTTTGATGAAATGCCTTTGTGAATGAATTATGGACAAGTGTACATTATTGTGTATCTCAATATCATGTTATGCTTTATTTTTTATGCTATTGAGTCGTGGGAGTATTTACTACCCGACAATTTAGCTGTTTACCTAGAGCTAGTGTTAGTTACATAATCTCAGTCATGTCACGATCAGTAGTACGCTCAATCAGTTACAAAACTCAATAGAACTCAGTCAGTTTCAAAACTCAGGAAAACTTAGTAAACTCAGGATTCAGTCCAGTTCAATTCAGTATAATCAGTTCCGTGTCTTTTAGTTGGGAGTAGGATTAAACCCCGAGTGAGCTCAAGGATGGGGACTCACCTACTAATAGAGGCTGTGATCCTTAGAAGAAATCCTTGCATTCTAGAACTACGTAGCCAGCATAGGTTGAGACATCAAACCTGCTAGTTGAGGGTTGATGAGGTGTTTTAACCTAACGGATGAGGGTTCCACCGTACTCATTAGAGTACCTACCAAATGAGGGTAACTCTTCTGTGTCTTTACCCGTGGTACGGTACTGACACCCTTCTAACTGGGGTCACAGGTTGGACCCCAACTCAATTATCTTTTTTGGCATATGTCGGTTAGATGATTACCTGCCATAGTCTCAGTTTCAGTCTTCAGAATAGAACTCAGTTTAGTTCTACAGAATCAGGACTGTCAGATACTGTCAACCAGTATCAATTACTTCAGACATCAGTTACTCAGTATCAGAACTCAGAACTAAGCTTCAGATAAGCTTAGTCACAGTATTTATTTATATGCACAGTAGCGCATACTCAATATTTACAGCAATATTAGTTATCCATGTACTCTCATGTTCAGTTATTCTATATCATATAGTTAGTTATTGTTCATACATATGAACCCTTGCATTCAGCCTTACCTCATCTAGCATACCAGTATATTCCATGTACTGTTGCATACTTTTTCTTTGCGCTATGATGTCTCATATCATAGGTTCGGACACTCATGTTCCTGACTGTGTATAGATAGATTCAGATTCAGCTAGTAGTGTCAGAGTAGTAGTGAGTCCTTATCTAAACTGCTCATGATTCCCACATAACGATCATTTACGTTACACAAACGAGCATGCCAAAAATTAGTAGAAGAAATCATATAAACAAAAATAAAAATTTTATTCATTTCAACATTCAACTTGAACATACCATCACATGCATACCCTATTCCCACAAAAATATTATTTTTTATAATTACATACTGATCAAATTCAATAATCTGTTTGAAGCCTACTTTATTAAGAAAAAAACTAGACATCAAATTTTTTCTCATAGAAGGAGTATAAAGTACATCTTTTAATATCAATACCCTTCCCAGAAGCAAAACTCAATTCGACATCTCCCATTCCAGGTACTGAGTTGTGTGTGAATCTCCAAGCATGATAGTTTTGTGCTCCTCAAAATTAATATATTTTTTAAACCAGTCTTTGTCATAACAAACATGACGATTTGCACCAGATTCAGCACACCATCCATCAATATTCTCCACCATATTTATGTCTATTATCACCGCTATAAATAATTCTTTGGTAATATTTGCCTGAGGTTTAGGCCCACGTTTTTTAAATCTACAAAATCGAGAAATATGCCCACTTTTTCCACAGACAAAGCACAGTCCTTTTTCTTGTACATGTTGATTTTTTGCTTGGTTTCTTCCACCATTGTTGTCCTTGGGACGTCTACCATCATTTTTCTTGAATATATCTTCTAAAGCTTCAAAGTAGTATTTTTGTTAGTTTCATGGGTAGCATTATTTGAAGAAGTTAAATTTATCTTCGGTGTGATGTTATTCTCTTCTGTTTGCAAAAGTGCATCTTGGCCCCTTGATTCTTATTCCATGTAGATTCTCATTATCAAAGATTCAAGAGAAGTTTTCCTTTTTCTTGTGGCGTATAGTTTTTTGAAATTCCTTCCACAAAGGTGGAAATTTATGGATTATGCCACAAATAATAAGGTTATATCCAATTTTGACTTCCTCGAACCTCAACTCTCCAACAATCATTATCAAATCTTGAGTTTGGTCTACCACAGATTTGATGTCCACCATTTGAAAATGAAAAAATCTTCTAGCCAAATATTTTTTTGCTCCCGCCTCCTCAGTGTCATACTTACTCTGCAATGCTTTCCAATTTTTTTTACACTAGAGTAGGCTCTATCATAATAATCATAAAAATTATCGGATAGACAATTAAGAAGAAAATACCAACACTTGTAGGAGTCATCATCATATTTTTTTAACTTTCTCCTGAAGAGAGATCATTTCATCATTGGTCATGGAAGATTTATCTACTTTGTTTGGGTTCTTCTCAGTTAACACATAAAAAACATTGAGAAGACTTATGTAGAAAAGTACTTAACCTTTCCACTTCTTGAAGTGAGTACCGTTGAACTGGAATGGCTTGTTGAGATCTCCCATCTTGACATCCGTGGATTTTTCAGTTGTTTCCATTGAATCTCCTTAAAATTGTTGGTGAATTTACAATAAAATTACAAATGAAATGTTACAAGTAAAGAAAAAATAAAAAATAATCTTCTCCTTCCTCTTTAGCTGAGGCGCGGATATCTCACTCTCTTAAGTAGATTCAAGCCCACAACAACAAATTGTTTAACCGGTCCAACAGTAATATTGTTGACTTGTACCCTCCAGGATACAACAGTATTTCTCACAAAGAACAACTCAACAACTCTAAACAAGATTTGAGTTTGAAGCTCCACAAAAAGAACACCTTCCTTCAACTAATAAACTCTCTTTTATACTAATTTTTTTGTGAACTCTATGATATCTTGTGTGTCCCAAAACCATGCAAGACCACCTCTATTTATAGGAGAGAAAGTCTTCCATGCTATGAATAGGAAGAATGAATAAGGGGTAGTAAAGATGAAATATCAATGGCTTAGAGTTTACAAGAGTTATATGAGTTACAAGTCATAAATTGTAGGATAATGGAGAATAAAGAGTGAAAGTTACATGAAACTTATATCCACATTTTACCACCACTAACTATGTGTTAAAGACAACAATGAATGAGAAATATAAGCTGACAAATAAGCCATGCACGTCCAAGCCTTAACAAAGGAAGTAACTTCACTTTAAGGCAAAAGATTAATTGACAATTGTAACTTAATACTTTAAGACCCTACATGTTATAAAATGCCAAGAAGAGAAAAAATGGCCATTATCATAAAAAAATAAGAAGCAAATTAATATTATAAGTTAAATATTAAAATGCTTAATAACCATAATTTAATTATGCATAAGGGAAGAATTCATTCAAATGGAGAGCATGCGCATATAGATGTAAAGGATGTTTAAGATGAATATGGGCATGCTCCTAATGTATGCCGGTTGGCGTCTCTATAAAGAAAGTGATTATAAGAAAAATCAAGTAAGATGTGTTAGTATTTTGAATTTGATGATTTTCAACAAGAGTTTACGAAATCAGGTCCTTGTTGTGCTTATTCAAGAGTGAAACTTCGTGTAGTTATAAATTACACTGTCTGATTTGGTTGATAGTGCTGTAGCAATGTTGTGATAGGTGTACTGGCGCCGGATCTAATAGAATGTTGTTAATATTTTGCTCTCTAGTATAAAATAAAAATCTGCCAAGAGCAAAATCTAATTTTTTTAGTCAAAAAGTTCTCTAAAAAGGCAAAAGCCCTTTTCAGTAGATTATTGCTCACTCTTAACAAAGGACCTAATAGAGTTGCAATTCAGACCTTGTTGTTTTCTAGTATGGTCGTATAAGGTCCTATTTAACCATGAAAATCATAATTTTTTGGAGTTGGAGTTGTAGTTGAAGTTGGATTCAGAGTTATGTTTGACCATGAATATAAATTAAGTTGTTTTTGAAATTTTGTGATATAAGTATGAGTGAAAAAGTAAAAACTAGTAAAACTTATTTTTAGTTTTTCAAATATAATTTTGGAATTGTATTTGAAATTCTTATGGCCAAATATATACCAGTTTCGGATTTTTCACTAAAGTATTTTTGGAAAAAAGTAAAAACTTTTCATGGCCAAATGACTACTAGGTATTTGTATTGTCTATATCCTAGGTTGAGTCGTTTGAACTACAATTAGTTATAATTGCAACCTTAGTTTTGACAATTTTTATTCATCATGCTTTATGTTATTTTGACTAGAGTTATGTAGGAGTGTCGACAAGAGTTAATTGATGTGTGCACGTGATAGAGTTGATGCATCAATCTTTTAATAGAGTTACTATAAGGAGATAGGATTAAGAGTACAATTTTGGTGATTATTAGAGTCTGTAATCACACCTTTGGCTTGAGGTCAGTGGAGTTTGCTGGAAATTATGTGAGATTGATCGTGATTTTTTCTTCCTTTAGTAAGGAGATTTTCACGTAAATATTGAGTGTTCCTTACTTTCAGCACTTAGCATTTATCTTAATTATGTTACTATTCTAGTGCCTAAAGGACATGTACTGGTGATGGACTCATATAAGCCAACAATTAATATCAAATAGAGTAATCTGTAATTGGTTAACACCTAAAGAGGACCCTGAGTTGATAGATGCTCCACCCAATTTAGAGGAAGGTCAGTCAATCACCAAACCTCCCTGCTTCAATGGTCAATACTATGATTGGTGAAAGATTCAAATATATGGCATCATAATGGTGAAAATAAATTGTGGGATATTATTTATGATGGACCTCACATTCCTACGAAGAAGGGCAATAAAGGAAATGTCACAAAACTAGTCCCCAAGATTTGAAAGGAGTATGATGAAGATGATCAAAAAAATCTTGAAAAGAGCTACAAAGAAAAGAAATTATTGATTTGTGAAATAGGTTCGAATGAGTACAATAGAATTTTAACATGTGAATCAGCAAAAAAGAATTGAAATTTTTTGAAGACTGCTCATGAGAGAACAAGTCAAGTCAAAAAATCTAAAGTGGATATGCTCACTACTCAATATGAAGCCCTCACTACTAAAGAAAGTAGGACTACTCAAGAAATGAACACCAGGTTTACCGCCATAACAAATGAATTGCGAAAGAAAGGTCAAATGCTATCTCGAATTCTTGAGATCTCAAAATTCTTATAATGAATAAAATTTTTGGCGATCTGAAGACATATAATACAATAAATAACAAGTCAGGATAAAAAGGAGCCTAAAAAGGAGAAATCTCTAGCTCTTAAAATCTTAAAATTTGACTCTAGTGAAAATGATGAGAATGTTGTTTACTTAGTTCAAATATTCATAAGAGCTATGAAGAGAAATAGTGGATTTCAGAAAAGGAAAAATATCAGCAAGTTATAAGGAGAAAGTGATTATTGCCATAAAGATAATAAATCTGATCACTTCATTAATAATTGCTCATTGCAAAAGATGAAATATAAATATTATATGATTGTAGGAAAAGACAAAGTCAATAAGAAGGATTGGGTCCTAGATAAGTCTACGAGAAGAGTTACAACTGATTATGTAGACAAACAAGCATTGACTGTTAGGGGGAACTCATCCAGTGAATCAGAAAAGTTAGAACACCCTAAAGATGCTTCTATACTGATTGTGGAAAAGGATTACATCACTTTCAACTCTCCCATTTCTCTCATAAAAAGTCAAATAAAAATGAAAATGGTGTGATAACCCTACTTGACATTAAGCAAAATCTCCATGACTATTCTTTGAAGAAACTAAAAGAGCTAGCAAATGTTTTGATTGATTCCTTATGTGAGCTCACTAATAAGAAAGATTTTCTTGAGTAAAGTGTAAAAAATCTTGAAAATGAAAAATTTGCTTTAACTATTCAAATTTCTAATTTGGAAGAAAGTTTCAAGAATTGAACTCTAAAAATATTGAAATAAAAAAAAGCTGAGAAAATGTCCAGAGTCTGTTTCAATGGAAAACCTTGAGGCTAACAGTCTTCAAATTGAACTTGAAGAAAAGTTGAACAAATTTCAGGAGCATTTTGTAGCCTCTCTTAAGAAAAATATTGAGCTAGAGCGGGACCTGATCTGTATAAAAGAAGATGTTAACAAATCTCTTAAATAAATTGCTTCATTTTAGGTTTTTCCCAATCTAGCTAGTCAAAGATATAACAACAACAAAGGTTTAGATTATCAACAAGTTAATCCCATTTATAATTTCTACAACAAATATATGTCTGTATCTAACGACTTATTGTGTACTCACTGTAGAAGAAATGGTCATCTAGAAAGGTATAATCAAGTCAAGTTAAGGGCTGAAATAAGTCTCAAATTATGTCCAGCAGGAGCAATTACCTAAAAAGGGACTTGTCTTTTTTCAAAATCCAAGAAAGCCTGATTGTCTGTCTGAAAAAAAGGTTTTGATTACTCTTTTGTGCCTGTTTTGCAAACTCACACTTAAATGGGTTTCTAAACCTAATAAAGGATCCTTATCTCCAACTGGGAATAAGAGAAAACACTCATAGCTGATTCATGAACAGTGGATATCCCAAGCATATAATTGAAAAAACTGATTGTTTTCTCTCACTCAAGGAACTTCAAGGTGGATGTGTCTCAATTAGACATACAAAGGAAGAATATATTCTAGGTGTTGGAAAAATTGAAAAATCACTTAATCATTCTATTGAAAATGTGTATTATATGAGTGTGTTAAAGTATATCCTACTTAGTGTCTCTCAAATCTGTGATACAGACAATGAAGTTAAATTCATGTCTGATTGGTGCACTGTCACTAGTATTCAATCAAGTAAAATCATTCTTAGAACCAAAACATGCAAGAACATATATGTTGTTGATCTGAATTCAATTTCAAAAAGTGATCTCACTTGTATAAGTGCTCAATGTGGAAATGTTGACTTATGAAATAGAAGAATTGGCTATGTTAGCTCCTCACTTCTTAACAATATGGTCTCCAAGGACCTGATCTATGGTGTTTTTAACTTGCATTTATAAAACATCAAGGTATGTGATACATGTGTCAAAGAAAAACAATTCAGGTCCTTATTCAAGCAGATTAAACAAGTTTGTACCATCAGTCCTCTTGAACTACTTCACATGAACTTATGTGGACTTATAAAGGTTCAAAGTAAAAGAGGAAAGAAATATATCTTGGTCAATGTGGATAATTTTTTATGTATAATTGGACCATGTTTCTGAGATTCAAAGATGAAACTTTTGAAGTGTTGGTGATTTTTGCCAAGTAAATACAAGTGAAGTTGGATAACAAAATGGTAAGGATTAGATCTTATCATGAAACAAAATTTAAAAATGCAAGAGTTGAGGAATTCTATGCAGAAAATAAAATAATTCATAATCTTTCTGCTGCCAAAACACCTTAACAAAATGAAATTATTGAAAGGAATAACAGGATCTTGATTAATATTACTAGAATTCTGCTGATTGATGGTGGTCGCCCTAAGAGCTTCTAGGTTGAAGCAGTAAATAATTTATGCTATGTCATAAATCGGTGTCTTATCAGGTTTATTCTCAACAAGACTCCCTATGAAATGTTGTTCAACAGAATGCCCTAACGTGCTATAGAAATATAGCACTTTCGGTGCTTAAAACTATGAAAATTTGTAAGTTTCCGAGGTTGTTTTATTAGATGTGATGTGATTTGGGTATGTTTTGTAGGAAATCATATTTGGATACTAAGTTCATGAAAAAGATGAAAAAAGGTATTTTTGGCTACTTATTGGAGCAATTATGAACTATGAGTGCTGTAAGTAGGGACTATGAGTGGCCACTAACTCTTTTTTTCTCCAAATTCATTCAGACTTTGATTTTCGGGTTTTCTCATCTACTATAAATACCCTTTATATTTTTTTAGTAGAAATAACGCACTTTTGATATTCACAAATATATTTTTATTCCAAGATTAATTTTTGATCTTGGGATTCTCTTATATTAACTTCAGTTGATTAATTTAGTTATGGTTTTGGGTTTTCTACTTCTTATTATTGTTATTTCATCTATGCTTTCGATCATGAATGTTTTTCATTACTTCATAAGTATGAGAGGCTAAAAACCCATAGCTAGGGTTGTGAAAACCCTGAAGGATTGACAAAGTAGGGGAAATGCTGTTGTTGTTCTGAACTGATACCTATGCATGCATTGTTTTATCTTCACTTTAGCAGTTATTTTAGCAATGGCCAACGTTAAGATCCCACCTAAATTATTGATACTTACTTCAAAAGAGAAGTAGTGACTAGGAAAAGATAATTACAATAGTAATTTGAAGTTTAATTATCAATCCATGCTACTAGGTATTATCTAAGTTAGATGGTTAGCTACTATCTAATAACTAGGGACTAAAGAGGTAATAGTTAATTGAGATCAAGATAAGGGTTAGTAAGGCGACATCCCTAGACTCAAATGGTAAAGGACGAAATCCATTTGCTCGAATAAAAGATTGTAGACGGTACATAACTTATTAGATTTTGCATGCAAGATATCGGGTTGGTTAAACAAAGCACGATAAGCCTATGGAGTTGAGAATCTAGGGTATACAATCCAACTATTCAACAATAGTGATTAGAATCGAATTTGATATTTGATCCTTATTTGATATTGCTATTCAAATCTCCCTGTAACTCTATGAGTTTGTACCCCGGATGCTACACGGTGCTCAAATCCCGAGGGACCACAAGCTAACCCAGACACAAACTTACTCATCATAGACTTGCTATCTGCCACCACATGAGGAGCGTATCTAGATAATTGACTAAACTTGAGAGAATACTCTTTCACTATCATGTTGCCCTGCTTCAGATTAATAAATTCTAGAACCTTCGTTTCCCTCAACTCCAACGGAAAGAACCTATCCATAAAAGAACTGGCAAATTTCTCCCACTCTATGGGCCCTACATCTGTGGCCCTTTCTGCTTTCCACTGTTTAAACCATGAGTGAGCCATATCTTGCAACTGGTATACGACGAACTCAACACTTTCGATAGCAGTCAACTCCATAATATTTGTTACTTTCTGTATCTGATCATGAAATTCTTAAAGGTTTTCATCTAACTTAGACCAAGTAAAAGATGGAGGGTTCATTCGGGTGAAGTCCCAAATCCTGGCTGCAACAGTATTGGCCATTGGGTTGATTGGGACGACAGTTGTGCATTTATTCTGGGCTGCCACAAAATAAGCTAGGGTGGTGAAAGCTGCCCTGAATTAAGAATGGGAGACATATTCATATAGGGGATTTGGATGAATGGGCTGAGGTGTTGGATGGTCTCCTATTTCTCTTCCATTAGTCCTCTCTAGAGGAATATTCTATAAATGAAAGAGAAACTTGGATTAGACAGAGAGTTTTACTTGAGTATGTGCTCACCCACACGACATAATTACTAAAAGAAGGAAAAATTTTCCTAAAACATCTAATAGACTCCTGTACATAAGTGTGGCACGCTATACACCCATGCAAAAGACTCTGACAGAGTGGCACAAGACTTCTGTCCAACCTGTAACCCTAGTTGGAAGGGTGTCAGTACCATGCCACGGGTGAATACAAGCTGAGTCACCCTCCTCTGGCAGGTGCTCTGAATAAGAACGGTGGTACCCTCAACTGGCAGGTAGGATACCTCATCAATCCTTAACTGGCAGGTTGATGTCTCAACCTACACTGGCTACGTAGTTCTAGAACATAAGGACTGCTTTTAAGGATCACACCCTCTGCTGGCAGGTGAGTCCCCATCCTTGGGTTCACTCGGTGCTGAATCCTACTCCCAACTGAATAGACACTGGACTGAATTTTAAACTATGCTAGGCTGGACTGATCTGTTACTGATTCATACTGTCTAACTGAACTGAACTGAGTTCTCTCTATTCCACTAACTAACAGAATACTACTGAATTTTGTTAACTGACTGAACTCTAGTGGGTTCTGAACTGATTACTAAAATACTAATCATGATACCATTGAATCTATTCTATAGCTACTATAGCTCTAGGTAAACAGCTAGATTTTGGGTATTAAATACCTCCAGGACATGATAGCATAGACTATAAGACATAGCACAATCTTGACACGTGATAACTAATTACTTGATCACCATTCATTCATTGAAGCTTTTTGACAAACACTTGCATAACATGAACTTGTATACATGCTAATATGATGGGACTTAACTATTCAAATCATATGAACAATCCACCAAACACTTGGAGGGCATAGTATACGCACACAATACTAAACAACATGGGGGCATTACAATCTCAAATACCAAATTCATAATTCAAAGATTTTAACATAAATTCTCATGATGTAAACATATATAATAAACAATTTCATACAAATCTTACAACTAGTCATGGATTAGAAACTCCATTAACATGGAAATCATGAACACATTCAAACTCAACCAGGAAATTCATCAAATTCAAGTATTTGTAGTTAAAAGGGTTTTTTGAACTCCAAGGGTGGAAGGAAACCCTTGGATAAACACTTGACATACCTCAATGCTTGAATTCTTTAAGATTGGTGGTGTAATCCTTGGGATTTGAATCTTGGGTTGATAGCCCTAGGGTTTGTTCTTGAATGATTTTGAGAGAAAAAAATTATAATTTGCCTTGTGAGAGCTGAATTTCATGTTTTAGGGGCTAATTTAAAATGGGGAAATGTCCAAATACCCCTTTGGATGTTGTTTTAATTACTGAAAAACATTCCTAGCGATGTGCAGACCGATGCATCACATTGATGGGGTCGATGCTATAGTTGCAGCACCGCGCCGCGGTGGCTCACTGGAATTTACACTGGGAGATGGGGAAAAATTCTCATCGATGTGATAGGCGATGCGGCACGTCGAGATCACATCGATCCACTGGTTTAGACTTCCAAACGTTCCTCAAATGAAGTCTGAAAAATCTGAAACTTGTCCAAGAATTACTAGTGACATTCCTGATCATGAATTAACCTAAAAATCAGTATTTAAAGGTCATAAGGGTCGTGAAAAAGGATCGCCAACTTACAAAGGCTAAAGTAAATCTAAGTATGAATATTTAGCTGAATTTTTCTAAGTCTGGGACCCCTTACTAACTTTTATAGGACTGAATCAAGCTTAGGATTTTGTGGGGTCTCACACCCCGTATTTAATTTTTTAGTTTTTTCCCGAGCATTTTAAGATCCATATGTCCACGTATTCCCTTAGGATTCGACCCCAATCTTTTTTGGGTTACTATATTTGATAGCGACCACAATCATCTTTAGAGTGAGGGTGTAGCTTAGGTGTTATCAAATTTTGGCATCGTTGCTGGGGAATACGGTGTTGTATTGCGAATTGAAGTTGCAGTTTTTGGGTCATTTTGTTTTTTCTTAGTTAGGTATACGCCGGTATATGCCTAGAACACAGTGTAGAGAGAATCACTTACTTCCCCTGAATTTGAATCCAAATAGGATCTTACAAATACCTAGTGGAATGACAGAGTCAAAGAAAGATTATCTTCCTAAAGGGGTTCATGAGGATGTGCCTTCCCCTCCTCTTAAAGGAGTTGAGGATATTATTGGCCAGCAGACGAAGGTGTTGTTAGCACATTTTTCTACCCAGATAAGGCAAGAAGAATCCCAATGCTTAGCTCGAGAGGTAGAGTTAGTTGTACATTGACCTGAAGTAAACCATCGAGTAACACTAGGTACAAAGAAAAATAGAGTTTGAGGTGGATGAGCCCATGTGATCCCAGCATACCAGTACTTGCAACCATATGAGGATGATGAAGAGGATCTAGGGTATGTTGATCCAGTAGAGACTGGAACCATTGTTCCTTCCATTTTCCCCTAGGCATTAAGTTTAATATATCGAATGATATGATCCAACTTTTATGCATGAAGGGTGTGTTTGTGGGGTTGCTTACAGATAATGAAAACATGAATCTATCTAATATTATTGGAATTTGCACTTTATGCACATATCCAGGGGTGAATTAAGTGGCGCTTAGATAGAGTTTGTTTCCTTTCTCACTTACAAGAGAAGCATATTTATGGTTAGGCGAACTTCTAAGAGGATCTATCACTACATGGAATGAGTTGCATAGAAAATTTTTGAATTGGTTCTTTATTCCATCCATGATATTGTAGCTTAAGGATGCGATCTATTATTTTAGGAAGTTGCAGTCTGAGTCCAGATATGAGGCTCAGTTCAGGTTCAAGAAGAAGTTGAGTATGGTGCCCAACCATCGGATTTCAGGGATGAACTTATTGGAATTATTCTATAGAACCCTGACCATCAGTTCCAGATCTATGGTAGACACTATCTCTAGAGAAGATTTTATGAGATTATGTTGGGAGGTAGCTTCTAATATTATAGACCAAATCTCTCTCACTAACTGAGGGTGGCAAACTTGAGAATCAAAGAGAGGTTCTAGCACTTACGCTTTTAGAGTTGTTGGTGACCAGAGAGTACCTAATGATTTTTTAGCGTAAGAGATTGCGCTACTAAGGGCTGATCTTAGATTGCTGGAAATACAGTTCGTGACCATGAATTCTAAGAAAGTTCATAGAGTAAGAGTATAGGGTGCATCTTCTAGAGCTTATGAGTCTACATTAGAAGATAAGTCTAGGTATTCAGATCATTAATTAGAGGTTTTTTGAGACAAAGTGCAAGGAAACCGAGTTTGAAATTACTATAATGACAAATATAAAGACCACAGTAGGGACAAAAAAGGTGACTAGAGATGGAGAGATAATTACAAGGAGAAGGAAGATAGGTACATTCCACTTGGCAGATAAGATACTGAATTAAGAATAGAAGAAATACTGACCAAATTGGTAAAGGGTCAAGAAAATCAAGAGAACAACCTTAGGGATATTAAGGATGAAATTTCAGGGTTGATCCAGAAGGTGGAGTCTCATACCACTGTTATCAAGAAGTTGGAACACCAGTTCAGGCAAATGTTTGCTATGATCAAACAAAAATAGTCTGTTACTCTTTCAAGTAAAAAAGATTAGATTCCACTAGCTATAAGTCATTTTTTAGCTATCACCACTAATTTTGGTGCCACTACTGATGATCCTCTTGTACCTTCTATTGGGGAGTTGAAGATTGATAGCACTGAGAGCGATAATACACTTGAGGCAGAGTTTGAGAAGTCAAAATAGGGCAGTGATGATTTTGACTATGATATTGGTGAGGATTAGGTTATTGAGACCAATGATTATGTGTACCCTTATAGTGCAACCCTTTCCTTACTGATAGTGGAAAAGAAAGAAGATCCTAAAGCAGTCACCATTCAGTGTTCTATTGGGCCTCTCAATGTCAAGAAGACTTTATTGGACTTGTGATCAGGAGTAAATATGATTCCACTAGTTATGTACAAGCTGTTGAGGATGGGGGAACTCAAACTTACATTTATAAAACTGTTGATGGCTGACTCATTTATGAAAAAATCGGTAGGTGTTTTGTGTGACATAGAAGTGAGGGTGGCATCCCTTATGTTCCCTACTGATTTCATGGTTCATGATTGTAAGGTGAATTATCAAGCTCCCATTATATTGGTTAGACCCTTCCTATCCACTAGTAGGCTATTGATTGATATAGATTTGGGGGAGATCACCTTCAAACTGAATGATAAGCAAGTAGTGTGTGATTTTTATATAACAATGCAATAGTTAAGATGATATGTGAGTGGTGTTTGTAATAGACACTATTGATGAGGATGTTATTATAGAGGCCAGTGTACCTATTGCACCAGGTGTTAATGAGAGACGTGTAGCAGACCGATTTAGTAGGATTGATACGCAAAATCTATAAGATATTAGGGAAAAGGTGAACCTACTTAAAGTAGAGGCATGCTCTTTCACTAAGAGCCATATATTAGTCATTTCTCTAGTTGTATCCCCAGTTCTTTAGCCATCACCTTGCATTCTAGATACTTTTATTTATTCATAGAGAATAATGTGGTGGTTCCTGTAGTTGGGACCAAGAGAGACTGAGAGGAGGAAATGCAGAATCCATACAATCCATATGAGAAAGCCCTGAAAAAGGCCACCACTATTTGATGGAGACTATATTTGTTAATAGGTAGAGGATTTCCAAGCTAGTTGTGGGTGCATCTTTTCATAGTGCACCTCCATCACACTGGCCTTCGCCTGTGGATATACCCTCATCTAGGGATGCTCATGAAACAAACGCTTTGTACATTCCAGGCATGTTCTCACTTTCCTCTTTTTTACTTTATTTTAGCGCATTGAGGACAATGCGTAGTTTTTAGTTGAAGTGGGATATACCATAGTCACCATGCATTTTTGTTTCCGTGCTTTTTTTTCTATCGATCGTGGTGTAGTTGTAGAACCGACATGTCTAGGTTAATTTGTGTTGTATTGTGTTTTGTTTTATATTGTGAAATGTTTTGTGTAATTAGGAGATTTTTAAGTATTTAGGGCAGTTATCATGGTTATATGGATTTTTGAGAAAAATGACACCCCTCCAAAATTTTCTGTTTTAGAACTGTGTGAATGTATATATGTGTGAACATTGTGGATCTTGTTATGACATTAGGATTAGGGACATGATAAGCACTTGCTAACAATTGCACAAATCGGATAGGTAGTAGTTTGTAATATTGACTCTATGCCGTGTGTGTGAGATGCTACTTAGTTCCCTTTTTGTGTTAAATTTAGAACTTGCCTGGTTAGTCTTGCCTAGGTTGAAAGATAGCCTGTTAGGAAAGGATCATAGGTCATTTTTAACTTTAGTCCACTTTTAGCCTAAATTACCTTCCCTATATGAAATAGTATTCCTTGATCCCTGTTTTGAGCCTTGTAGCCTATTTTTCTTGTTACACATTTTACCTTCCCATTTGCTTTACAATGAACCTATTTTGGCTTGGGTCCTCCTTTGATACCGTGCACCTCAACTCAGAAAAACCACCTAAGTTGAGGGTGGCTTCCATAGAGGTTCGTAGTGTAAAATGGGTATGAAGAAGGGTAAATAAGGGCAAAATCTAGTAGGGTTAGGTGTTGTTGAAAAATAAAAAGAAAAGAAAAATTGTACAATAGTGAAAAAGAAAGAATAAAAGACCACACCCAATCTAAATTTGCCTTAAAGAATAAAAAGGGAGATATAAGGGTGGAATAAAAAGAAAATTGGCTAATAAGTGAGACCCCAAAGTTAGTGTAGTGGCAATTAGGCTTAGTCACTTGATATGTTTATATGTACTATAACAAACCTCAAGCCTGTATTACAATCCGATAAATGTCCTATAGTGATACTAACTTGTCTGTCTGAATACTAAGGTAAAGAAAATAAGGGCAAGCCTATGGTATTTGATGCACATTGATTGAAACTTCTCTTCTGAGTGTAAGTGTCTCTTGACTGTCCCTGCATTAACATGTATTATTTCATATGAGTGAGTTGGGACATCTTTGTTGTAAGGGCACATGAGCCATACTGCTAGCTATTTGCTTGTTTTGAGTAGTGTAACTTGTACATATACATGGTTGTATGTTGCTAATATAATGACCTACCTTAATCCCATTATGTCACATTATTGTACTTCATATTCATTTACAATTAATTTTGAAAAGAAGATTGGAAGGGATGTTATATTTCGAGCTTAAGATGTTGACTTACTGCCTTGAATAACTTAGATTCTCCTAGTTAAGCATTGTTTTTATTTTATTGTGTTTTGTTTCCCGAGGATATGCAAATGTTCTAAGTTGAGGGTGTTGATGTGTTATAGAAATATAACACTTTTGATACTTAAAACTATGAAAATATGCAGGTTTCTGAGGTTATTTTGTTAGATATGATGCGTTTTGGGTATGTTTTGCAGAAAATCATGTTTTGGATGCTATGTTTGTGAAAAAGATGAAAAAGATGTTTTGGATGCTATGTTTGTGAAAAAGATGAAAAAGATGAAAATTATGCGGGAATTGAAGAAGAGATGAAAAGATGACTTCCGTCACTTGCAAAGTTAATATGCGGACCACATATAGTACATGTTGACCGCATGTGGGAAAAGAAAGTTCTTGAAGTCCAAAATCCTAAGATCTGACTTGTAGGAAATTTTGGTCTGGAACTTGTAGTCACCACTTGCGCCCTCCCCCTGGCCACAATTATTACCTACACCCAAGGATTGTGCGCAAGTCGGGACCATAAGTGGACATCAACTCTTTTTTCTCCTTTTTGTTCGGGATTTAATTTTAGGGTTTCCTCATGTACTATAAATACCCTTTATGTGTTTTTAGTAGAAGTAACACACTTTTTATAATCACAAACATATTTTGATTCCAAGATTAGATTTTGATTTTGGGATTCTCTTGTATTAACATCAGTTGATTAATTTAGTTACGACTGTAGATTTTTTACTTTATATTATTGTGATTTTATCTATGCTTTCGATCATGAATGTTGTTGATTACTTCACAAGTATGAGCGGTTAAAAACCTATAGCTTGGGTCATAGAAACCCTAACGGATTGACGAAGTAAGAAAAGTGTTATTGTTGTTCTGAACCGAAACCCATGCATGCATTGTATTATCTTCACTTTAATAATAATTTTAGTGGTGGCCAACGTTAAGATCCCACTTATATTATTGCTACTTACTACAAAAGAGGAGTGGTGACTAGGAAAAGATAATTATAACAGTAATTTGAAGTTTAACTATGGATCCATGCTACTAGGTATTATCTAATTAAGATGGTAAGATATCATCTAATAACTAGAGACTCAAAAGGTAATAGTTAACTGGTATCAAGATAAGGGTTAATAAGGCGACATCCCGAGACTCGAAAGGTAAATGGTGAAATCTATCTGGTCGTCCAAAAGACTATAGATGGTATATAACTTATCATATTTTACATGTAAGGTATTAGGTTGGTTCAAAAAAGTATGATAAGCCTACAGAATTGTGAAGCCAGGGGGAACACAATCCTAGTGTTCACCAATACTGATTACAGCTGAAGTTGAAATTTGATCCTTGTTCTATATTTCTATTATAATCCCCCCGTTTATTTTTCTAGTTTTTGCCCATTGATTACAGTATCTGAGATCCACAAGTCCATGTATTCCCTTGGTATTCAACCCCAACCTTTGTTGGGTTACTATATTTGACAATGACCTCAATCATCTTCAGAATGAAGGTGTAACTTGGGCTTTATCAAGCCAAAAATTAGCTACTTCAGGACTTTTGGGTGCAAATATTTTATGTTGAACAATGATAAGGATGATCTTGGAAATTTTGATCCCAAAAGTGATGAAGAAATATTTATAGGTTACTCATCAACCGGCAAGGCCTACAGAGTCTATAACAAAAGAAAACTTTGTGTTGAAAAAAATGTTCATGTCTTTTTTGATGAATCGGGGGTCAAAAAAAATAAAGAAATGCAGATGATGCAAACATGGAGGAACTCATTCCTATTCTAAGATATAGCTCTACAAAAAAAAGCATTGAAGAACAAGTTGTTCAAGATATTTAAAATGATGTAAATGGTGAAGAAGAAGAACCAGGTCCTCAGTAAAATCTTTCTAAACTTGATGCTTCACAACATATATCTCAGTATCAAGTTATTGGCAGACCTGGTACCAGTTAGCCTCAATCAACAATAAAAAGATTTAACTAGAAGCACAAGTTATGTCACCCTCTTGAGAATCTTACGTCACCCCTGGATTCTTGTATGTAGACCAGGATACAAGCTAAGAGCTTGGTTTCTTTCTCAGCGATCATATCTACCATTGAGCTTAAGAATATTAAGAAAGCTCTCAGGAATGCTTATTGGATGAATGCAATGCAAGAAAAACTTTATCAGTTTAAAAGAAGTAAAGTGCAGTTCCTGATCCCCGGACCGGCAGACAAGACCTTTATAGGAACTAAATGGGTGAACTAAATGGGTATAGAGAAATAAGAATGATGAATATGACATTATTATAAGGAAAAAACTAGAATTATAGTGTAAGGATACAATCAAGAAGAAAAGATTGATTGTGATGAAAACCTTTACAGCTGTTGCGAGCCTGGAGGCTAGATAAATTCTCATTGATTTATTGCATATATAGGATTCAATTTTTTAAATGGATATAAAAAAGGCCTTGCTAAATAAGTACTTGAAGGAATAAGTTTATGCCAACCAACCACCTGTATTTGAAGATATTGATGAATCAAATCATGTGCTAAAATTAGGAAAGACTCTTTAAGGATTGAAGTAGGCCGCTAGGACATGGTATGAATGACTGTCAAATTTTTTTGCTTGAAAATGAGTTCAAAATAGGAAAAATTGACAATACTCTATATCTTAAAACTAGAGGACAAAATCTATTGATTATGCATGTATACGTGGATGACATCATTTTTAGTGCAACTTCAGATT
The DNA here is from genome assembly GCF_002878395.1 of Capsicum annuum. NCBI lineage: Eukaryota > Viridiplantae > Streptophyta > Magnoliopsida > Solanales > Solanaceae > Capsicum > Capsicum annuum. The sequence continues at coordinate 200,045,169 of NC_061119.1, read as the reverse complement.
CACTATGTGAAAAATTTTCCTAACTCATGAAACATGGGTTTGAAATGAGTATGAATGGTGAACTGAGCTTTTTTCTTGAACCTCAAATTAAGAAAACTCCTAGTGAGACAATAATTTGTCATGAGAAATATTTTAAGGTACTTTTGGCAAATTTCCATATGAATGATGCTAAGTCTATTGATACCCTTATAGAGACAAGTTCAAAGATGGATGTCGATGAACTTAGTCCCCTGGTGAACGATATTATGTACAGAGGAATCATTAGGTCTCTATTGTACCTAACTAATAGCAGACCTGATATTTTATTCTATGTAAAAATGTGTGTAAGATTCCAAACCTGTCCAACATAGTTCACGTGAAGGATGCAAAGAGTATTCTCAGATATCTAAAAGGAACAAAAGACCTATTCTTTATACATCTAGTGTCGATTTTAATCTAACTAATTATGCTGACGCAGATTATACAGTGTACCTGAATGACAAAAATAGTATCTCTGAGATGGCTCATTTCCTAGGGTATTCTCTAATTTTATGGGGATTCAAAAAACAAAACTCAGTTTCACTTTTCATAGTTGAAGCTTAGTATGTAGCTGTTGTCTCTTTTTGTGCTCAACTACTTTGGATCAAGCAGTAGATGAAGTATTTTGGGATAGTGTTTAATACTAATCCTGTGTTATACAACAACACTAGTGTTTTCAACATGGGCAAATATCTGTGCAGCACAAGGGGACCAAATATATTGACGTGAGGCATCATTTCCTTAGAATAATATGCAGAAAGGGACAATTTGCATGAAATTCTACAAGACTGAAGATCAAGTTGCTTATATTTTCACAAAGACTCTTTATAGGGATCAATTTAAGAAAAATAGGTTAATGCTAGGACTGATCAAGATGAACTGAGTTGATCTAGTTGATCTTCTCTCCCCTAACATTGGCTATGATTAGAAAACATGTAACCTTTAAATAATTTTCTCTTTGGTATAACTCAGTTTCATACCTTTTGTATGTATACACGTATAGTGGATAAGTTGATGAGAGGGATAAATGAGACGGACTTGAAAAAAATCCTTCAACAAAAAAGGCACCAGGTCTCAACACAAAGGTTAGTGTCATATATATTAATTTTTGAAAATATAGAAATTTATTTTTCTAAAGGGCTAGGTGTCTTTTTCCACCTCTATCCCTTTCTGCCTCTATGTACCATCATCACATCATTTGAAAAATAAAAAAGTGTGTCCAAAAGGGACCAATCACGTCTTTTATCTTTAATTTCAAATGACACCCCTCTTCACTCTCTTTAAATATCAGATCAAAATCCTAAATCCTTGCATTCATACATTGCCTACAAATAACATTCTAAAAAATATTCGTCCCCTCTGCATCTCAATTTCTTCTTTCCTTTTTTCATTCAAAAAAATATCTTAACCCACATCTTTTTTCAAAACTTTCCTTGATGAAAAAAGTCCTCAAGTTGATTCAACACCGATAAAATCCCCTTTTTAAAGGAAGCCTCTTTTTCTATCACTGAAAAAGAGACCTCGACTGAAGCATTTCCTGTTTTTTCTGCAATTCTTTTTGAAATTAATTCCATCACACTAAGGGAACTAACCCTCACTACATTGATAATGTTTGTGTCTCCCATTGAGTCGGTTATTTCTAAGCATCAACCTGTTCCTTTGAGTACTAAAGAGACTACAGAGTCATCACAGAGACCAAGTACCCTTAACCCCTCTGACTATTATCTTTGATGAACACATGTTTGATAGGGGATCAACTAGTTGAAAGAACAAATCCTTCAAATAGTGAAGTAGCAGGGGAAGACTAGATTGTTGAAAGTTTGACCCTTTTAGCCAGAGACCAATGAACTATTTCAATTAAACCTGATGAACCCATCTTACCCGAGTCACCAATTCGATCCTCTCATCTAACTTATTATGGAACCCTAGTATCAGCTCAAGTTTAAAAGAAACTAGTTTTTCCCTAGAAGAGGATGAAGTTGATGAGGATGAAAGTTGTGATCTAACGTCAAAAAGATTTGAATAGCGTGGCTTCAAGGGAAAAGAAAATACATAAGGTGTTGATAAAGTGGTAAGAACCTATGGAACTCAAGGAGAAGGAAAGAAATTTTTGGGGGATGCAGTGAGAGAAAACAAGTCTACTACTAATCACAGAAGAATAGTAAGAAAGGTGTTTGCGATTGAGAAAGGGGAAACTTTCACAAAGGAGGTTCTTATTATAGAGGAAGATGGAAAGAAAGATAAGATAGATTCTGATATTTTTGATGCAATATCAAAAACAAGAAAGAAGCAGGTATCTCAATGTTGGTATTCTAAAAATGATGGTATGGTTTGGTACTATTCCATGGTTTGGGAATCATGGAATCCCCTGTTTTTCTGAACCCCCAATTTGGTGGTATACCATGGTTTTCCTCTTTTTCTTCCAATTATGCCCCTGTATAATTTTATTTAATCCTATTTTACCTTCCACCCTATTTTCTTATTCTCTTTTATGCTCTTTGTAGTAATCTCCCAGCAGCTTCAACAACAATAAAGGTGAGGCTTTTTCTAAAAGCCCAAGAAAAGAAAAATACTGGCGAGGCTTTTCTTTGCAGTAAGCCTAAGAAAAGAAAAACTTTGATACTTTCGATAATTCTACTAAAAAGTGATCTAAGAGGCTTCGAATTTCAGTTCAAAAGTTCAAACTTGGAAGGGTACCGATGGTGAAGTTTACAAGAACAAGAAGGGAATAGTTAATTTTAGCAATAATCAAATAAGGGTATTTTAGTAAATTTATCTGTTACCATACAATATCATACCATCAAACCAAACAAAAAAATTATTATTAAACCACAGTGAATGATACAATCAATCCAAACATGGTATTGTACCATACTGTACTGTACTATACCATATCATACTGTATCATACATTATGAAACACGGCAAACCACCATCCAAATAAGCTGTAAGAAGAAATACACACCTATCAAGGGGAAGTCAGTTACGAATCCTGAGGGATCTAGTCCTGAAGTTGACTCCACTATATCTAAACAAATGGGTTAGTTAAAAAAGGGACTATGTACCCTTTAAATGCAAAGTAAAGTTCAAAAGGAAGTAAAAAATCTCATAAAGAAAGAGAGGAGGATTGAAGCACTCAAAACTCAAGAGTATTGTATCCAAGTATTTTTTATAAGCACGAAATAGTTAAATTGGTTGAGTATGTAAGGTGTCAAGAGTGGCTTTTCTGATTTAAATTGCCAATTCATATATCCATGAGAAGAAAGTGAGGGACTTCTACAACTTTAAATTCTCTGAAGATAGTCTATGTGTGTCTGCCAAGGTACAAGGTGCTGAGATCCATCTTAATGAGAATCTACTTGATTTAATTATTGATGTTCTTTTGAAAGAAATCTGGTCCATGTTGAGTTTATACAAGAAGCAACCAAAATCACTAAAAAAAATCAAAAGAAGAATACTGAAGAAGTACCTAAAGGGGAAGTTTCAATTGTTGTTTGAGATTGTCAACAAAGTTTTGTTGAAACGTTCAAAAAAGCAAACAACAGCCTCCATTAGAGGACATGTTCCTCATGATAACCTTAGTTCCTCAATTATGCTTGAACATATGCACAGAGTGATGCATGTTTAAAGATGGGAAGCATGGAATGTCTTGTGGCCTCTTGAATAAGGTGTTTGATGATTTTAAGGTTGAGTGTTAGAAAGGATTGGTTAGGTCAGTCAAGGATACATTTTCCATGACTACATTAATTGAAAATTAGTGTGTTGAAGGAAAGGTAAGGGTAAAATTTAAGTCATAAGTATCCAAACTCACTGATGAAAAAAATAAAGATTGGTTGCACAATTTGAAGACATAACCATAACAGTACCTAAACGGGATGCTGAAATCTCCTAGTTAATGATAACACTGCAGCAGGTCAAAGTTGAGGGACCTGATACCATTAATGTTCTCCGTGTAGAAAATAAAAAATAGAAGGAATAGGTCAAGGAATTGAAATACTGAGGTCCGAACGCTGAAGTTAAGGACTTAACTAAGAAGCTTCTTAATGTGTGCATAACAAAAAGTGTGAGTACGGACCTAGTTCATTTTCTTGCTCCTAATTCTCCTTCTTCTTAAGCCCCTTTCAAAATATCCAGTTTTCATGTTCTAAGTTTTGTTGTCCCTTTTGGTGTCAATTCCTTTATTGTCTCTATGGCTAATTTGGAACAATTCCTTTTTGTTTTTATTAAGTTAATTGTGTATAATTTTGTTCCTTGCTCTTATAATGTAATATTTGCTTATGTCTATTATCTATCTCTATATTGGCTTTGCTCATTCGTGTTGGTGTTGTCCTAGTGGCCATGAATTAACTTTATACACATTTTACTTATCTTGATTACTATTATTACTTTTTATGATGCCAAAATAAGAAAGATATTCATAATTACATCACAGTCTCGGTTCACATTAGGGTACCCGATTCCTTGTAGATAGCAGGAGAAAAAACGGAGGAATCTAGTTGATAGGGGAAACTAATTGACAAGAGGAATGAGGAATCTAGTTGATAGAAGGTACTAACTAATAAGGGGAATGATCGGAAATAGGTTATATAGTTTGTCATCATCAAAAAGGGGAAAAATATTGTATTTTGATATTGATGATTTCCAAATAAGTGTTCTAGGGACCTGGTCCATACCGTGCGTATTCAAGAGTGAAAATTTGTATAGTTGTAAACAGTATTGTCTGATTTGGCTAGTAGTGTTGCAGCAGTCCTGTGACTGGTCCGCTGCACCTGGTCCAATAAAATATTGTTATTGCTCTCTAGTATAAAATGAAGATTTAACAAGAATAGCACCTTGTTTTTGCAATCAAAAAGTACTCTCAAAAAGCAAAAGCCCTTTTTCGTAGATTATTGATCACTCTCAACAAGGAACCTAATAGAGTTACAACTGAGACCTTGTTGTTTTCTAGAGTGGTAGTCTTTTGTTCTTAAAAGTGTAAACCTACTCTGTGTTTTATAGGAGTATAGGTATCCGTCTTGTCTATATCCCAGACTGGGTCGTATGAGCTAGAGTTAGTTTTCGTTTCGACCTTAGTTTAGTGAGGTTTAATTCATTGTGCTTTATATTATACTGGGTAGAGTTACCAAGGAGTATCGACTAGAGTTAGTTGACATACGGGTGTGGTAGAGTTGTTGTATCAATCTTGTAATAGAGATATTACAATGTGAGAGGATTAAGAGTTTAACCTTGGTGATGATTAGGATCGGTAATCACACTTTGGCTTAAAGTTAGTGGAGTTTACTGAAAATTCTATGAAAAAGATCGTAGTTATTTCTCTCTTGAATAAGGAGATTTTCACGTAAAAATTAAATGTTCTATACTTTTATTACTGTACGTATATCTTACTTATTTTACTATTCTTGTGCCTAAGAAACCTGGACCCTTTACTGGTGGTGGACTCGTATAATCCAACAAAATACTAAACCAAATCTGTTCCACAAATTTTGTGACTCAAAATAGTGAATGTAGGGCCCAGCCGAGGCAGCAACAAGAAACAAATTGACATACACAAGTTAATGGGTAGACGTTCAGTTTTTTGGTTTGCTTTACTCAAATTTTGATTCGACTTTTTAATTTTTGATTTTGCAAAAATTAATTTGGAATTCAATTTTTCAACTTTTGATTTAGAAAAATAGAGTATTGAAATTGAACCAAATTAACTCAAAATTTGATTTGATTCTCCAATTTTTGCTTTTGCAAATCAGAGCTAAACATCAAATCAAACTAATTCGGTCCAATTTAATTTTTAAACTTTGATTTGAGGGGTTTGATTTGATGTTTCTAAATATATTTTTTCAATTGATGTTGATAAACAAAATGCTATACTCCTTTCAATCATTTTACTTGGTCTTCAGTCTAAAAATATTTATTTTGATGTGGTTTTCTTATTTTTGAAATCAAGAAAATTTTATTATATTTTTTCAATACTAACAATATCATTAAATGACTACATAAAGTATATTTACGTAAATTTATATTTTTCAAAGCATAATCAATAAGATTTATGTGGTAAATTAGATTTCTAATAAATATTTTTCTTGTAAGAAAAATGTCAAGTCAATAAGGACTAACTATTTTGAAACGGAAAAAATATGAGCCAGATGTCAGCTATAAATCACAAATCAGAGAAATTATATCATGCATTTTTTTTAAAAAAATTAATTATGCATAATAATGGAATTCATGCACTTGCGGAGCAAGTACTTGGTACGAAATTCAATGGTGTTTACTTTAAAATGAATACGGTCATGCTCTTGATGCCTACCGGAGGTCGTCTCTATAAATAAATCGGAAAAATTTCAGAAATACCAACTTTGTAGTCTTAATTATAACTTTTATAGCAACAATTTTATAATTACAAAAAATAGCAAATTATATTTGTATTTAAGTAAAATGTTGCTATATAAATGTATATACAAATATATGTATTACTCATAAATACATATGCACAACTGAAAAATACATATTCTTCTATTACTATGAAGTGGGTAAAATATTTTGCTACTTTTGCTATAAGTTGTAATTTTGAAAAAATGTTGCTATTTATTGTAATTATAGTCTTAAGGATACTAGTTTCTGTAATTTAGGAAAAATCAAATGAGGCGCTAATCTAAATTTACTTCACAAATTCTAACGACTCAATAACGGTTGATTTTCAAATTCAGTAAAATCTGAATTTTTAATTAAAACTCCAAACACATATTCAATCTAAATTATGAACAACCAAATGAAGCTCGAATTTTATACTCTCAACTTTGAACTTCAAGAATAAGTTCAACCCAACTTATGAACAACAACAAAATGAAGTTCAAACTATTTTATGAAAAATAGGAAAATCAAACATTTAGAAAGAGATGAAAATTAGAAGACTCAAGTCTACTAAATTCACAGTGTGTTCTTAAGGAAATTATTCCCTTCAGGTACATGAGGTTATGGAATATATCCTCTCAAGATATAATGAATCGATTTGACAGAATAACGATACCTCAAACTCTGTCAAATTATAAATATACTGAACAATTCGTAAATCAAACTTCAATTTTTCGAGAAAGAGAAATGTTTTCTCGTGCATATACCTAAGGAAAATTTATAGTTATTTATAGCTAAAAGGTGGTCCTTAAAAAAAGAAGCAATGATTCTTGAAAAGACGCATTTTTAGACCATCCCATCCTGCGGACCTTATCTGCAGCTGCAGATGGGTCACATGCAGTCGCAGGTCATATTTTATCTAAAAACAGAAAGTTACATCTCACCTGTGGAGCTTGTCAATGTCCGCAGATGGTGAGATGCGCCCACAGGTCACTTTTTCGCTTGAAAATTGTGCTTGAAGGGTCGTGTCCCTTCGAGGTGCATTGTCACATGCGTCTACGCATGGTCGCATGCATCCATAAGTGTTAAAACATCATTAACTCTCATGTTTTAGATAAATTTTATCAAAAAAGATAATCTCTCAATCATATAATAAATCTAAATCCAAATTCAAAATCGTAGCTAAGCCGAGCAAGCTACGACGACGACACAAGACTTGTATTCTTCTTTCCATTCTATCCACGTGAAAGAGTTCTTCTATATTTAACACAAGGATTTTTCTTTCTCAAACCAATGTAGGAGAACCCTCTTTTTATAAAGTAAACATAAGTTTCACTTTTCCTCCATTTTCTATTCACATTTCATTTAGAACCCAACAATTACACACATAAATTGGGAATGAATATTTTATCAACAAAAAAAATAGAGGCAATTGTGTGATCTAAAAGAAAAGACTAATGATATTTGAATATGTAGGTTTTCCTTTGAACATAATAAATTTAGATTCCATTGTAAAATGGCTAATACATGTTTGTTTTGGATAATTTTCAAGAGACTACTCCTCCACTAAGAGTAAATACATATTCATTGGTGTATTTTACTTTATTTGATCCAGTGATCCAATTTGCATAATATATCTTTCAATTATCATAGGATATTTGTTATAATGTAAAATATTATCTTGAATATGTTTTAGTGTAACGCTCCGAGAGTACACCCTAGGAATCACACGGTGCTTATAGTCCCGAGGGACCACAAGCTAACCCATGAGCTGGTACCTGCTGTGAGCACTGAATGATATAATAACATATGCGAAAGAACAACTGATAAGCCATAAGGTTTTAAATAACTGAAAACAATACTGGATCATGAATCTGAAAAAACTGCAGGAAATAACTGGCTAAAACTAATAAAATAAGAATAAAACTGACTGACTTTCTGTATTAGTCTGAAAAACCTCTACTGACTGACTGTGGAGATGATGGAACAAACCCCCAACTAACTCCGTCTGAATAGAAAATACTGAACTTATGAAATTACTAAGATAAATAGACCATGTACTCAAAATATGAGGACTCACTACTTCTACGGCTGAAAATCTGGAATGTCTATGCGCAATTTGGGAACTGAGCGTCCAAACCTATGATATGATATATCATAGCACAAAAAATGAGTATACAGTCAGTACTTTGAATGTAGTGGTATGCTAAATGAGGTAGGCTGATATGCATGGTTTTATGTGCAGGAGTAGTAACTAATTGAATGAATAACATGTAGTACTGAATAGAATACATGAAATCTTAAAATACTAAGAATGCATGACCAAGAATAAAACATGTTCTGAATATAATCTGTAAACTAAAATACTAAAATCTAATAGCTAAATAACTAATATTTGTATGCTATGGTCAAGCAATACTGAAATTGAATTACTGAGCTAATTACTGGACTAAGACTGTAGGAGCTATCATCTAACCGACATGTCTCAATATGAGCAAATTGGGGTCCAACTTGTGACCCCAGTTGTAAGGGTTACAGCCACGGGGACTAACACTGGCCGTGTGAATCCACTAAAGTGTTGTCCCGAAGGACTAAGGGTTACCCTCAACTGGCAGGTACATGTATGAGATCAACCCTCAATTGGAAGGTTAACATCTTAACCTACGCTGACTATGCAGTTATGAAATACGGGGATTACTACTAAAGGTCATACCCTCAACTGGAAGGTGAGCCCCCATCCATGGGTTCACTGGGTGCTAAATTCTACTACTAACTGAACGGACTCAGAATACTGAACTGTTCTAAAATTAACTAATTATGATAATTGGCTGAACTGATAATGCTCATAACATATTTTGAAACTATTATAAAGATACTGAGACTAAGTTAAAAATTATGTTTTTGGGTATTCATAACCCCCAGGACTTGAGAGCAATAATAGCTAAACAGTGCTAAAACTTTAGGGACATAATATGAAAGCATTATACAAAATTCATTCTTATAGGTATTTCATCAAACACTTGATGTTCATAGTTCAAGATAAGCATGGGAATAGTTTAAAGCTTGTACAAATAACATGATTTCAACATCAACATCACTAAGTATGATTTAAATCACTGAATAATAACACTAAAATATGTGGGGTTTGATAAATAACAACAATTACATGTAAACATGGTATAAAATTACAATTCATGGGAGTTCATGGTTAATATCACAATTTTAAATCATAATAACTTGTAAACATCACTACTTTGGATTTAAAATCAGATACTTGGGCTCCATGGGTGAAAAGAACCCATAGATGAACACTTAACATACCTGGGTTGATAAATTCGTGAGAATCGATGGTGAATTCTTGAGTTTTTATTTTGAAATTTGAAGGCTAGGGTTTTTTTTTCTTGAAAGAGGGCTACCTTAATTTTGAGAGAATTATGAAATAATGCTCTATTGGGACTTAAATCTCGGGTTTGGACAGATTTAGGGTTATGGAAAAAGACCAAACAGTCCCTGGAAATTAAATCGCGGAACTGGAGAATCCTAACTTTAGCCTTTGGCGCGATGCGGTGCTATCACGTTGTGCCATTGGAAAACTGACAATTCCCATTTTTCCCAATGGAGCGACATAGTGCTATCACATTGCGCCTCTGGAAATGTACGATCCCCAACTGGATGCTTGGCGCTACACGGTGCCAATTACGATGCCCCACAAGAAAAGGACAATTGTGAAATGGACCCTTAGCGCAACATGGTGGAAATAGTGGTGACATACTGGAAAAAGGAAGAACACGATTTCCGCCATCACCGCAATGTGGCTTTATCGCGTTGGACTACTATTTTACACTAAAGTACCATAACTTCTCACTCGAGTATCAGATTTGGGAGAAATTGATATCGTTAGAAAGCTAATTTAATTTCCTATAATTTGGTAGGTCTTGATCTGGAAAATTCCCAGTAGAGCAAAAGATGTGCTCATTTGAAGTTGACTAAAGCAACATTCTTACCAAAAACTTAATCGGTAAAGAATATTTTAATTCGTCTAATAGCTGGAGTTATTTAAGGCCTTAATATACGTCAAACTCACTCATAAAACTATCAAAGAGCTATAATGTACTATGCATAAGCTTGAAACATGGCATTAACATTTGTTTGGATTTTTGGGGTATTATAATATCTTTCCCTTGGGAACATTCATTCTCGAATGAGATTGGTTAAGCTGAAAAACTGAGGAACTGAGAATACATGCTGAATATATGTAATGAAAACATAATTACATGGCTGAGTCTGAAGCATGGCACATGAATGAACTGGTTCTGTGAATGCATGACTGACATAAGAATGATATGCAGTTGAAACTGCACATGGAGAAGAGAAATTCTAAGAAGACTGTTACCTTAAGCTGAGTCTGAGTTTGCGGAGAAAAGATGGGGTTACTTGGTTCACATATTTGCTTCGATTTCCCAAGTTGCTCCCTCCATGGACTGATTTCACCAAAAAACTTTGACTAGTTGAACTTCTTTATACCTTCGTCAATGAATTGTCGATCATGAATTTCGACTGGAATTCCTTCGTAAGAAAGGCTGTTCTGAACATCTATGCTTTCTAAGAGGACGAAAACTGTTGGGTCTCCAATACACTTCTTCAACAAGGAGATATGGACTACTGGGTACACTGATGCTAAGTCTGCAGGCAACTCAAGCTCATGATTCACCTTTCCAAAATGGTTTATAATTCTGTATGGGCCAACATATCGAGGACTATGCTTCCCCTTCTTACCAAACTTCTTCACTCCTTTCATGGGATAGATCTTTATATATACAAAATCACCAATATCAAACTCAAGATCTTTCCTTCTCACATTTACATAAGATTTCTGTTGGCTCTGGCCCACCATAAGCCTATCCCTAATCAACTGTACTTTCTTTAACGCACCAAACACTAAATCAAGCCCCACTACCGTGGCCTCTCCTACTTCAAACCAACCAATTGGAGATTTACATCTCCTTCTATATAGAGCCTCAAACGAAGCCATCTGAATATTGGAATGATAGCTGTTATGTAATGCACCAAGTCTGTACCCCAAACGCTACACGGTGCTCACAATCTTGAAGGACCACAAGCTAACCCATGACTGGTACCTGCTGCTATAACTGTGTAATAAATACTATAATGATTGCAAAAATAGGCGGAAACATATGCCATAAGGTTCAATCTACAAAATAAATCTAAATGCGGTATCAAAATACCAAAACTGAATATAAGTACTGAAACACTGAACAACTGTCTGAAAATACTCTAGTCTGAAAAGCCTCTAAACTGTCTGAACTGGGGAGTTATGGGACAAGCCCCCAACTAACTCCAACTACTTAAATAAACTAAAATACTGAAAATAATAAGCATTTCCTCAAACTATGAGGACTCACCACTACTCTGAATACTAAAAATCTGAACTGCTAAGGGTGCTCTGGAGCCTGTGCGTCTAAACCTATGATATAAAACATAATAGCACAAAGAAAAAGTATGCATCAGCAATTTGAATGTCCTGGTATGCTCAGTGAGGAAGGCTAATATGCATGGGTTAATATGTATGGACAATAATAACTGAATAAGAGTACATGCATGAATACGTATATTGTAACTAATTTGTGATAATATCGTGTATTGAATCTGAATATTGATTTACTAATTTCTGAGTTTACTGATGTTGTATTTCTAATAACTAAATGACTGCATCTAACAGTCCTGATTTTTGTGAAACTATACAGAGTTCTGTACTGAGCTGAGTGACTATATCTAATAATCCTGAATCTATAGAACTAAACTGAGTTCTGTTCTAAGACCAAGACTGAAACAGAGAATGTGGGAGGTAATATCTAACCAACATGCCTCTCTCTAAACTCATTAGGGTCTAATTTGTAACTCCAGTTAGAAGGGTGTAATACTGTGCCACGGGTAGAGACAAGTTGTGAGTTTACCCTCTCTGACAGAAAGCTCTTTCGTCAACCCTCGCTGGCAGGATAACTTGAATAAGATGTATTGACCCTTATAATATTTGGCAAGAAGATATCTCAAACTCTACTGGCTACGTAGTTCTATAATGCAGGGATTGCTACTAGGGGTCAAACCCTCTACTGACCGAAATGCCCCTATCCCTAGGTTCGTTCAGTCCTGAATCCTACTCCCAACTAAATAGGCACTGACCTGATTTGTAGTCCATACTAGGCTAGACTGAACTGTTACTGATATTACTATTTGACTAAACTGAACCAAGTTCATTGAGTTTCGTGGAATGATGGAATACTACTAAACTCTGTTAACTGACTGAGCACCAAGTACTACTGAGGTCTACACTGACTACAGTGACTGAATTATGAACACTATGGAGGTTTCTTGAGTTCTATAACTGACTAAGAATACTACTGATCTTGACGTGATTGATACTATTCTATGACTGACCATGACTCTAGGTAATTAGCTAAACTATCGGATGTAAATACCTCCAGGACTCGATAGCCCAATTTAAGAGACATGGCACAAACTTGCAACATACAAGTTAAGTACTGGATCATTATTCATTCATTGAGGCTTTTTAATAAACACTTGCATGCCATGAATTGGAATAAATGTTTAAATGACATACTTTCACTATTTAACTCATATGCTCAATTCATCAATCACTTGAAAGGCATAAAATATGCACATAATACTATTAACATGTGAGCATACAATTCCAATTACCAAATTCATAATTTGAAAGCCTTAGCAATATTTCACATGATAACACATATAGATCAAGTAACCCCACATGAAACTTATGATCAAACATGGATTTAAAACCCAATTAGTCATTTTAAACATGGATATTATCAAACCCAACATAAAAATCATGAAATCAATCATACTAGAAGTTTAAAAAGGTTTCTTGGACTCCAAGGATGTAAGGGACCCTTGGATGAACACTTCACATACCTTTGTTGAAGAATTTCTAAAAGTTTATGGTTGAATCTTGAGTTCTTGATTTGAAATTGGATCTTCTAGGGTTTTTTTCTTGAGCAAATTTGAGAAAGAATGACTATATTTGATCTATAGGGATTTTGATTTCATGTTTAGGGGATGAGGGTCGAGGCAAAAAAACCTAAATACCCCTAAGAATGAGGTCTTTTAATGACTAAAAATTAGGCAACTGACTGAAAATTAGGCAACTGACGCGTAGGTCGATGCGGTGCATCGATGATAGCCGACACGTCGTGCCATATTCACTTTGATTAACTGGAATTGGATGCTGGTAGTTGATAAAAATATTAATCAATGTGATAGTCAATGCAGTGAGCCAAGATTGCGTTGATCCACTATTTTAAGATTCCAAAAGAGCTTCAAACGAAATCCAAAAAATCCAAAACCTGTCCGAAAACACCTATGGACATTCCTGATCATGAATTAACTCAAATATCAATATTTGAAGAACGTGAAGGTTGTGAAATAATATTGCCAACCTTTTTAGGCTAAAATGGAACCAAATCTGAGTACTTAGCCAAAATATTCTAAGTCCGGGACCCCTTGACATGCCTAAAGGACAGAATAAGCTTAAGATTTTACGGGGTCTTACATTATCTCCCCACTTGGGAAAATTCATCCTTGAATGAGATTTTTGAGATTGAGAATATTTAGAGAATGAACTTAGACACTGGGCATGCACAACTGAATCATGGTTTCATAACTGAGATTACTGATACACTGAATTATCATACTAAACATGCATATCTGATGGATAAGTACATAACTGAAAATGATTCATGAATGTATGACTTGGATTATTGATAAGCTGAGTCTATATACTGAACATGCATATCTGATGCATGGATACATGACTGAAATGGCTGATGAATGTATAACTGAACATGCTATGGTAAGTAATACCAAGTTTTTAATTGAAATCTGAACATGAAACTGAATAAGCTTAAGGAAAACTCTTACCTTTGTTTGAGTCTGAGTTTGATAAGAAGAGGTGAGGATACTTGGTCTAAATGCCTGCTTCTGCTTCCCAAGTAGCTCCCTCAATGGACTGATTCTGCCAAAGAACTTTGACTAGAGGGACTTCTTTGTTCCTCAGTCTGCAAATCTGATAGTCAAGGATTTTAAATGGGATCTCTTCATAAGAGACGCTGTTCTTAATATCTATTCCCCCTACAGGGACTACGACTTTTGGGTCACCTATGCATTAAGTTAGCAAGGAGATGTGGAACATTGGATAAACTGAAGATAGGTCTGAAGGCAACTCAAGCTCGTAACCTACCTTTTCAAAATGACTGAGAATTCGATAAGGACCGATATATCAGGGACTGAGTTTCCCCTTCTTGCCAAACCTTTTCACTCCTTTTATAGGAGATAGTTTCAAATACACATAGTCACCAATCTCAAACTCGAGATCCTTTTTGTGCACATTTACGTATGATTTTTGTCGGCTCTGAGCTGTCTTAATCCTTTCCCTGATTAACTGGACTTTCTCTAAGGTGTCGAACACCAAGTCAGGCCCTACCACTGTGGCCTCGCCCACTTTAAATCGAACAATAAGAGACCTACCTCTCCTCTCATAAAGTGCCTCAAATGGAGCCATCTGAATGCTGGAATGATAGCTGTTGTTTTATGCAAACTTAACCAAAGGCAATTGGTCATCCCAACTACCTTTGAAATCTATTGTCCATGCTCGCAGTATATCTTCTAAGGTCTGGATGTTCCTTTCTTCTTGACCATCCATCTAAGGATGAAAGGCTGTACTGAGATAAACTTGGGTACCAAGACCCTTTTGGATTGCCTTCCAAAAATAAGAGGTGAACTAGGTACCTCTATCTGAGATAATGGATAAAGAAACAACGTGCAATATAACCAACTCACTGATATAGAGTTAGGCATAATCCTCAGTTGAATTAGAGGTATGGATTGGAAGAAAATAAGTTGATTTGTTCATCCCATCTACAATGACCCAACTGAATCATGCTGACGACAAGTATGGGGCAAACCCATCACAAAGTCGATGTTCACTTCTTCCCATTTCAACTAGGAATGCTGAACTCCTGTATGGACCCACTAGCTTCTAATGTTCAACCTTAACCTACTTATATGTTGAGAACCTATCCATAAACTCTGTAATGTCTCTCTTCACCCCACTCCACCAATAGATCTCCTATAAATCACGATACATCTTGGTGCCCCTAGATAAATAGAGTAATGTGCACCATGTGCTTCTGCAAAAATTCAATGCCTCAAGTCATCTATGCCTAGAACACATAGCCGACCCTCGCAACACAGCTCACCATCTCCCCCTTAGGAGAAAACCTTAACTTTCTAATCTCTAACTGATTCTTTCAAATTGACTAGACTGGGATCCCCATCCTGCTTTTCTTTCACTTCTAAAACTAGGGATGATTTTGAACTACTCTACACCCATATGCTACCTTCTGCTGAATTAACTAAGCGGATACCTACCCGGGCTAACTGATGGACTTTCTGAGTTAATTTCTTCTTACTGTTCTCAACATGGGTAGCACTATTCATAGACATTCTACTGAGAGCATCAGCCACTGCATTGGCCTTTCCCGAATGATACAGGACACTCATGTCATAGTCTTTTAACAACTCCAACCACCTTCTCTGATGAAGGTTGAGGTCTTTCTAAGAGAACACATACTGTAAGCCCGTGTGATCAGTGAACACATCCACGTGCATACCATACAAATAGTGCCTTCAAATCTTTAAGGAAAACACTACTGCTGCTAACTCAAGATCATGAGTAGAGTAGTTCTTTTCATGGGGCTTAAGCTGTCTAGAGGCGTAGGCTATGAACTTACCTCTCTGCATCAAAACACACCCCAAACCAACTCTGGTGGCTTCACAATACACAACACAGCCATCTGAACTATCTGGTAGGGTCAAAACTAAAGCTGTAATGAGTTGAGTCTTTAAATCCTGAAAACTCTTCTCGCAAGAATCTGACTACTGGAATTTGACTTTCTACTGAGTCAATTTGACCACTTGAATTTGACTTTCTTCCATCAAAATCAGTCATCTCTAATTCGACTAAGTCTTCTGCAGTGACTTTCTTACATATCATAATTAGCTAAAGTTCTGAAGAAAGTTCTGAAGTACTACCCCTCCACTAAGTTCTGAAGACTTAGATCTGTTGTCTGCCATAACATTCGAGGTATATATGGCCAACTGAGTAAACTTGAGGGAATACTCCTGCACTATCATATTGCCCTACTTCAGCTTTATAAACTCCAAAACTTTTTCTTCCCTCAACTCTAGCGAGAAGAACATATCTAGAAAAGTAACTGCAAACTCCTTCCATTCTATGGGATTTGCATCTGCAGCCCTTTCTGCATTCCACTGTTTGAACCACGAGTGAGCCACATCCTATAACTGATAGATGGCTAACTCAGCGCTCTCAACAACAGTCACCTCTGTGATATCGGTAACCTTCTGTACCTAATCAAAAAACTCCTGAGGTTTCTTATCTGAATTAGACCCGATAAATGATGAAGGGTTCATTTGGGTAAATTCCTAAATCCTGGAAGTAGTACTGGCCACTGGTTTGGCTGGAACCACAGCTAGCCGTTCATTCTGGGCTGCTAAAGAATGAGCTAGGGTTGTGAAGGCTGCACTAAACACCGCATAGGAGACATGCTCGCCTAAAGGATCTGGATGGACGGGCTGAGGGTCTGACTGGTCTCCCGTTCCTCTTCCTTGAGTCCTCTTTAGAGGCATATTCTATAAACAGAAGAGAAGCTAAGATTAGAAAGAGAGTGTAACTGGATCTTGTGCTCACTCTCACGACATGAACATTGAAAAGAAGGGAAACTTTTCCTAAAACATCTCATAGCCTCCTATCCATAAGTGTGGCGTGAAACACACCCATGCACAAGACTCTACTAGATATGATTTTCAGACTTCCTAGGACACTGTTGAACCTGGATCTAATACCAAGTTTGTAACACCCCGATTCTATACCCCAGATGCTACACGGTGCTCATAATCTCAAAGGACCACAAGCTAACCCAAGACTGGTACCTGCTGCAATAACTGTGTAATAAATACTGTAATGATTGCCGAAATAGGAAAAAACATTTTCCATAAGTTTCAATCTACAAAATAAATCTGAATGCGGTATCAAAATACCAAAACTGAATATAAGTACTGAAAAACTAAACAACTGTCTGAAAATACTCTAGTCTAAAAAGCCTCTAAACTGTCTGAATTGGGGAGTTGATGGGACAAGACCCCAACTAACTCCAACTACTGAAATAAACTAAAATACTAAAAATAATAAGCATGACCTCGAACTATAAGGACTCACCACTACTCTGAACGCTAAAAATCTAAACTACTAAGGGTGCTCTGGAGCCCATGCGTCTGAACCTATAATATAAGACATCATAGCATAAAAGAAAAGCATGTGTCAGTACTTTGAATGTAATGGTATGCTTAGTGAGGTAGATTGAGATGCATGGGTTCATATGAATGAACAATAATAACTAAATAAGAGTACATGCATGAATACGTATACTATCACTGATTCATGCTAATACTGTGTACTGAATTTAAATACTAATTTACTAATGTCTGAGTTTACTGATGATGTATATCTGATAACTGAATGACTGTATCTGATAGTCCTAATTTTTATGGAACTATACAGAGTTCCGCACCAAGATAAGTGACTATATCTGATAACCCTGAATATGTAGAACTGAACTGAGTTCTATTCTGAGACCAAGACTAAAACTGAGACTGTAGGAGGTAATCATCTAACCAACATGCACCTCTTTGAACTGATTGGGGTCCAACCTATAACCCCAGTGGGAATGGTGTCAATATCATGCCATGGGGAGAGACAAGCTGTGTGTTAACCCTCTCTGATAGGAAGCTCTTTCGTCAACCCTCGCTAGCAGGATAACACAAATGAGATGTATCAACCCTCATAATATCTACCAGGAAGATATCTTAACCTATGCTGGCTATGTAGTTCTGTAATGCAGGGATTGCTACTAGGGGTCAAACCCTCTACTGACAGGAATGCCCCCATCCCTGGGTTTGCTCGATGCTGAATCCTACTCCCACTGAATGGACTCTAAACTGATTTCTAGTCCATATTAGGCTGGACTGAACTGTTACTGATATTACTATTTGATTGAACTGAACTGAGTTCACTTAGTTCCGTGGACCGACGGACTACTACTAAACTTTGTTAACTGACTGAGCACCAAGTGCTATTGAGGTCTACACTGAGTACTGTGAATGAATTATGAACATTATAAAGGTTTCCTAAGTTTTGTAACTGACTGAGAATATTACTGATTGTAACGTGATTGATACTGTTCTATGACTGACCATGGCTCTAGGTAATTAGCTAAATTTTTCAGCATAAATACCCCCAGAACTCGATAGCATAAATTAAGAGACATGACATAAACATGTAACATACGAGCTAAGTACTAGATCATTATTTATTCATTGGGACTTTTTAATAATCACTTGGATGACATGAACTGGAATACATGTTTAAAAGACATACTTTCACTATTCAACTCATATGCTCAATTCATCAATCACTTGAAAGGCATAAAATACACACATAATACTAATTAACACGTTAGAATACAATTCCAAATACCAAATTCACAATTTGAAAGCCTTAGCACGATTTCACATGATAAGACATATAGATCAAGTAACCTTACATGAAACTTATCATAAAACATGGATTTAAAACCCAATTAGTCATTTTAAACATGGATATTATCAAACCCAACATGGAAATCATGAAATCAATCATACTAGAAGTTTAAAAAGGTTTCTTAGACTCTAAGGGTAGAAGGCACCCTTGGATGAACACTTCACATACCTTTGTTGAAGAATTTCTGGAAGTTTATAGTTGAATCTTGAGTTCTTGATTTGAAATTTGATCTTCTAGGGTTTTGTTCTTTAGCAAATTTGAGAAAGAATGGCTATGTTTGCTCTATAGGGAGTTTAATTTAGTGTTTTAGGGGCTGAGGGTCAAGGGAAAAAGACCTAAATACCCCCAAGAATGTGGTCTTTTAATGACTGAAAACTGGGCTACTGATACGCAGGTCGATGTGGCGGGTCAATGGCATTGATGCAATAGCCGACGCATTGCATCATATTTGCATTGACTCACTGGAATTGGACGTTGGTAGTTGGTAAAAATATTAATCAATGTTATAGTCGATGCGGCATTCCAAGATTGCGGTTATCCACTATTTTAAGATTCCAAAGAAGCTTCAAACAAAGTCCAAAAAATCTATAACTTGTCCAAAAACACTTACGAACATTCGTGATCATGAATTAACTAAAATATCAACATTTGGAGGATGTGAAGGTCTTGAAATAAGATTGTCAACTTTTATAGGCTGAATTGGCACCAAGTTTGTGTACTTAACTAAAATATTGTAAGTCTGGGACCGCTTGACAAGCCTAAATGATTGAATTAAGCTTAGGATTTTTTGGGGTCTTACATGTTATTATAGACGAACACAATCAAAGGCAAGTGGTTATCCCAATTTCCCTTAAAGTTGACTACACATGCTCTCAACATATCCTCAAGGGTCGAAATAGTCCTCTCTACCTGATCATCTGTCTGAGGATGAAAGGCTTTATCGAGGTAAATTTGGGTACCAAAACCCTTATGAAAAGCTTTCCAAAAGAGAGAAGTAAACTAAGTACCTCTATCTGAAATGATAGATAGAGAAACACCGTGTAACCTAACAAACCCTCTGAGATAGAGTTTGGCATAGTCCTCGGTTGAATAAAAGTTATAGGCTGGCAAGAAATGGGCTAATTTTGTCATCCTGACTATAACGACCCAAATCGAATCATGTTGCTGACTAGTACGAGTCAAAACTGTCAAAAAATCCATGTTCACTACCTCCCACTTCCAAGTGGGAATACTGAACTCTTGTAGACCCACTAGGCTTCTGATGCTCAATATAAACCTACTGATAAGTGGAGCTCTTACCACAAACTCTACAATATCCCTCTTCATCCCACTCCACCAATAGATTTTTTGCAGAGCGCGGTACATCTTTATGCCCCTGGATGCATTTCTGTAAGAATTCGTTGTCTCAACTCATCAACACATGACACACAATCTACCCTTGCAATGCAGTACACCATATCCCCCTTGGGAGAAAACCTCTACTTTCTAACCTATGACTGACTCCTTCAGTTTCACTAGCCTAAGATCCCTATCCTATTTTTCTTTCATTTCAGCAACCAAAGAAGATTTCAAACTATTCTGAACCCAAATGTTACCCTCAACTAAATTAACCAAATGAACACCTAACCTGGCAAGCTGATGAAATTCTCTAACTTTTTCTTGTCACCCTCAACATAAGCAATACTACCCATAGACAATCTACTTCGGGAATCTGCCACTACATTGGCCTTGCCTGGATGGTACAAAACACTTATATCATAGTATTTCAGCAACTCTAACCATCTCCTCCATCACAGATTCAAATCCTTTTGCAAAAATACATAATGCATGATTTTATGATTTGTGAACACATCAACATTCACCCCATACAAATAGTACCTCCGAATCTTTAAGGCAAACACATTAGCTACTAACTCAAGATTATGGGTGGGATAGTTCTTTTTATGGGGCTTAAGCTGTCTAAAGGCATAGGCTACAACTTTACTCTTCCGCATCAAAACACACCACAAACCAACTCTGGAAGCATCAAAGTACACAAAAAACCCATCTGAACCATCTTGCAATGTAAAAACTGGGTTGTGGTAAGTCGAGTCATCAACTCCTGAAAACTCTTCTCATAAAAATTTCACCACTGAAACTTAACTTTCTTCTGAGTCAATCTGGACATAGGGGACATAATAGATGAAAATTCTTCAACAAATTGTTGGTAATAGCGAGCCAAACGTATGAAACTCTTTATATCTAATGGAGAGATGGGTCTGGGCTAGTTTTTAACCGCATTGGTCTCTTAAGGATCGACTCTAATTTCATCACCGGTAGCAATATGGCCAAGGAAAGCTACTGATCTTAGCTAAAACTCACACTTACTATTCTTAGCGAACAACTTAAGGGCTCTAAGAGTCTGCAATACTATTCCAACAGAAATCATATACAGATGCGAGGATAAAAGATCTCGAGTTTGAGATCGGTGATTTTGTGTACTTAAAAATATCTCCCATGAAGGGGGTAAAGAGGTTCATCAAGAAAGGAAAACTCAGTCCCCACTATGTCGATCCTTTCAAAATCCTCAGTCATTTTGGAAAGGTAGCTTACGAGCTAGAGTTGCCTTCAGATCTAGCTTTAGTACACCTAGTGTTCCATGTCTCGTTGTTGAAGAAGTGTATTGGTGATCCAGCTGTAGTTGTTCCCTTAGAAAGTGTAGATGTTCAGAATAGTATTTCCGATGAGGAAGTTCCATTCAAAGTTCTTGATCATCAAGACGTATACTAATGAACAAAGAAGTTCCACTAATCAAAGTTCTTTGGCTGAATTAGTCCGTTGAGGGAGCCACTTGGGAAGCAGAATTAGATATGCAGAACAAGTACCCTCATCTTTTCTTCACGAATTTAGATTTGGTTTAAGGTATTAATCTTCTTAAGATTTCTCTTCATCATGCTCAGTTTTAGTTGCACATCATGTTCATGTCAGTCGTGCATTTATAAATCAGTTCAATCATGCATTCTATCTATCAGATATGCATGTTCAGTGTGTATGCTCAGTCCATTAGTTTTCCTCATCTTAACCAGTCTCATTCGAGGACAAATTATCCTAAGGGGGAGATATTGTGATACCCCATATTTCCTAAGCATAATTTAATTTCCAATACATGAGTATTCATATATTAAATTTTTGAAATACTCAGTATTATTCAGTTTAGAGTTTGCCATTACGTAGAAAATTCAATTAGCTATCCAGCGATATAAAATTTCCCTAAGTCCGATAATCGAGTTAGAAGTTATGGCGATTTTAAGTTACAGTCATTAAACACCGTCATTTTGACCCTTAGCGCATCACGAAGCCAATATAAATAATAATTTTCTATTTTTAGTGTGGTACCACGATGTTCGTGCATTGTACCAAGGACCCAATTCACGTTTGGTAATTTCTAGTGAGCCTCTGCGATTATATCGCATCGCGGAGGTGGGCAAAATAGCATTTTAGTGAAGGACTGCAATCTTACCGCATCGCGCCATCATCCAGTTTTCCAATTATCCCTTTTCTAGTGGTTTGGTGCGATAGCGGCGCATCGCGCCAAGGCTAAAAATTTGGATCTTCAGTCTCTAGCTTACATTCTTAAATTTGTTTAAGGGTATTTGGGTCTTTTTTCTAAGCCTTAAATTCGTCCAAAAATATGAAATTTAACCCCTAATTGACCTAAATACTCATCATTACTCAATTCCTCTAAAATTAAAGATCCCCTTTTCAAGAACAAGAAACCCTAACTCTCAAATTTAAGGCCAAATCTCAAGAACTCACCATCAATCCTTCCAAATTCATTAACTCAGCTATGTTAGATTTTTATTCATGGGTTCCCTTCACCCAATGAGTCTAAGTATCCTATTTAAATTATAAAATTTTGATGTTTTCAATTTATTTGATTTTAAATTGTGATTTCACCCATGAATCTCCATGAACTATGATTTTATACCATATTTTAATGAAATTATTGTTATTCAATTCTCCATGTTTTAATGTTATTATTATTTGAATTAAATTATGATTTAGTACTATTCATGTTGAATTCATGCCTTTACTTCAAGTTCTATGACATTCCTATGATTTGATCAAACCATGAACTCCAAGTGTTTGATAAAATGCTTCCAAGAATGATTGATTTAATAAAAGCATCTATGCTTTGTCCTCCAAGTTTTAGTGTCATTTTACTATTATTGTTTTCGCGTGTTAGGGGTATTGAATACCTAAAAACCATAGTTGTTTACTTAGTGTAGTCTCGGTGCATTGCATAATAGTCTTCAGAACATGCTATGAGCATTATCAAGAAAGTCAGATATCAGTCAATTAAACTCAGAACAATCTAGTATTTCAGTGTCTTTCAGTTGGGAGTAGGATTTAACATCGAGAGAGTGTAGGGATGATGGATTCCCAGTCAGCTAGGCAGAGTCACTAGTAGTGGTCCCTAAACTCCAGAACTACGTAGCTAGCGTAGGATAAAAGTAGTCACCCATCAGTTTAGGCTTGACTATCTCGTAGGAATAACCCGTCAGTTCAGGCTTGACACCCTTAGTCCTTTGGGACAGTACATAAGTCTAGTGGATCTACATAGCCAGTGTTAGTACCTGTGGTACGGTATCAACACCTTTCCAACTGGGGTTACAGGTTGGACCCCGATTAGCCTAGGTTGGGGCATGTCGGTTAGATGATAGCTCCCACAGCCTCAGTCTAATAATCAGACCAGTATTTCAGTCTCAGTGTTGTTTGGCCAAGGCATACAGATATCAGCTATTTCAGTATTTCAGTTTACAGATTTTATTCAGTTTATGTTATATGCTTGGTCATGCATTGCCTATATCTACAGATTTCATGTACCTTTAGTATTTATAGACTTTTATGCATATACATTATTTACAGATCTCACATACTTGCAGTATATATAGATTTTATGCTTTCTATTTAATACTCCATGCTTTACATGTATATTAATATTTATTGTTCCTACTTTTGCAACTATGCATATCAGCTACTTCATATAGCATACCAGTATATTTAAAGTACTGATCACATACCTTTCTTTTTTGTTATGATGATTATATCATAGATTCTAACACCCAGTTCCTGAACCGTACTTAGACATTCAAACATCTCAGTAGTAGCTGTGGTGAGTCCTCATATTTTGAGGACAAATTATTTTATTTCATGATTCTAGTCTAGTAGTTAGTTGGGGCCTGTACCATCAACTTACAGTTACTCAATTTAGAGGTTGTCAGTCACTACAGTCAGTTATTCAATATTCAAACTTTAGTTGACATGTCAGTTAGTTGTTCAGTTTATCTCAGATTCTAGTATTTATTCAGACTAAGATAGTTATTTCTTCAAATTCATAATTTAGAATTTTTTTTAGTTATTAAAATCTTATGGCATACCAATTATTCTTTCATGTTTATGTTTATGTTATTTAGTGCTCATAGCAGGTACCGGCTCATGGGTTAGCTTGTGGTCCCTCAGGATTGTAAGCATCGTGTGATGCCCAGGGTATACTCTCAGAGAGTTACAAACTTGGTATCAGAGCCTAAGGTCTTAAAGTTTCCTAGGGAGTTTGAAAGCCACATCAAGTAGAGTCTAGTGCATGGGTGTGTAGCACACCACACTAATGGGCAAGAGGCTATAAGGCATTTATGAAAAGTTTTCCTTCTTTCAGTATTCATGTCGTATGAATAAGCATAAGCTCAAGATAAATTCCCTATCTAATTTATTTCTTCCTTCTGTCTACAGAATATGCCTACCAAGAAGAACGGAAGAAGAATAGGAACCCAGCCAATACCTCCGTCAATCCAGGCAGATCCTCTGGACTAAAATGTCTCTCACACAGAATTTAGGGCTGCGTTCACAACTCTAGCAAATTTTATAGCAGCTCAGAATAAAAAACCACCTTCTGTTTCGGCCAACCCAGTGGCCAATACTGCTGCAACCAAAATTCAAGACTTTACCCGGATGAATCCTCCTTTCTTCACGGGATCCAAGTCTGAAGAGAATTTATCAGAATTCTTAGATATGGTTCAAAATTTAATGGATACTATGAGGGTGACATCCAGTAAGAGTGTTGAGTTGGCTGCATATCATTTGTAGGATGTAGATAGACTTAGTTTAAGAAGTGAAAGGTAGATAGGGGTGTTGATTTAGGGCTTGTAGAATGGGAAGAGTTTGCTACAACTTTCTTATACAGATTCTTCCCATTGGAGTTGAGGGAGGCCAAAGTGTTAGAATTTATTGACTTGAGACAGGGAAGCATGAGCATAAAGGAGTATTCCCTCAATTTTACTCAGTTATCTAGATTTGTTCCTCATGTAGTGGCTGACAACAGGTCCAAGATGAGAAAGTTTATGTCTAGTGTATCTGATAGTGTAGTCAAGGAGTGTAGGATCATAATAATGATTAGGGAGATAGACTTGTCTAGGTTGATGGTCCATGCTCAACAAATTGAGTAGAAGATTAAGGAGAGGGAGAGAGAAAATAAGAGAGCTAGAATGTGTAGTTTTAATTTCAATCAGCCAAGGTCAAAAGGTTGTAACCTTCCTCAGTTTCATCAGAGGTATTAAGCCCCAGCACCCTCTTCAGCTAGTGCCCAAGTACCAAAATTCAAAAATGATAATAAAGAGCACCAGACTCTAAGTCCCAAGGCAGTGTTAACAGTGCCCGTATGAATTCTATATGTCAAAAATATAGCAGACACCATCAGGGTGAGTATAGAGTAGGCACTGATGTATGCTTCAGATATGACAAGCCAGGCCATTGGATTTGGGAGTATTGGGTAGTTTTTCAGAGAGGTAGGGAGTTGTGTCAATAGGTCCAGTCAAATCAGTCGTCAGTTCCATTCGGTTGCCCAACTCAGTAGTGTTTCACTTCCATTGCTACCCGTGGTCAGCATCTGAAAGGATTATATGCTCTTCAATCTCACCAAGATCAAGGAAATTCTCCTGATGTAGTTACTGGTGTTGCAGGGCTTTCACTTACACATTTGTGCTTTACTAGACCCTGGAGCTTCTCTTTCTTCTGTAACTCCATATATAACCATCAATTTTGGAGTCAGTCCTGAAACTATAGCAGATCCCTTTTCAGTGTCTACTCTAGTAGGTGATCCCATTATAGCCAAATAGGTATACAGGAACTGCTCGATCATAACATTCCAGAAATTTACCTCAGTTGATCTCGTGGAGTTAGAGATGATGGATTTTGATATCATTCTTGGCATGGATTAGCTCCAATCATGCTATGCCTTAGTTGATTGTAGAAACAAAATAGTTCATTTTCAGTTTCCAAATAAACCAGTCCTTAAATGGAGCGGTAGTACCACAGCTCTTAGAGGTCAGTTGATTTCATACCTTAGAGCGAGAAAGATGATATCGAAGGGGTATATTTACTATTTTGTTTGAGTAAAAGACTCATATTAAGAAACTCCAACTCTTGAGTTAGTTTCAGTAGTGAGGGAATTTCCAGATATGTTCCCTAAAGATCTTCCAGGAGTTTCTCCCAAAAAAGAAATCAACTTCGGTATAGACCTTCTCCCAGAAACTCAACCCATATATATTCCACCATATCGAATGGCTTCAACATAACTCAAGGAGTTAAAAAGAATAGTTAAAGGATCTCCTAAATAAGGGATTCATCAGACCTAGCATCTCTCTGTGGGGCACACTTGTTCTATTCATGTGTAAGAAGGATGGTTCTCTTAGAATATGCATAGACTACCATTAGGTGAGCAAAGTCACCGTAAAGAACAGATATCCACTTCCTAGAATCGATGACTTATTTGAGCAACTTTAGGGTGCCAGCTACTTTTTAAAGATAGACCTCAGATCAGGCTATCATCAGCTTAGAGTCAGGAAATGTGACATTCCAAAAATGACTTTCCGAACCCGGTATGGTTACTATGAATTTCTAGTTATGTCCTTTGGTCTCACGAATGCCCCAGCAACCTTCATGGACTTGATAAACTGAGTGTTCAAGCAGTACTTAGACATGTTCGTCATAGTCTTCTTTGATGAATCATTGTTTACTCCCGTAGAAAAAGTCATCATGTACACCATCTCAGAATAGTATTACAAACTCTTAGAGCGCACCCGTTGTCTCCTAAATTAAGTAAGTGTGAATTCTGGCTAAGATCATTAGCTTTCCTTGGCCATATTATTTTTGGTGATGGCATTAGGGTTGATCCTCAATAGACCGAGGCAGTGAGAAACTAGCCCTAACCTATTTCTCTATCAGATATTAGGAGTTTCTTAGGTTTGGCTGGCTATTACCGTCGATTTTTAAAGAATTTTCTTCTATTATATCCCCCATGTCTAGATTGATGCATAAGAAAGTTAAGTTTTAGTGGTCAGATTCGTACGAGAAAAATTTTCAGGAGTTGAAGACTTAACTCACCCCAGTACCAGTTTTGACTCTACCAGATGGTTCAGATGGTTTTGCTGTGTACTATGATATATACAGAATAGGTTTGGGTTGTATCCTTATGCAGAGAGGTAAGGTCATAATCTATGCCTCCAAATAACTTAAACCCCTTAAGAAGAATTACCCTACTCATGATATCAAGTTAGCAGTTGTAGTGTTTGCCTTAAAGATTTAAAGGCATTACTTGTATGGGGTGCATGTTGATTTGTTCACAGATCACAAAATCCTTCAGTACGTGTTCTCTAAAAAAGATTTGAATTTATGTTAGAGAAGGTGGTTAGAGTTATTCAAAGATTATGACATGAGTATTTTGTATCATTCGGGAAAGGCCAATGTAGTGACTGATGCTCTTAGTAGATTATCTATGGGTAGTGTTGCTCATGTTAAGGATGATAAGAAGAAGTTATCATAGGAAGGTCATCAGCTTTCCCGACTAGGTGTCTGCTTAGTCAACTCAGCAGAAGGTAGTATGTTGGTGCAGAGTAGCACCGAAACATCTCTAGTTTTCAAGGTAAAGGAAAATATGGATAGAGATCCCAGTCTAGTTAAGTTGAAAGAATTAGTCAGAGATCAGAAAGTGGAGGTTTTCTCCCAAGGAGGAGATGGTGTTTAGCATTGTAAGGATAGATTATGTGTGCCTGATACAGAAGATTTGAGGAAACGAATTCTTGCAGAAGCATTTAGTATGCGTTACTCTATTCATCCAGGGGCCACTAAGATGTACCGTGATTTGCAGGAGATCTATTGGTGGAGTGGGATGAAGAGGGATATTACAGAGTTTATAGCTAAATGCTCTACATGTCAGCAAGTTGAGATTGAGCACTAGAAACCTAGTGGGTCCACGTAGGAGTTCAGTACTCCTATATGTAAATGGGAAAAAGTGAAAATTGATTTTGTTATAGGTTTGCCTCGTACCTGTATTTAGCATGATTCTATTTGGGTTATCGTAGATAGGATGAACAAATCTGCTTATTTCTTGCCAGTCCATACCTCTTACTCAATCGAGGACTATGCCAAACTCTATCTTGGTAGCTAAGTCCATCTCAGTACAACCTTCTACCCTCAGACAGATGGTCAAGTAGAAAGGACCATTCAGACTCTTGAAGATATGCTGAGAGCATGTGTAGTTTATTTTAGAGGTAGTTGAGATGACCACTTTTCTTTGATAGAATTTGCATATAATAATATATATCATTCTAGTATCCAAATGTCTCCATTTGATGCTCTTTATGGTAGGATGTATAGATCTCTGATTGGTTGGTTTGAAGTAGGTGAGGCCACGGTGGTAGGGTCTAACTTGGTGTTTGATGCTTTAGAGAAAGTTCAGCTGATCAGAGAATGGCTTAGGTCTACCTAGAGCTGACAGAAATCATATACAGATGTGAGGAGAAAGGATCTTGATTTTGAGATTGGTGATTCTGTATACTTGAAAATATCTCCCATGAAGGGGGTAAAGAGGTTCAGTAAAAAATGGAAACTCAGTCCCCGCCATGTCGGTCCTTTTAAAATCCTCAATTGTTTCAAAAAGGTAGCTTACGAGCTTGAGTTACCTTCAAATCAAGATTCAGTACACCCATTATTCTATGTCTCATTGTTAAAGAAGTGTATTGGTGATCCAGCTGTAGTTGTTCACTTAGAAAGTATAGATGTTTACAACAGTCTTTCCTATGAGGAAGTTCCAGTCGAAATTCTTGATCATTAAGTTCGTAGACTAAGGAACAAAGAAGTTCCACTAGTCAAAGTTCTTTGACGAAATCAGTCCATTGAGGGAGCCACTTAGGAAATGGAAACAGAAATGTGGACCAAGTATCCTCATATTTTCTCTGCGAATTTAGATTCGATTTAAGGTATTAATCTTCTTAAGATTTCTTTTTATCATGCTCAGTTTCAGTTGCACATCATGTTTATATCAGTTATGCATTTACAAATGAGTTCATTTATGCATTCCATGCATTAGATATGCATGTTCAGTGTGTAAGCTCAGTCCATCAGTTTTCCTCAGCTTAACCAGTCTCATTCGAGGATGAATGAGACCAAGGGGAAGATATTATAGTACCTCATATTTCCTTAGCATAGTTTAAGTTATTATATTTTTGAAATACTTTGTATTTTCTAGTTTAGAGCTTGTCATTGCGTAGGAAATTCAATTAGCTTTCCAACGATATAAAATTTGCCCAAATCCTATTACCGGGTAAGAAGTTATGGCGATTTTAAGTTTCGGTCATTAAACACCATTATTTTTACCCTTAGCGCATCACGGAGCCAGTGTAAATAACAATTGTCAGTTTCTAGTATGGTACCGTGATGTTGGCGCATCTTGTTAAGGACCCAGTTCACATTTGGCAATTTCCAGCGAGCCTCTGCGATTATGGCGCATTGCAGAGGTGGCTAAAATGGAATTTCATTGAAGGACCGCAATCTTACCGCGTCGTTCCATAATCAAGTTTCCCAGTTGTACCTTTTCTAGTGGCTTGGCACGATAGTGGCGCGTCACGCCAAGGTAAAAAATCGGGATCTTCAGTTTCCAACTTGCATTTTTAAATTCATTTAGGGGTATTTGGGTCTTTTTTCTAAGCCCTAAACTCGTCCAAAAACACAAAATTTAACCCCTAATTGAACTAAATACTCATCATTACTCAATTACTCTCAAATTAAAGATCCCTTTTTCAAGAACAAGAAACCCTAGCTCTCAAATTCATGTCCAAATCTTAAGAACTCACCATCAATCCTTCCAAATTCATTAACTCAGGTATGTTAGATGTTCATCCATGGGTTTCTTTCACCCATGGAGTCCAAGTATCCTATTTAAATTACAAAATTTTGATCTTTTCAAGTTATTTGATTTTAGATTGTGATTTCACCCATGAATCTCTATGAACTAGATTTTATACCATGTTTCAGTGAAATTATTGTTATTATTCAATTCTCTATGTTTTAATGTTGTCATTCGTTGAATTAAATCATGTTTTTTGTATTATTTATATTGAATTCATACTTTTACTACAAGTTCTATGACATTCCAATGATTTGATCAAACCATGAACTCGAAGTGTTTGATAAAATGCCTACAAGTGTGATTGTTTTAATAAAAGCCTTTATGCTTTGTCCTCCAAGCTTTAGTGTCATTTTAATATTATTTTTTTCGAGTCCTGGGGGTATTGAATACCCAAAAACCATAGTTGTTTACTTAGTCTAGTCTCATTACATTACAGAATAGTCTTCTGAACATGCTATGAGCATTATCAGGATAGTCAGATATCAGTCAGTTAAATTCAGAACAGTCTAGTATTTCAGTGTCTTTTAGTTGAGAGTAGAATTTAGAACCGAACAAGTGTAGGGATGGAGGCTTCCTCTTCAGATAGGAAGGGTCACTAGTAGCATTCCCTAAACTCCAGAACTACATAGCCAGAGTAGGATATGAGAAGTCACCCATCAGTTTAGGCTTGACTATCTCGCAGGGTCACCCGTTAGTTCAGGCTTGACACCCTTAGTCCTTTGGGATAGTACATCAGAATAGTGGATCCACACAGCCAGTGTTCATACCCATGGCACGATATTAAGTCCCTTTTAACTAGGGTTACAGGTTTGACCCCGATTAGCTCAGGTTACAGTATGTCGGTTAGATGATAGCTCCCACAATCTCAGTCCAATAATCAGACCAGTAGTTCAGTATGTACAGATTTCATGCTTTCTATTCAGTACTCCATGCTTTATATGTATATTTAGATAATTTTTGTTCCTGCTCATGAAACTAGTCATATCAACCTACCTTATTTAGCATACCAGTATATTTAAAGTACTGATCGCATATATTTCTTTTGCTCTATGATGTATTATATTATAGGTTCTGATGCCCAGTTCCCGGACCACTCTTAGACATTCAGACATCTTACCAATAGCAGTGGTGAGTCCTTATATTTTGAGGACAAATTATTTTATTTCATTCTTCCAGTCTAGTAGTTAGTTGGAGTTAGTTGGAGCCATTTCTATCAACTCACAACTACTCAGTTTAGAGGCTTTCAGACACTACAGTCAGTTATTCATTATTCAGACTTCAGTTGACATGTCAGTTAGTTATTTAGTTTATCTCAGATTCTAGTATTTATTCAGACTCATATAGTTATTCTTCAAATTCATAATTCAGTATTTGTTTTAGTTATTAAAACCTTATGGTGTATCTGTTATTCTTCCGCATTTATGGTTATGTTATTCGGTGCTCATAGCAGGTACCAACTCATGGGTTAGCTTCTAGTCCCTCAGGACTGTAAGCACCATGTGACGCCCAGGGTGTACTCTCGGGGTGATACAATGTCTTACTATGAGGCACTCAATTGCATATTCGATTTACTGTAGGGATAGCTTCCACCCATAAGTTTTGTGATAAACCTAAACTTATAAGTAAGACATTCATCATTTACTTCAATGTTTGATTTTTGTTTCCACAATCTCATTTGATTTAGGTGATACGGGGTAGTAGTTTGATGAAAAATTTCACATTCTAAACATATCTCTATTAAAGGAGATTCACATTCTCCATCGTATCACTTTTTATTATTTTAATCTTTTTATCCAACTGATTTTCAACTTCAATTTTATATTGCCTAAATGCTTCTATTGCTTCATCCTTACTATTAGCAAATAAAAATACTAATATCAAGCATAATCATCAATAAAAGTTATGAAATACTTTTTACCACCATGAGATGGTGTTGACTTCATATCACAAATGTCTATGTAAATTAAGTCTAAGGGATTGAAATTTCTTTCAACAGACTTATATGGATGCTTAACATTCTTCAATTCAACACATATTTGACACTTTGATTTATTGCACTCAAAGTTAGGCAAAACTTTCAAATTAATTAAATTTTAAAAAGTTTTGTAATTGACATGTACTAAATATTCATGTCATAATTCAGCCATTACATCAAGTTTAAAAAATCCCTATTTGAGGTAATTCTTTTCTATACATTTATTCTTGATTATTAAAACTTTCTTAAAAATAAATACACACTTAGATCTTATTTTAACAAGAAGTGTTATAGACACTAAATTCTTTCTAGTAGGAGAAACATGGAGAACATTATTGAGAGTCAACACCTTGTTGAAAGTCAATTTTAGAAATATGTTTCAACTTTCTTTAGCCTTGATTGTTGCATTATTTTCTATAAAAATCACTTCTTTGGGACCAACAGTATCATAAGTAGCAAAAACTTCTTTTTCCGCATAAACATGTCTAGTGGTTCCTGAATCAAACCATCATTCATTTTGATTTTCAGCTAGATTGCATTCAGTGATCATAGCACACGGATTTTCAATCTCTTAGTTGCTTCCAACACGTTTATCTGACTTTCTTTTCTTGTTACTAATTAAAACTTGATAATTTAAATCTTTGTGGCCAACATTACTACAATTCTAGCACTTGTTTTTGAACATTTTCTTATTCTATTTTTTCTCTTGTCCAAAAGACTTCTTCCTCTTATTATTATTTGGAGCAATATCCTTAAAAGAATTTCAAATCATCATTGATGATTTTTCATTCAATTCTCTATCACCTTCTATCTTGAGATGAATCACAAGATTTTTCAAACTAGACAATTGATTTTTAATCATTTCTTCTTCAGGAACATGAGGATCACTACTTGTGAACCTTTTCATTTTAAGTTTGATCAGCCAAAATAATATTATTTACTATCACCTTTGAAGTTCATACCAAATTGTTTTTGTATATTTCTCTGTCAATTTCACTATTAGAGCAATATTTGAATGGCTTAGTGATGCTACATCAATTGTCGGTGAAACAACATTATTAACAATGAAATTAATTTATTGTTCAATTTTATTCGGCATTTTCCAGTTAAGCTTGGACAATCAACTTAGAATTTCATAATACTAACAATAAAGACTTAATCTTTGAAAAACTTGTTTCTAGTCAACAATGAAGTTTCTATATCTTCAAATCATCAATCGAATAGAGTTTGAAACCTACGAAGTTTCTATGTTCTTGAAATTAGAATCAAATTCAAACAATGTGAAATCCATAGGTTTTAAACTCCAAAACTAATACAGAAAATTTAATGAATTGATGAAGTTTTATATTCTTTGAACCAAATTTTGCAATCTGATTTCTCGATAAAGTCTTTATATTCTTTAAATCAAGGGAGAGAAATTAATATATTTAGTCTCCACAAAATCAGACCCAATACATATATAAAAAGTACTTTATAATTTCCTTTAGATTATTATTTTTTGAGTTTAGTAAAATCTGTCTTTTTGACAAGAACTTCAAACACATGTTTAATCTACCAGTGAAGGGTTGATGAGGTGTTCTACCTGGCAATTGAGGGTACCACTATTCTCATTCAGAGCACCTGCCAGATGAGGGTGACTCAGCACTTATCTTTACCCATGGCATGGTACTGACACCCTTCCAACTGAGGTTACAAGTTGGACCCAATCAATTCAGAATAGGGCATATTGGTTAGATGATACCTCCCACAGTTTCAGTTTAAGTCTCAATATAGAACTTAGTTCAGTTTTAATAAATCAGGACTGTTAGACACAGTCACCCTGCTCAGTATAGAACTCAGTTCAGTTCTACAGAATTAGGACTGTCAGAAATAGTCACCCAACTATTAGTAATATAGTTATCAGTAAACTCAGATATCATTCATTCAGTTATTAGAACTCAGTATCTAGTGTTACTATAATCTCAGATACCGCATATGTAGATATGTACACGGTGTTGTATAAATAATGTTTCATCATTTTCAGTTATACGTGTACTCTTATTCAGTTGTATTAATGTTATTCAGTCAGTTATTGTTCATGCATATGAACCCTTGCATATTAGCCTACCTCACTTAGCATACCAGTACATTCAAAGTACTAATGCATACCTCTTCTTTTGCAGTATGATGTTGTATATCATAGGTTCTAACGCACGGGATCCTGACCATACTTAGCAGACCAGACTATAAGCAGCAGACATTGTGGTGAGTCCTCATAGTATGAGGAAAAAGTGATCATATCATTTCATTATTTAGTTTATTTTAGTAGTCGGAGTTATTTAGGGACTTGTCCCATCAACTCCATATTCAGACAGATATAGGCCTTTATACTAGACTTTCAGACAGTATTTAGATGTACAGATTATTATTGCAGTTGGTATTCTTTATCAGTATTTTAGTTTTGAACCTTATGGCATTTCATCTAAATTTTTTGCATTTATTATAGTATTATTACTCAGTACTCACTGCAGATATCAATCATGGGTTATCTTGTGGTCCTTCAGGGTTGTAAGTACCGTATGGCGACCGGGGTGCAGACTTAGGGAGCTACAAACTTAGTATCAGAGCCAAAGGTTCAATAGATTTCTAGGAAGTCTGAAAGCCGCGTCTAGTAGAGTCTTGTACATGGGGGTATAGCACACCATTCTTATGGACAAGAGGCTATAAGGCATTTTTAGGAAAAGTTTCCCTTCTTTCAGTATTCATAGCGTGCGAGTGAGCATGATCTCAAGTTACATTCTCAGTATAATCCTTTTCTTACTTCCGTTAAAAGAACATACCTCCCCAAAAGAATAACAATATGAGAACAGGAAATCAACCAGCACCTCCGCTCATTCAGAAAGATCCTCTGGATGAGAATATCTCCAATGAGAAATTCAGAGCATCTTTCACCACTCTAGCTCATTTTGTGGTAGCCCAGAATAAATGCCCAGCTGCAGTTCTAGCCAACCCAGTGGCTAACACTGCTGTAGCTAGAATTTGGGACTTCACCCAAATAAACCCTCCAGCTTTTATAGGGTCAAAGTCAGATGAGGACCTACAGGAATTCCTTGATCAGGCACAGAAAGTTACAGATATTTAGGGGTGACAGCTAGTGAGAGTGCTGAGTTGGTCGCATATTGGTTGCAGGATGTGGTTCACTCATGGTTCAAGCAGTGGAAGGGAGAGAGGGCCACAGATGCAGGGCCAATAGAATGGGAGGAGTTTTCCACTATTTTTTTAGATAGGTTCTTCCCACTGGATTTGAGGGAAACAAAGGTTTTGGAGTTTATTAATCTGAAACAGGTCAATATAATAGTGAAAGACCATTCTCTCAAGTTTACTCAGCTAGGTAGGTACATATAAGATCCCACAAAATTTCTAAGTTTAATTCATCCTTTTAGGCTTGTCAAGGGGTCTCAGACTTAGAAAATTCTAGCTAAGTTCCAAGAATTAGTTTATTTTTGGCCTTCAAAAGTTGGAAATCTCATTTCATGACCATAATATCCCTTAATGGTCCATATTTTTGTTAATTCATGATTAGAGAGGTCGATAGGTGTTCCCAGATGAGTTTTAGATTTTTCGGAACTCGTTTAGACCACGTTTGGTGTCCCAAAATAGTGGACCAACGTGATCTTAATACACTATGTCACCTATTGCATTGGTTAACATTCTTACAGGTTGCCAGAGTCAAAACTACTGTGGCTTAGCGTGATCATGGTGCAATGCATCGGGTATCGCATCGATGCCATCAATGTGCCACATCGCCAATTGCGTCGATGCCTAATTGTCATTCATTAAATATTCGCATTTTTATGGGGAAAAGGGTCAATTTCCCACCCCTATATAAGCTTGTAACATAAGATTCAGCTGGGTTTTCACCAACAAATATAGTTGTTTCTCTCAAATTCCCTCAAGAACAAGTCTAGAGTTTTCAATTAAAGGTTCTAATCTAGGAGGTTCCCCCGTTAATATTTCAGAAACTTCCATAAAAGGTATGTAATGTGTTGATTCACAGGTTCCTTTCACCCATGAAGCTCAAGAAGCCCTTTCAAAAATATAAATTTTGAATTCTATGTTAAGAATTGAATCATATCCATGTTTATGTTGTTGTATGATTACCAAGTTGAAATCCTTAACATATATAACAAAGTTATGTTAGCATGTGGTTGGAATTCTTGTATTTGAAGTGAATAATATTTCCATGATGTATTATTTTAATGTTCATGCCTAAGCCTCAAGATATGCATGGAAGGTGTTCGCTAAAATGTCTAAGAGAATAAGAATTATGCTTTATGACTCAATTGTGACCAAATTGATGAATCCATGCTTTACCCTTATGTTCACAGTGACCCCCATGTTGTTGTTATACATTGTAATGGTTTGGTGGAATGATCATGAGATTAGACTTACAAAATTATGACATATTTATATGTATTCCTATTCATGCGTAAGCTTATGACAAACAAATACTTTATGAAAATCTCCAAAATTTGTACTATGAATTGTTGACTACTGTCATATGTTCAAAAAGCATCTGGTCTTGTCAGTTTCATGCTATCGAGTCCTGGGGGTACTTGTACCCAATAGTTTAGCTATGTGACTATATCCAATGTCTGTTTTATGATAATCTCAGTCACACCATGATCAGTAGCATTCCCATCCAGTTTTAGAACTCAGTAGAATTCAGCCAGTTACATGACTCAGGAAAACTCAGTAATCTCATGAACTCAGTCAGTTAATAGAATTTAGTAATATTCCGTCAGTCAATGAAATTTCATAAACTCAGTACATTTCATCTCAGAATAATCAGTTTAGTGTCTATTTAGTTGGGAGTAAGATTCAACACCGAGCGAACCCAGGGATGAGGGCACACACTGACAATAGAGGTTGTGATCCTTAGAAAAAAATCCTTACATTCAAGAACTATATATCCAGCATAGGTTGAGACATCAACACTGATAGTTGAGGGTTAATGAGGTGGATTAAAACTACCATATGAGGGTTCCACCATTCTCCCTTGGGGACACTGCCAGATGAGAGTCACTCACAACTTGTCCTTACCAGTAGCACGGTATTGACACCCTTCCAACTGGGGTTACAAATTGGACCCCAACTCTATACAAAAAAGGGGCATGTTTCTTAGATAATTACTTTTCACAGTCTCAGTCTTAGTCTTAGTAAAAGAACTCAGATAGTTTATCAGATTCAAGACTTTCAAATACAGTTACTCAATTTAGTTCGGAACTCAGCTAGTTCTATCTGAATTAGGATTGTCAGACACAGTCACTCAGTTAACAATATATCAGTTATACGAAACTCATGTTATCAGTATTTAGACTCAGTTTTTAGTATTATCATGATCTCATTTACACTTATGTATTCATGTATGTATTTTCACATTCATGTTAATCAGTTAGTTAGTATTGTTCATGCATATGAACCCCATGCATTCAGCCTACCTCACTGACACATACTTTTCTCCTGCACTATGGTATTTTATACCATATGTTCAGATGCTCAAGTTCCTGATTGCACTTAGCTTCAGATTCAGCCAGCAACAGTAGTTTTACGGAGATTCCACATCATTCGAGGATAGCATAATTAGTTCATTACTTCATTATTTCAATTTTAGTAGATAAAGTTAGTTGGGGACATATCCCATCAACTCCATAGTTTTCAGACAGTTTAGAGGCTTTTAGACTAACATGTTAAGACAGTTTATTTTAGTTTGGTATTGATATACCGTATTTCCCGATGTTATGTTTTATTAGATATTTGAACCTTATGGGCTTTCAACCATTTTATTCCCTATTTATATAGTATGTTATGCAGTCTTAAGCTACAGGTATCAGTCATGGGTTAGCTTGTGGTCCTTCGGGATTGTTAGCACCGTGTAGCATTCCGCGTATCAGATTCGGGGTCTTACAAACTTGGTATCAGATCCAGGTTCAATAGTGTCCTAGAAAGCTTGAAAGCCACATCTGGTAGAGTCTTGTGCATGGGTGTGCTGCACACCACATTTATGTATAGGAGGATATAAGATGTTTTAGGAATAGTTCTACTTCTTTCAGTATTCATGTCGTGCCAGTGAGCATGAGCTCAAATTTAACTCTTAGTCTAATTCATTTCACTCTTTTTACTTACAGAACATGCCTTTCAAAAGAAGAAACAAAAATCAGTCAGCCCCTTAGCCCATCTAAGCAGATCCCTTGGACGAACATATTTCTCATGCAGAGTTCAGAGTTGTATTCACTACTCTTGCTAATTCAGTTGCTTCCCAGAATAAGTGACCAGCTGTCATTATGGCTAACCCAATAGTGAATACAGCTGCATCCAGGATTCGAGACTTCACCCGAATGAATCCTCCATCCTTCTTCAGGTCTAAGTCAGATGAGATCCCTCACTAATTTCTTGATCAGGTTCAGAAGGTTACCAATATGATAGGAGTTACTACTAGTAAGAGTTTTGAGTTAGCTACATATTAGTTGCAGGATGTGGCTCACACATGGTTTAAGCAGTGGAACGCAGAAAGGGCTATAGATGTAGGGCCTACTGAGTGGGAGGAGTTTACCACTGCATTTCAAGATAGATTCTTTCTGATAAAGCTGAGAGAAGCTAAGGTGTTAGAATTTATCAACCTCAGGTAGGGAAACATGACAGTGAAAGAGTATTCTCTTAAGTTTAATCAATTATCTAGATACGCTCCTCATGTAGTGACAGTCAGCAGGCCTAAGATGAGTAAGTTTGTTTCTGGAGTGAATGATAGTGTGGTCAATGAGTGCAAGTCCATGATATTGATTAGTAAGATAGACATAGCCAGGCTTTTGATCCATGATCAATAGATAGAAGAGCAGAACATTAAGATAAGAGAGAAGCAGAATAAGAGAGTAAGGACACGTAGTTTAAACTTGGCTCAGCCTAAGTCAGAGGGTGGAAATCGTTCCTAGTTTTACCCAAAGTAATCCATTCTAGTTCCTTCCTCAGCTTGTGCTCCAGTACCAAAATTTAGACATGGCAACAGGGATAGGGATTTAGGCCCTAAACCCTAGGGCAGTGTTAGCAGTGCCCATACTCATCCTCTTTGTCAGACTTATGGTAAAAACCATCAGGGTATTTGCCGAGCTAGCAGCGACGTCTATTTTGGATGTGGCAAGCCAGGCTACAGGGTCAGAGATTGTCCCTAGTCAAGCTTTTAGGGTCAGCATAACCATTTCTTATCTCAGTCCAGTCACCTAAACTAGTAGGGTGCCACTTCCTGCACCACCAGTAGGCAGCGCCCAAACAGACTTATGCTTTTCAGTCCCGACAAGATTTGGAAAATTCTCCTAATGTAGTTACTGATGTGTTACAGATCTTTCATATACATATTTATGCTTTGCTAGATCCAGGAGCTTCTTTGTCTTTTGTTACTCCTTATATAGCAGTTGATTTTGAAGTTAGTCCTGCTAGCAGAGCCCTTTTCAGTCTCTACCCTAGTGGGTAAAACTATCATAGCCCGACGGGTATACATGAACTGTCCGGTTATGGTATCTCAAAAAGTTACATCAACAGACTTAGTCGAATTAAAGATGACTAATATTTATGTCATTTTTGGCAAGGATTGGCTTCATTCCTTCTATGCCACAGTCGACTACAGAAATAGAGTTGTCCAGTTTTAGTTTCTAAATGAACCTGTCCTAGAGTGGAGGGGTAGTACTTCACCCTTCAGAGGTCAGCTTGTTTCCTAACTTCGAGCATGGAAAATGATGTCTAAGGGGTGTATGTATCATCTAATTTAAGTTAAGCACACTAGTTCCAAAACTCCTAGTCTTGAATCGGTCCCAATAGTGAGTGAATATTCAGATGTCTTTCCCGAAGATCTTTCAGGAATTTATCCCAAAAGGGAAATAGACTTTGGCATTGATCTTCTTCCAGATACTCAGCCTATATCTATTTTGCCATATAGAATGGCACTAGCAAAACTTAGAAAATTAAAAGAACAGTTGAAGGATATCCTAGATAAGGGATTCATTAGATCCAGTGTGTCCTTGTGGGGCGCACCAATCTTATTCGTGTAAAATAAAGACGGTTCTTTTTGAATGTGTATTGATTACCGTTATCTCAACAAAGTCACAGTCAAGGACAATTATCCACTTCCTAGAATCAATGATTTTCTTGACCAACTTCAAGGTGCCAACTATTTATCTAAGTTAGACCTCTGATCAGGCTATCATCAGCTCAGAGTCAGAGAATATGACATTCCAAAAATAACCTTCCGTACTCGGTATGGTCACTTTGAATTCTTAGTCATGTCCTTTGATTTTACCAATACTCCAGCAACTTTCGTGGACTTGATAAACCGAGTGTTCAAGCAGTACTTGGACATGTTTGTAATACTCTTCATAGATGATACCCTTGTTTACTTTTGTAGTGATCATGATTATGCAGACCATCTCAAAATAGTATTACAGACTCTAAAAAATCATCAGTTGTTCACCAAATTTAGTAAATGTAAATTTTGGCTAAGGTCAGTTGCATTCCTTGGTCATATCATTTCTGGTGATGGCATAAGAGTTGAACCTCAAAAGACTGAAGCAGTAAGAAACTGGCCTTGCCATGCCTCTCGATCAGACATAAGGAGTTTCTTGGGTCTGGCTGGCTATTATAGATGGTTTTTTGAGGGATTTTCTTCTATTGCATCCTTTATGTCCCGATTGACGTATAAGAAAGTCAAGTTCCAGTGTTTATATCCTTGCGAGAAGAGTTTTCACGAGTTGAAGACTCGACTTACCTCAGTTTCAGTTTTGGTTCTACCGGATGATTCAGATGGATTTGTGGTGTACTATGATGTGTCCAAAGTGGGTTTGGGTTGTGTCCTCATGCAACATGGTAAGGTCATAGCCTATGTCTCAAGACAACTTAAACCCATGAGAAGAATTATCCGACTTATGATCTTGAGTTAGCAGTCGTAGTTTTTGCCTTCAAGATTAGGAGATATTACTTATATAGGATGCATGTAGATATGTTCACAGATCATAAAAGCCTTTAGTACGTATTCTCTCAGAAAGATCTAAATTTTTTTCAAAGAAGGTGGTTAGAGATCTTGAAAGATTACGACATGAGTGTCCTTTATCATTTGGGCAAGGCCAATGTAGTGGATAATGCTCTTAGTAGATTGTCTATGGGTAGTGTTGCTTATGTTTATGACAGTAAGAAGAAATTATCTTAGGAAGTTCATCAGCTTTCCAGACTAAGTGTCCTCTTAGTCGACTTAGCAGAAGCTAGTATACGGGTTCAGAACATTTCAGAATCATCTCTAGTTTCCAAAGTTAAGGAAAAACAAGTTAGAGATCCCAGTCTAGTCATGTTGAAAGAATTAGTCAGATATCAGAAAGTAGAGGTTTTCTCCCAAGGGGGATATGGTGTTTTGCGTTGTTAGGGTCATCTCTGTGTGCCAGGTATAGACAACTTAAGGTAGTGAATCCTTCTAAAAGCGCATGGTGTGCTATACTCTATTCATCCAGGGGCCACTAAGATGTACCGTGATTTGCGGGAGATCTATTGGTTGAGTGGGATGAAAAGATATATTGCAGAATTTGTTGATAAGTGCTCTACATGTTAGTAAGTTAAGATAGAGCATTAGAAGCCTAGTAGGTCCATGCAAGAGTTCAATATTCCCACTTGGAAGTGGGAAGAAGTGAACATAGACTTTATGATAGGTTTACCCCATACTCGTCATCAGTATGATTCGGTTTGAATAATTGTAGACAGGATGACCAAATCAACCCATTTTCTTCCAGTCCATACCTCTTATTC
Source organism: Capsicum annuum (assembly GCF_002878395.1). NCBI lineage: Eukaryota > Viridiplantae > Streptophyta > Magnoliopsida > Solanales > Solanaceae > Capsicum > Capsicum annuum. The sequence continues at coordinate 200,003,062 of NC_061119.1, read as the reverse complement.
AGCTGAGGATTATGCCAAACTCTATATCAAGGAGTTGGTCAGATTACACAGTGTTCTATTGTCTATTGTTTCAGATAGAGGTTCCAGTTCACCTCTTATTTTTGGAAAGCATTCTGAAAGGGTCTTGGTACCCGATTTTACCTCAATACAACCTTCCATCCCCAGACTGATGGTCAAGAAGAAAGGACCATCCAGCCTTTAGAAAATATGCTACGAGCATGTGCAATTGATTTCAAGGGTAGTTGGGATGACCACTTGACTTTAATTGAGTTTGCATACAATAACAACTATCATTCCAGTATTAAGATAACTCCATTCGAAGCTCTTTATGGTAAGAGATGCAGATCTCCAACCGGTTGGTTCGAAGTGGGTGAGGCAAGGTAGCTTATGAGCTCAAATTGCCTGCAGATTAGCCTCAGTCCATCCAGTGTTTCATGTCTCCTTGCTTAAAAAGTACATAGGTAACCCAGTAGTTGTAGTACCTATAGAGGGCATAGACATTCAAAACAACCTCTCTTATGAAGAGATTTCAGTTGAAAATCCTTGACTACCAGACTCGCAGACTGAGGAACAAAGAAGTTCCTCTAGTCAAAGTACTTTGATGGAATCAGTCCGTTAAAGGAGCTACTTGGGAAGCAGAAACAGAAAGGCGGACCAAGTACCCTCATCTTTTCTCTGCAAACCCAGAATCATCCCAAGGTAATAGCTTTCCTTAAATCTTATTCATTTTTATGTTCTAATTTTAGTTATAACTTAGTATTCAGTTTTATGCCCAGATTTCCATTATAAACTTGGTATCAACTACCATTGCATATTCAGTCATATGTTCATGAATTATGTTAGTCATGTATTCATGCATCAGATATGCATGAACAAGTGAATCAGTACTCTTAGTCACGCATCCATGTATCAGTCTGAATCTTAGTAAATAAGTAATGTCAGTCATGTACTCATGTTTCAGTTGTTCACCGATCAGTATATACTTTAGTTTATCATTTCTCCCATCTTAATTAGTCTCATTCAAGGATGAATGTTCCCAAAAAGGCGATATTATAAGACCTTGCAAAATTTCTAAGCTTAATTTATCCTTTTAGGTTTGTCAAAGGTCTCAGACATAGAAAATTCTAGCTAAGTTCCCAGACTTAGTTTATTTTTGGCCTTTGATAGTAGGAAATCTCATTATTTGACCATAATATCCCTTAATGGTCCATATTTTTGTTAATTCATGATTAGAGAGGTCGATAGGTGTTTCTAGACAAGTTTTAGAATTTTTGCAACTCGCTTAAACCAAGTTTGGTGTCCCAAAATAGTTGACCAATACGATCTTGACGCGTCGTGTCACCTATCACGTTGGTTAACATTGTTCCAGGTTGCCAGAGTCAAAACTATTGTGGCTTAGCATAATCATAGCGCGACACATTGGGTATCGCGTCGATGCCATTGATATGCCATATCACTAATCGCGTCAATTCCCAATTTTTAGTCATTAAATGTCTTAGTTTTTAAGGGCAAAAGGGTCAATTTTCCACCCCTATATAAGCCTATAACACGAGATTCAGCTAGGTTTTCACGAAAAAATATAGTCTTTTCTCTCAAATTCCCTCAAGAACAAGTCTAGGGTTTTCAATTGAAGGTTCTAATCCAGGAGATTCCACCATTAATCTTCAAGAAACTTCCATCTAAGTTATGTAAAGTGTTGATTCACGGGTTCCTTTCACCCATGAAGTTCAACAGGCCCTTTCAAAAATATAAATTTTGAATTCCAAGTTATGAATTGAATCATATCCATGATTATGTAGTTGTATGATTACCAAGTTGAAATCTGTAATACATATAATCAAGTTATGTTAGCATGTGGTTGGAATTCTTGTATTTGAAGTGAATAATGTTGCCATGATGTATTATTTTAAAGTTCATGCCTAAGCCTCAAGTTATGCATGCAAAGTGTTCGCTAAAATGTCTAAGAGAATAAGAATTTGCTTTATGACTCAATTGTGACCAAATTGATGAATCCATGTTTTACCCTTATGTTCACAATGACCCCCATGTTATTGTTATGCATTGTAATGGTTTAGTGGAATGCTCATGAGATTAGACATACAAAATTATGACATGTTTATATGTATTCCTATTCATGTGTAAGCTTATGACATGGAAATACTTCATGAAAATCTCCAATATTTGTACTATGAATTGTTGACTATGGTCATCTGTTCAAGAAGCATCAGGTCTTGTCAGTTCCATGCTATCGATTCCTAGGGGTACTTGTACCCAACAATTTAGCTGGGTGCCTAGAGCTAGTATCAGTTTCATGATAATATCAGTCATGCCATGATCAGTAGCATTCCCAGTCAGTTTCAAAATTCATTAGAATTCAGCCAGTTATATGACTCAGGAAAACTCAGTAATCTCATGAACTCAGATAGTTAACAGAATCCAAAAATATTCCATCTGTCCATGGAATTTAGTGAAATCAGTCCTGTTCATCTCAGTATAATCAGTTCAGTGTCTATTCAGTTGGGAGTAGGATTCAGCACTGAGCGAACCCAAGGATGAGGGCACACACTGAAAGAAGATGGTATGATCCTTAGAAGGAATCCTTGCATTCCAGAACTATGTAGCTAGCACAGGTTGATACATCAACACTGAAAGTTGAGGGTTGATGAGGTGGATTAACATTGCCAGATAAGGGTCCCACTATTTTTCTTTGGGGACACTACCAGATGAGGGTCACTCACAACCTGTCCTTACCAGTGGCACGGTATTAACACCCTTCTAATTGGGGCTATAGATTGGACCCCAACTCTATACAGAAAAGGGGCATGTCAGTTAGATGATTACTTCTGACAGTCTTAGTCTTAGTCTTAGTAAAAAACTCAGATAGTTCTTCAGATTAAATACTGTAGATACAGTCACTCTGTTCAGTACAAAACTCAGCTAGTTCTATCAGAATCAGAATTGTCAGACACAGTCACTCAGTTAACAGTATATCAGTTATACGAAACTTATGTTATTAATATTCAACTTATTAGTCAGTATTATCATGATCTCATTTACAGTTACGTATTCATGTATGTATTTTCATGTTCCTGTTAATAAGTCAGTTAGTATTGTTCATGCATATGAAACCCATGAATTTAAATTACCTCACTGCGCATACCAGTACATTCAGACGTACTGACACATAATTTTCTTTTACGCTATGGTGTTTAATTCCATAGGTTTGGATGCTCAAGTTCCCGATCGCACTTAGCTTCAGATTCAGCCAGCAACAGTAGTTTTGCAGTGAGACCTCATCATTAGAGGTAGCATGATTTGTTCATTACTTCATTATTTCAGTTTTAGTAGATAGAGTTAGTTGGGGACATTCCCATTAACTACACAATTTTCAAATAGTTTAAAGGCTTTCAAACTAACATATTCAGATAGTTTATTTTAGTTTGGTATTGATATACTATATTTCCAGATGTTATGTTTAATTAGTTATTTGAACCTTACAACCTTTAATCCCTTTTATTTCGTATTTATAAAGTATGTTATGTAGTGCTCAGCTACAGGTATCTGTCATGGGTTAGCTTGTTGTCCTTTAGGATTGCTAGCACCGTGTAGCATTCTGGGTATTAGATTTGGGGCGTTAAAAACTTTGTATCAGTGCCAGGTTCTATAGTATCCTAGGAAGTCTAAAAGCTTCATTTGGTAGAGTCTTATGCATGGGTGTGTTTCGTGCCATATTTATGTATAAGAAGCTATAAAATGTTTTAGGAATAGTTTCCCTTCTTTTAGTATTCATGTCATGCCAGTGAGCATGAGCTCAAATTTAACTGTTAGTCTAATCTGTTTCTCCCTTTTCGCTTACATAACATGCCTCCCAATATAAGAAACAGAAATCAGTCAGCCCCTCAGCCCGTCCAAGAAGATTCCTTGGACAAACATATTTCTTATGTAGAGTTCAGAGCTGCATTCACTACTCTTGTGTAACACCCCAGAAAACGGGTCCCAGAGCGTCACACGGTGCTTGAGGATACGAGTAGCCCCAAGCTAACCCTTTGAGCTATTTTCATTCAGTTCAGCACAAATCAACGGGGTTTCCATAAATAACTCTCAAATATCAACAGAGTAATCAAAATCCAAGAATAAAAGAATTTCAAAAAGATAACACAATACGACTTATTAGTCAACTACCAACATCTATACTAGTCTAACAAGCCTCTAAGAAAATCAATAAAACCAGTGAGCCATTGAGACATGCCCTATCTAACTCATACTTAGTTATCAAATGTAAACAATTCTGTGAAACCAACATCAGACATCACGTCCTCGAAACATGAGGACTCACCACAATAGAGGATGTAGAACAGCGTGCCAGAAGAATCACTGTCAAACCTGGAACTGAGCACCTGAACCTACATTTCGAGAAAATGCAGCCCACATCCGAAGATGTGGGTCAGTACCATGGAAAGGAACCGAGTATATGGGGGTGTATGCAGTTGTATAAACATCATCATCATAAATATTTATAAGAAATATGTAGGATGTATGATAGACTCACATAGCCCAAAGAAAATCATCATAATCATGAGATGATGAAATAAGTACAATAACACATGTGAGTCATCATATAATTTGTCAATCAGTTTCAGTTCATCAAGAATATCAATTATGATAATGTAAATATCATTTAAATCTTTCGAAAGAATAACTTTCACAATTCCACTTTCAAATTACTTCACCATTCACCATAGACATAAGGAAACACACACACACTAGGAGATCCTATAACCGACATAAACCATGTGATCTACATGGAGTCCAACGTACAACCCACGTTGGGGAGAGCCATCCTATCCTTGACATTGGAGTAGGACTATCGATATCAACTCCATACAAACTAGTGACCACTATATAAATCAGCCTTAGGATCACTCCTACGGGGGCACGTAGTTCTAGGGAAGTAAGGTCGCTTTATACCCCCCACTCGGTGCTTAAGATTTCTCCCAAACTTAGCTTAGATCATTTCAAAGACAATCCACAATAAAACAATTTCAGTAATATATAATTATACATCGGGAGCCATCATGCTTCCCATCTATCAAAATCAACCATGTTGTGGATTTCTTTCACACTTGAGTTCAAAACAACTCCATTAAGATCAAAAGGTCAAATCATTCAAAATATCTCAAATATTCAACATCAATGTGCTTATAACACACACTTTCTCAAAAAAAACACAATTTCCAATGGGGATTCACGACCCAAATATCAAAATCATGATAAATATCGTTCAAGATTCATGCTTTATATATCCACACATGTAAATTCATCTTTCAAAATCATAAACATCAATATTTTTTAATAATCATCATAAGATATGGGTTCATGCTTCAAATTCATAAAAATCAAATAAAAATCCTGCCTTTGTAAAGAAAATTACTTCTGGGCACAAGAATAAAAGAGAGTTCTTGTTGAAAACCCCCACATACCTTGAATGATGAACTTTAGATCGATACTCATTTTTGAGATGTTAATCGTGCCTTTGAATGATGGTTCTTGGAGTTCTTGAACTAGGAACTTGAAATCTTGAATAAATTTGAAGAATTAATGGTGAACTTTAGAGGTTCTTGAAGTTGGATGTAGGAGCTTAGGATTTTCTTTTTGAGGGAATTTGATGAAATATAATATATAATACTTCTAATAGGCTTTAATATAGGGTTTGGATGGATTTTGGGTGAGGGGGAATGACCAAAATGCCCCTAAAAATCAAATAATTCTCGAATCTATCCTTTGGTGGACTGTTTTGATAGTTTGAACTAGATCAACCATAACGTTTACTCCGATATCCAAATTGGATGAAACTAATTTTATTAGAAAGAGGACCATCATATATTTCCATTGATATATAGTATCTCACCCAGATCATTGTGTACGAGGAGTTATGATTATTTGAAGTTGACCCAAAAATTTACTTTTGATAGGCTGAAGTAGATCGACCATAACTTTTTACTCCGATAGACAAAGTGGAAGAAACTAATTTCATTAGAAAGAGGACTCGTAGAGATTTTCGTTGATATATAGTAGATCACCCAGATCATTATGTACAAGGAGTTATGATCATTTAAAGTTGGAGAAAAAATATGTCAGGCCTCAGTACTTTTTCCTGCACGTTTTACTGTTCATTACTATTCGTGGTTCGATCGGAATGTTCATAACTCGTCGCTTGGGTGTCCTTTTTGGATGATCCACATATCGTTGGAAATATTATTTGATACTCTACACAATGGTGGGTCATAATCTAAGACATTCTACACAGAAAATTTATAATTCATTCTAGAAGATAGAACCCGACACGTTTACGCATAAAATTTCAACGAAAAATTTCTTGAGGTATTACATCTTGATAATTCAGTTGCTACCCAAAATGAGCGACCAACTATCGTTCCAGCTAAACCAGTGGCTAATTCAGCTGCAACCAAGATTTGGGACTTCACTCGAATAAATCCTCTATCCTTTTTCGGGTCTAAGTCAGATGAGGACCCTCAAGAATTGCTTGATCAAGTTCAGAAGGTTATAGATATTATGGGAGTTACTACTAGTGAGATGGAAATATCTAGGCTTATGATCTATGCTCAACAGATAGAAGCGTAGAATATTAAGATAAGAGAGAAACAAAATAAGAGAGCAAGGACAAGTTGTTTAAACTTTGCTCAGCCTAAGTCAGAGGGTAGAAATCATTCTCTGTTTTGGCCAAAGTCATATATTCCAGATCCTTCCTTAGCCAGTGCTCCAGTGTTGAAATTTAGAGACGTCAATAGGGATATGGCATCAGGCCCTAAACCTCAGGGCAGTGTTATCAGTACCCACACTTATCATTTTTGTCAAACTGATGGTAAGAACCATCAGGGTAGTTGCAGAGCTGGCAACAACATCTATTTTGGATATGGCATGCCAAGCCACAGGTTAGAGTATGTCACCAATCAGTCTTTTAGGGTCTGTGTAACCATTCCTCAGCTTAATCCAGTTGCCCGAACCAGTAGGGTGCCACTTCCAGCTCTACCAGTGAGCAACTCCCAAACAAACTTTATGCAGGAACTGTCTGGTTATGATATCTCAAAAAGATATAATGGTTCCGGATTAATTGGTAATAATGATTCTCCAAAAATTCTTGTTTGGTAAGTTATAACGGTTTTGGATTAATTTTCTTAGAAAGATCTGAACCTACGTTAGAGGAGGTGGTTAGAGTTGTTGAAGGACTATGACATGAGCATCCTATATCACTCAGGCATGGCCAATATAGTAGCTGATGCTATTAGTAGGATATCTATGGGTAGTGTTGCTCGTGTGAAGGATAAAAAGAAGAAGTTAGTTTAGAAAGTTCATCAGCTTGCCCGACTAGGTGTCCGCTTAGTTAATTCAGCAAAGGAAAGTATGTGGGTGCAAAATAGTTCCAATTCATCTCTGGTTTTTGAAGTGAAGGAAAAGAAGGACAGATATCCCAGTTTAGTCAAGTTGAAAGAGTCAGTCAGAGATCAGAAAGTAGAGGTTTTCTCCAAAGGGTGAGATAGTGTGTTGCATTTTGAGGCAATGAATTCTTGTAGAAGCACATGGTGTATGTTACTCCATTCATCCAGGGGCCACAAAGATGTACCACGATTTGTGGGAGGTCTATTGGTGGAGTGGGGTGAAGAGAGACATTACAAAGTTTATGGATAAGTTCTCTATATGTCAGTAGGTTAAGATTGATCGCCAAAAATCTAGTGGTTCCATGCAAGAGTTTACTATTCCCACGTGGAGGTGGGAGGAAGTGAACATGGACTTTGTGATGGGTTTTCCTCGTACTCGTCATCAGCATGATTTAATTTGGGTTATTATAGACCGGATGACCAAATCAGCTAATTTCTTACTAGTTCATACCTCTTATTTAGCTGAGGGTTATATTAAGCTCTATGTTAGAGAGTTCGTCAGATTGCTCGGAGTTCCATTATCCATCATCTAAGATAGAGGTACGCAGTTCACCTTTCACTTTTGCAAAGCCTTCCAAAAGGGTCTTGGTACCCAAGTTCACCTCAGTACAACCTTCCACCCTCAGACAGATGGTCAAGTAGATAGGACCATTCAGACTTTGGAAGATATGTTAAGAGCATGTGCCATTGACTTTAAGGGGAGTGGGGATGACCACTTGCCCTTGATTGAGTTTGCATATAATAACAGTTATCATTCTAGCATTCAGATGGCTCCGTATAAGGCACTTTATAGGAGGAGATTTAGATCTCCCATTGGTTGGTTTGTAGTAGGTGAGGCTGCAGTGATAGGGCCTAACTTGGTATTTGATACCTTATAAAAGGTTCAGTTAATTAAAGAAATCTTAAGATAGCTCAGAGCTGAAAAAAATAGTATGCAGATGTTCGAAGAAAAGATCTCAAGTTGGAAATTGGTGACTACATGTATTTTTAAATCTCTCCTATAAATGGAGTGAAGAGGTTTGGCAAGAAGGGGAAACTCAGTCCCCAATATGTCGGTCCTTACCGAATTCTCAATCATTTTGGAAAGGTTGCGTACGAGCTTGAGTTACCTTCAGACTTAGCTTTAGTAAGTCCAGTGTTTCACATCTCCTTGCCAAAGACGCGTATAGGTGACCCAGTAGTTTTAGTCCCTATAGAGGGTATATGTAATGACCAAATTTTCTAAAACTGGAACGTCACATAGTGCTTATGATCCTGAAGGACCACAAGGTAACCCTCTACTGATATCTATACCTGGACACTGCATAATACAGATAATAAATATAGAAACTAGCCATAAGGTTCAAAACATCTAAAAAATATGAAAAATTCTAAAACTGAATACTGATACATCTGTTCGAAAAGCCTCTAAACTGCTTGAACTATGGAGTTGATGGGACTTGTCCCCAACTAACTTCGTCTACTAAAAGTAAACAAAATGTGATACAAAAATGATAAAAGGATCATCCTTGAATGAAAAGGACTCACTGCTATTTCTACTGTTGCTGAATGGGACTAAACTGCTAAGGGTACTCTGGATCTCATGCCTCTGAACCTATACATGAAAAATTACTTAACTAAATAGTCATGAGAGTGCTGAATGAGAACACATGCATGAATGCATAAATCATAATCACAATCATCATAACTCTGAGTACTGAAACTCGGGTACTGCATTACTAAAATTTGAACTCACTACTAATACTGAGATATTGAACAACTGAATCATCTGATATTGATAAATGAGTACTGAGGTGAGATCAGTCTTATCTAGTGAGTGATCTCAAAATCTGAGGATATTGAAATTGATTAACTGAATCTACTCACATCAATGACTGAATTTAGAGCTTTCTACTCTCAACGGACTACATCGGAGATCAAACCTGTCTAATGAATAATTTCAGAGTCTACTATCAATGATAAGAAATGATCATGTCTGAATCTGACAACAAGAATACTCAACTGAATCTGAGACTGAGATCAAGCCGATCTAACAGGTGATCTCTAGATCTGATAACAAGAATACTCAACTAAATCTGAGACTGAGATTAAGCCTATCTGACGGGTGATCTCTAGATCTAATAACAAGAATACTCAACCGAATCTGAGACTGAGAACAAGCCTATCTGACGGGTGATCTCTAGATATAATAACAAGAATACTCAACTAAATCTGAGACTGAGATCAAGTCTATCTGATGGGTGATCTCTAGATCTAATAACAAGAATACTCAACTAAATCTGAGACTGAGATCAAGCCTATCTGACGGGTGATCTCTAGATTTGATAACAAGAATACTCAACTGAATTTGAGAATGAGATCAAGCCTATCTAATGGGTGATCTCTAGATCTGATAAAAAAAATACTCAACTGAATTTAAGGCTGAGATCAAGCCTATCTAACAGGTGATCTCTGATGTGTGATCAATTTCTAACATATTTAATACCTTTAACCAAGAATAATTATGAAGTCTTAAGGTACTTTTGTCATTTTTGGTTAGTTTATGTCTAATTTTACAGTTTAAGCTGGTGGAATAGAGAACCAATAAGAATAGAAGCAAAGAAGTTAAAATCTAGAGGAATCTAAAGAGAAGTGTAGCTGACGACATCTGTGATAAGTCATCAGCCCTGTGATAGGCTATCACACTGGTAGTCAGACTTAACAAGAGATTGCATGAGTTGAAGTTCTGACGACGCTTTATGATAAGGTGTTCGGATGGTGATAAGGTGTCAGGAGCGTCGTCAGCCTTAAACAGAAAATGAAAGTTGAAGACAGTTTTGTGATGATATCTATGACACGTCTTCAGGCTGGTGATAAGGCATCAGGAGCGTCGTCAGCCTTAAATAGAAGGTGGGAATTGAAGACAGTTTGTGAAGACATCCAAAACACATTGTCATGATGGTGATAAGGCGTCATCATCATCGTCATCCTTAGGCTGCGAAAGCCAAAAGTGCAGAGGAGATGATAACATCCGTGATAAGCCGTCATAATGATGATAAGCCATCACGAACTTCGTCATCTATTCTGAGGGCAAGCTGTAAATTTGATTTTATTTCCTTAATTAGGTTAAACTATTTAAAGCCTTGTTTTAGGGTTTTCAAAAGAATTATTATTTTTTTGGACTCATCATTATTCGGAAACATATGATATTTCTCTCTTGCTAGTTAAAATATTTTTTGGGAGTTTTGTACCGTGGTTCAATTCAAGTTATACTTCTTGATTTTCATCATTGCTGTAAGTTAATCTTCTCACTTATGAATTCAATTCGTGTACTTGTTCCTTGCATCATGAGTAGCTAAACTTCATTAACCTAAATTATGGGTTCTAAGGTTAGGTCATGACGATGTGCTAATAGGTGTTAGGATTTCTGGACAATTCTGAGATTTTAATTAATATCTGTTGGATGCAAACAGTAGACACACCTACTTTGATTTTCTTGAGAAAGAAATCATATACAGTAGAAAGTGAATTATGAACAGGGACTCAAAAATACTTCGTTTAATAATCAGCGTTGTAACAAAGTTGGTTAACTTGAGGTAAAATCTGGACAGTGAACAAAAATTTCCTAAGTCCGAGAGGATTAGGAAATTAGACGTTTAAATAGGCTGAGAGATATTTGAGCAAATCATCGATAAAGATAGCTTGTTATCCTAACAACCATTAGAATCTTAAGTCACCTCTAGCATTTGTGATGTACCGTAAGCCCTAGTGAACATAATTCTGGTTATTTCTTAAAATCTTGGTTACAAACATCAAAATTAAAGTGACAAGCAATCATTTGTGAAACTTCAATCCCTATTTCAGGAAACATTAAACTATCAGTGAATTAAATCGCAAACGACTTGAGTTCATACCATATTCCTTGTGGGATTCAAACCCAACCTAGTTGGGTTTTATATTGACGCCGATTTCTTACACCTATTCAAGAGTATAGTTTGACCGTTATCAAAAATGTCGCTGTTGCCGGGGAATACGGTTGAAAACTAAAACTTTTGTGTGCTTTTGAGAAGTTCAGAGCTTCTAGCTGTAGTGTGTGCTTTCGAGAAGTTTAGAGCTTATCTTCTTAGGATAAAAGTAGTGGTCCACACCGACCATGTTTCCTTGAGGTATTTGATGGCTAAGAAGGATGCTAAACCAAGGATGATCAGATGGGTATTGTTGTTGCAAGAATTTGACTTTGAGGTCAAGGATAGGAAAGGTTGTGATAACCAGGTTGCAGATCATCTGTCTAGAATGGAAGGTGACTAGGAAAGTAGTGATAAAATGAATATAAATGATGCATTCCCTGATGAGGAGATTCTGGCTGCCACTATGGAAAAATTACCTTGGTATGGGGATTATGCAAATTATCTTGTGAGTGAGGTCATCCCAGAAAACCATTCTTTCCATCAAACGAAGAAGTTCCTGCATGATGTGACGCATTACTTCTGGGATGAGCCATATATTTTTTGGTGATATATAGATAATATTATAAGAAGATGCATGCCGAAAGTAGATGTATTATGCATATTGGAAGTATGCCATGCTTCCCCAGTCGGGGTTCACCACGTCGGTGATGGAACAGCTAGGAAGGTGTTGCAGAGTGGCTATTATTGGCCAACATTGTTCAAGGCTATACATGAGTTTTTGCTGAAATGTGACCAATGCCAGAGGCAGGGGTCAATCTCTAAAAGACATGAGATTCCCTTGACTAATATGCTTGAAGTGAAATTATCTCATGTTTAGGGCATTGATTTCATGGGTCTTTTTGTGACCTCGTATGGGATGAAGTATATTTTAGTTGCTGTTGACTACGTCTCAAAATGGGTTAAAGCTGTAGCCTTGTCTGGTAATGAAGGGAAGAGGGTTGTTGTTATTCTCAAGAAGAACATCTTCTTTTGCTTTGGAGTACCATATACTATCATAAGCAATGGAGGATATCATTTTTGCAACAAAATATTTTGAGCAGCTTTGGCAAAATATAGGGTGAAACAGCACAGAGTGGCTACTCCATACCACCCACAAACCAGTGAGCAAGTGGAAGTATCAAATTGTGAGATTAAAGCCATCCTAGCTAAAACGGTGAATGCTAGCCGGAAAGGTTGGTCTCGAAAGCTTGATGATGCCTTGTGGGCATATCGGACTTCTTTCAAGACACCCATTAACATGTCACCTTTTTAGATGGTCTATGGAAAAACTTGCCACCTACCAATAGAGATGGAGCACAAGGCCTTATAGGCTATCAAAAGGTTAAATTTAACTTAGAAGAAAGCAACAAAGCTGAGACTGGGGAAATTGAATGAGATTGATGAATTCAATCTCAGGGCCTATGAACGAGCAAATCTGTATAAAGAAAAGATGAAAAGGTACCATGATTGGAGAATAGAGAAATGAGAATTCCAAAAAGGTGACTTGGTGCTTCTGTTAAATTCTAGACTCAAATTGTTCCTAGGTAAGCTGAAATCTAAGTGTTTAGGCCCTTTTAAAGTTAGTCAAGTCCACTCATCTAGACTCAACATGTCAAGCTTTACATTGGACCGAAAGAAGCAGTGAAAAGTATCACCATTATCTATCTCGATGAAGTCTAAAGTAATCGAGTTACCTGAGTCATGCCGCATTGTTCAATCAGGCGCTACATGGGAGGCAATCCATGACACCCGAGATTGATTCATTCCAGGTATACTCTAACCCTTAGTTTAATTTTGCTTTAATTTTGAGTTGAAGGTGTAGGGTAGTCTATTGTTGTAACATATTTTATGGTAACTAGAAGAGATACAAGTATAGAAAGCAGTTGACATGTTTTTGATTGATTTTTAAACACCTCTTCAATGTTTTGTTTGCAAAGACTGTGTGAATTATATTTACTTGTGACCAATATGAATCTTGTTGTAGCATTAGTTCTAGCTGCTTGATGATCATTGCTGAACAATTGCATGAACTAGATAAATGGTGGCCTACAATATACTTGCGTTCCATATGTGTGTGAGAAACTACTTAATTCCCTCATTATGCTAAAGCCAGAACTTGCCTGTTTAGTCTTACCATGGTTAAAGGATAGGGGTTAGGAAAGGATTATAGGCCGTTTTGTTGATTAACCCACTTTTAGCCTAAATAGCCTACCCTATGTGCATTATATCCCTTGATCCCTGTTTTGAGCCGAATTAGCCTATTTTTTCCTTGTGACACCTTTCACCTTCCCATTTATACCATAATGAACCTGTTTGGCCCTGGTCCCCCTTGGACACTGTGCACCTTGACCTAGGAAAACAACCTAAGTTGAGGGTGGCTATCATAGGGGTGCATGGTTTAAGATAAATATGAAGAAGGGTAGAATAAAGAAAAAGAAGAAAAAAAGTTGGGTGCTACTCCAAAAAAAAAAGAGGCACCCAACTTGAACATATGCGATCAATGGAAAAAAAATGAAAAAGTGGTGAATAAGTGAGCCCCATGAGAGTAGTATAGTGACAAGGAGGCATAGTCACTTTAAATGAGCTTGAATATCATACCAGACCCAACCTACATTATAAGCCTAAAAGAAGTCCTATTGTGATCCTAGCTGGCCTATCTAAAGGTCTTGGTAATGAAAATAAGGGTATTGTTGCTAGCTACTTACTTGTTCAGATAGTGCAGTAATGGTATATGAATGGTTGTTGAGGCTAAGATTGATGCCATCGCTTGAGTCCTTTGTGTTGCATTATTGTTCTTCAATGACATACACAGTTGGTTTTAATTGGATTGACCTTAGAGGTGGTAACTATGTTTCAAGGTTCAAAGAGAAAATTGGCTGCTGAATATGCTATGTATTCTCTTAGTTGTGTATGTATTCTCTTAGTTGTGTTGAGTTGCTTAAGGAAAAACAATAGTTTTAAGTTAAGGGTGTTGATGTGTGAGCAATTGCTATCACATTTAAGACCTTTAACCAAGAATAATTGTGAAGTCCTAAGCAACTTTTGTCGTTTTTGATTTGTTTATGTCTGATTTTACAGTTTAAGCTAATGGGATAGAGAACAAACAAGAATGGAAGCAAAGAAGTTAAAATCTGGAGGAATCCAAAGAGAAGTGTGGCTGATGATATCTGTGATAAGTCCTCAGCCCTATGATGGGCTATCACAGTGGTCGTCAGACTTAACAAGAGATTTGGCATAAGTTGAAGTTGTGATGACATTTTGTGATAAAGCATCAGGATGATGATAAGGAATCAGGAGCGTCGTTATCCTTAAATAAAAGATGGAAGTTGAAGACAGTTTTGTGACGACATCTATGACATGTCATCAGGCTGGTGATAAGGCGTCAGGAGCATCGTCAGCCTTAAATAGAGGTGGAAATTGAAGACAGTCTATGGAGACATCCATGACATGTCCTTAGCCTGGTGATAAGGCGTCATCGTCATCGTCATCCTTAGGCAGCGAAAGCCAAAAGTGCAGAGGAGCTGACGACATCCGTGATAAGCCGTCATACTCATGATAAGCTGTCATGGATATCGTCACCTATTCCGAGGACAAGCTGTAACTTTGATTTTATTTCCTTAATTAGGTTAAACTATTTAAAGCCTTGTTTTAGGGTTTTGAAAAGAATTATTATTTTTTTGGACTCATCATTATTCAAAAAAACATATGATATTTCTCTCTTGCTAGTTAAAATATTTTTTGGGAGTTTTGTACCGTGGTTCAATTCAAGTTATACTTCTTGATTTTCATCATTATTGTAAGTTAATCTTCTCATTTATGAATTCAATTCGTGTACTTGTTCCTTGGTTCATGAGTAGCTAAACTCCATTAACCTGAATTATGAGATCTAGGGTTAGGTCATGACGATGTGCTAAGCACTCAAGATTTAATAGGTGTTATGATTTCTGACAATTCTGAGATTTTAATTAACATCTATTGGTTGCAAATAGTAGACACACCTACTTTGATTTTCTTGAGAAAGAAATCATATACAGTAGGAAGTGAATTATCAACAGGGACTCGAAAATACTTTTTTTAATAATCAGCGCTGTAACAAGGTTGGTTAACCTAAGGTAAAATCTGGACAGTAATAGAAATTCCCTAAGTCTGAGAGGATTAGGAAATTAGACGTTTAAATAGGCCAAGAGATATTTGAGCATATCATTGATAAAGATAGCTTGTTATCCTAATCACCGTGAGAATCTTAAGTCACCTCTAGAATCTGTCATGTACCGTAAGCCCTAGTGAACATAATTCTGGTTATTTCTTAAACTCTTGGTTATAAACATCGAAATTAAAGTGACAAACAATCATTTGTGAAACTTTAATCCCCATTTCAGGAAACGTTAAACTATCAGAGAATTAAATCGCAAACGACTTGAGTTCACACCATATTCTCTGTGGGATTCAAACCCAACCTAGTTGGGTTTTATATTGACGCTGATTGCTTACACCTATTCAAGAGTGTAGTTTGACCGTTATCAAAAATGGGGCCATTCCCGGGGAATACGGTTGAAAACTAAAAGTTGTGTGCGCTAATTGATTGTCAGTTTGGTTTCCTAGATTTATGTTTATTTGTTGTTTTTTTATTGCAGGTTCATTGTTGTTTATGCCAAAAACAAGAAGTTCTAGAGAACCGTTATTACCAATTAATTTGGAATCTCAACTGATTGGGAGAATGGCAGAACAGCAAGAGGCTGATAGACTGGCAGCCTTGTTCAGGGCTTAGGTGAACGTACAGAACCAGGGTCAACAAGTACATCACCCGAACCATAATAATGAAGATTTGGGTGATGAGGAATTGCTGAATCCTCAAAACCCAAGGCGAGCTGAGCAAATTACTACACCAGTGCAGCAAAATTTCAACAGAAACCATCTAGCCAGAAGAAGGTATGGTCAACAACCTGTCCATTATGGGGTTGATAATGATAATGACGGAATGGATAGAGCAGGTGCAACAGGCGCTATCATTCCTCCATCGTTGGCACCTGGTGCAAAATTCAGCATAACAAGTACTATGATTCAACTCCTAAATCTGAATGGGTTGTTTGGAGGCTTGCCTGGTGATGATCCGAACATGAACTTGTGAACTTTATCACTATTTGTAAATCTTTAGATTATCCGGGAGTGAGCCAGAATGTGATCCGGTTGAGATTGTTTCCATTGTCTCTGTCTACGGAGGCAACAATGTGGTTAAATGAGCTGGAGCCCAATTCTATAACCAACTAGAGATAATTGAAAGAAGCGTTCCTAGAACAGTTCCTTCCACCCTCCAAGAGGGTAAAGTTGAGGGATAAAATTCATAACTTCAGGAAGATCCCAATTGAAGCATTGCATAAAACTTAGGAGAGATTCAAGAAGAAGATGGCACAATGCCCGAACAATAATATGAAGGACTTGCAATTGATGGAGACTTTGTATAGAGCTTTTAACTCTATGACAATGCCAATTATAGATAATATTGCATGTGGTTCATTGATTGACCTTTTTTTTAAAGATGCTTCAGACATGCTGAATAGAATAACCAAACAGAGTCAGGCTTGGCATACCAAGGATTCTGTGGTAGCTAGCCTGACTGTTTTTAGTTGTATGACTGCGGAGCAGCGCAGAATGGATGTGGAGCGAAACCAAGACATGGCCCACTTAAAGACTTAGATGGACTTGCTGACCAAGCACTTGTTGTCAGGCAAGATTAAAAAGGTTAAGGTTGTGGAATCTTAGTGCACTGTTGCTATTGATGTAGATGAGGAGGCAAATTATGTTAATAATTAGGGGGTTTCTGAGGAAATAGCCAAGGGAATCAAGGTCAAAACTTTTATGACAAGCCAGATTATAAAGATAGGGA
Organism: Capsicum annuum; assembly: GCF_002878395.1. Lineage (NCBI taxonomy): Eukaryota > Viridiplantae > Streptophyta > Magnoliopsida > Solanales > Solanaceae > Capsicum > Capsicum annuum. Next base: position 199,985,795 of record NC_061119.1, on the reverse strand, counting down.
GCAAGGAAACCGGAGAAGCAATGATGATAAGAGTGGTTTGTATGTTCCTCCTGGAAGTTGGGATGTTGAACCAACTAGATCTGGAAAGATGTCCATGGAGGACATGATGGAAAAATTATTGAAGGAAGTTGAGGCTACTAGCTCGGGAGTAACCACTAAGAAGAGTGAATTCTCTACACAGAGTCAGTTGGTTAGTTCATACTCCACTTCTATCAAGTAGTTGGAGAAGCAGATGAGCCAACTTTCCATAACACTAAACCAAATAAAAAGTGGTACTTTACCTAGTCATATGGTTCAGAATCCACAGAATGATGGCTCATGTATGGCGATTACCACTAGAAGTGGTAAGATCTAACCTTGCCCTTCTGTGGGCTAATCTGTAGATGGTGAGGTGCTTGTTGATAAATCCAAAGAAAGTAAACCAGTGGAGTCTGAGAAGATGGATAGTTCTGTTGATTCTTTGAAGAAAGAAAAAGAGAAGAAGGAGGAAGTGGTGTTGAAATCTATCCCGAGACCATCACTTCCCTTTCCTCAATGATTGAAGAAGAAGGCTAATGATGCCAAATTCAGCAAATTCATGGCAATGCTCAAGCAATTGACAATAAATGTGCCCCTGGTTGAATAACTTGAGCAAATGCCAGGATATTCAAAATTCATGAAAGGCCTTGTGACTAATAAATGAGTGGTGAGCTACGAATTAGAGGCAAATCTCCACCTTTGTAGCGCTATTTCTATAAGGACCCTAGTACAGAAGATACCAGACCCAGGTGCAGTTTCTATTCCCTGCACAATTGGGATAATGGAATTCACCAAAGCCCTATGTGATCTGGGAGCAAGCGTTAATTTGATGCCACTAACTATTTATAGAAAATTAGGTCTGGAAATCCCACACCCACCAACATTAGACTCTTGATGGCGGATAGGTCAATAAAGTGACCTGTTGGTATTCTATATGATATGTTGGTGAAGGTGTCCAACTTTATATTCCCTGCAGACTTCATCATTCTAGATTGTGAGGTGGACTTTGAGGTGCCCATAATCTTGGGTAGACCTTTCCTCATAACAAGAAGTGTGCTGATTGATTTGAGATCGAATGAGCTCTTATTTGGGATGAATGGTGAAGTGGTATGATTTGATGTAGGAAAATGAATAAAGTAACATAAATATATGAGTGTGTTCTCAGTAGTTGATGTGTTTTATGAGGACGAATAAGAAGTTCCCATAGCTGAGAAACTTGTTATCGAACCTTTACCCGTGGTTATGATGAGTTATGATAGTGAAGGTATTGAGGAGTATAGAGAGACCATTTGTGCCTTGACAAGCATGGATTCATATCCTTATGCTCCTAAAATGCTAGACCTTGACCTGGATAATTGACCAACGCCACCAGCCAAGCCATCTATTAAGGAGCTTTCGGTGCTGGAATTGAAGAAATTCCCTGGGCACCTACGGTACGTGTTTATGGGAAATGGGAACACACCACCTATTATTATTACAGCTGATTTGGGGGAACAATAGGTGAATGCACTTATGTCAGTACTTCAAAGGCACAAGAGAGCTATAGGGTGGACCATTGCAGATATTATTGGCATTCCCCCGGGAATCTGCACGCATAAAATTTAGCTTGAGTAGGATTGTATTCCAACCATAGAGCAGCAACGTCATCTTAATCCACCAATGCAAGAGGTGGTTAAGAAGGATATTATTAAGTGGTTGGAATCAAGAGTGGTTTACCCTATTTATGACAACAAGTTGGTGAGCCCAGTTCAATGCATATACAAAAAAGGGGGTTTGCATGGACTACCCCAAGCTAAATTCTTAGACTCTGAAAGACCACTTTCTAATGCCCTTTATGGACTAAATGCTTGATCAATTAGCTGGCAGGAGGTGGTATTGCTTCTTGGATGGTTATTCTAGATACAACCAAATATGTATTGCTCCTGAAGATTAGGAGAAGACAACTTTCACATGCCCATATAGCACCTTTGCATTTAAAAGCATGCCATTTGGGCTATGTAATGCACCCACCACTTTTCAATGGTGTATAATGTCTATCTTCTCTGACATAGTGGAGGACACCATAGAGGTATTCATGGATGATTTCTCTGTGGTGGGTGATTCATTTGGGATGTGTTTTGCAAATCTGAATATAGCCTTGCAAAGATGTGTTGAATTTAATTTGATGCTTAACTGGGAAAATACCATTTTATGGTCAAGGAGGGCATCGTTCTCGGCCATAAAATTTTTGAAAAGGGGATAGAAGTTGATCGATCAAAGGTGGAAGTTATTGAGAAACTACCACCTTCCATTTCAGTGAAAGGAGTGCACAGTTTTCTTGGACATGTTGGCTTTTATCAGAGATTTATAAAAGACTTCTCAAAGATTGCAAATCCATTTTACAAACTTTTGGAGAAAGAGGTGAAATTTTACTTCGATGACGAGTGCTGAAGGCATTTGCATGCCTTAAAAAGAAGTTGATTGAGGCCCCTATATTATTTCACCTGACTGGGCAAAACCATTTGAGATCATATGTGAGGCAAGTGGTATGGCCCTTGGAGCTGTATTAGGGCAAAAGAGGGACAAACTGTTCCATTTGATATATTATGCCAGCAAAGCACTGAATGGAGTGCAAAAGAATTACACCATCACTGAACAGGAACTTCTGGCTGTAGTATGTGATTTCGAGAAGTTCAGAGCTTATCTACTTAGGATCAAAGTAGCGTTCCACACCGACCATGCTGCCTTGAGGTATTTGATGGCTAAGAAGGATGCTAAACCAAGGCTGATCAGATGGGTATTGCTGCTGTAAGAATTTGACTTTGAGGTCAAGGATAGGAAAGGTTGTGAAAACCAGGTTACAGATCATCTGTCTAGAATGGAAGGTGAACAGGAAAGTTGTGATAAAATGAATATAAATGATGCATTCCTTGATGAGGAGATTCTGGCTTCCACTATGGAAAAATTACCTTGGTATGGGGATTATGCAAATTATCTTGTGAGTGAGGTCATCCCAGAAAACCTTTCTTTCCATCAAAGGAAGAAGTTCCTCCATGATGTGACGCATTACTTTTGGGATGATCCATATATTTTTTGGCAATATATAGATAATATTATAAGGAGATGCATGCCGGAAGTGAATGTATTGTGCATATTGGAAGTATGCAATGCTTCCCCAGTCGGGGGTCACCACGCCGGTGATGGAACGGCTAGGAAGGTCTTGCAGAGTGGCTATTATTGGACAAAATTATTCAAGGATGCCTACGAGTTTGTCCTGAAATATGACCAATGCCAGAGGCAGGGGTCAATCTCTAAAAGACATGAGATTCCCTTGACTAATATGCTTGAAATAAAATTATCTGATGTTTAGGGCATTGATTTTATGGGTCTTTTTGTGAGATCGTATGGGATGAAGTATATTTAGTTACTGTTGACTACGTCTCAAAATGGGTTAAATCTGTAGCCTTGTCTGATAATGAAGGGAAGAGGTTTGTTGCTTTTCTCAAGAAAAACATCTTCTCTCACTTTGGAGTACCACGTACTATCATAAGCGATGGAGTCTATCATTTTTGCAACAAAATGTTTTGAGAAGCTTTGGAAAAATATAAGGTGAAACAACACAGAGTGGCTACTCCATACCACCCACAAACCAGTGGGCAAATGGAGGTATCAAATTGTGAGATTAAAGCCATCCTAGCTAAAATGGTGAATGCTAGCCAGAAAGATTGGTCTCGAAAGCTCGATGATGCCTTATGGGCATATCGGACTTCTTTAAAGACACCCATTGGTATGTCACCTTTTAGATGGTCTATGGAAAAGCTTGCCACCTACCAATCGAACTGGAGCATAAGGCCTTATGGGCACTCAAAAGGTTAAATTTGAATTGGAAGAAAGCAATAGAGCTGAGAATGGGGCAATTGAATGAGATGGATGAATTCTATCTCAGGGCCTATGAACGAGCAGATCTGTATAAAGAAAAGATAAAAAAGTACCATGATTGGAGAATAGAGAAACGAGAATTCCAAGAAGTTGACTTGGTGCTTCTGTTAAATTCCAGACTCAAATTGTTCCTAAGTAAGCTAAAATCTAAGTGTTTAGGCCCTTTTAAAGTTAGTCAAGTCCACTCATCTGGAGTAGTGGAACTCAAAAATAAAGAAGGTTGTACCTTTAAGGTAAATGGGCAACGTCTCAAGCTTTACATTGGACCGAAAGAATAAGATAAAGTATCACCATTATCTATCTCGATGAATTCTGAAGTAATCGAGTTACCTGAGTCGTGCCGCGACGTTAAATCAGGTGCTGCATGGGAGGCAACCCATGACACCCGAGATTGATTCATTCTAGGTATACTCTAACCCTTAGTTTAATTTTGCTTTGATTTTGAGTTGAGGGTGTAGGGTAGTCTGTTGTTGTAACATATTTTATGGTAACTAGGAGAAATACAAGTATAGAAAGCAGTTGACATGTTTTTGATTAATTTTTAAACACCTCTCCAATGTTTTGTTTGCAAAGACTGTGTGAATTATATTTACTTGTGACCATTGTGAATTGTGTTGTAGCATTAGTTCTAGCTGCTTGATGATCATTGCTGAACAATTGCATGATCTAGATAAATGGTGGCCTATAATATACTTGCGTGCCATGTGTGTGTGAGCAACTACTTAATTCCCACATTATGCTAAAGCCAGAACTTGCCTGGTTAGTCTTACCATAGTTAAAGAATAAGAGTTAGGAAAAGATTATAGGCCGTTTTGTTGATTAACCCACTTTTAGCCTAAGTAGCCTACCCTATGTGTATTATATCCCTTGATCCCTGTTTTGAGCCTAATTAGCCTATTTCTTCCTTGTGAAACCTTTCACCTTCCCATTTATACCATAATGAACCTGTTTGGCCCTAGTCCTCCTTGGACACTATGCACCTTGACCTAGGCAAACAACCTAAGTTGAGGGTGGCTATCATAGGGGTGCATTGTGTAAGATGAGTATAAAGATAGGTATAATAAAGAAAAAGAAGAATAAAAGTTGGGTACTACTCTAAGAAAAAGAGAGAGGCACCCAACTTGAACATGTGCGATCAATGGAAAAGAAAATGAAAAAGTGGTGAATAAGTAAGCCCCAAGAGAGGATTGTAGTGTCAAGGAGGCATAGTCACTTTAAATGACCTTGAATATCATACCAGCCCCAACCTATATTATAAGCCTAAAAGAAATCCTATAGTGATCCTAGCTGGCCTATCTAAAGGTCTTGGTAATAAAAATAAGGGCAAGCCTATGGTACTTGGCATATACTGATTGGAACTTAGTTTTGAGAGTGGGAGTCTTTTGATGATCCCCACATTTATATTTTGGTTTATTACATGCGAGGAGGAGGATTTCTTTGTTGTGAGTGCACAATGGTATTGTTGCTAGCTACTTACTTGTTCAGATAGTGCAGCAATGGTATTTGAATAGTTTTTGGGGCTAAGATTGATGCCATCGCTTGAGTCCTTTATGTTACATTATTTTTCTTCAATGACATACACAGTTGGTTTTAATTGGATTGACCTTGGAGGTGGTAACTATGTTTTGAGATTAAAAGAGAAAATTGGTTGCTGAATATGCTATGTATTCTCTTAGTTGTGTTGAGTTGCTTGAGGACAAGTAATTGTTTTAAGTTAAGGGTGTTGATGTGTGAGCAATTGCTATCACATTTAAGACCTTTAACCAAGAATAATTGCGAAGTCATACACAACTTTTGTCATTTTTGATTTGTTTATGTCTGATTTTGCAATTTAAGCTGATGGGATAGAGAACCAACAAGAATGGAAGCAAAGAAGTTGACATCTAGAGGAATCCAAAGAGAAGTGTGGCTGACGACATCTGTGATAAGCTGTCAGCCCTGTGATAGGCTATCACAGTGGTCGTCAGACTTAACAGGAGATTTGGCATAAGTTGAAGTTGTGATGACACTTTATGATAAGGCATCAGGATGGTGATAAGGCATCAGTAGCGTTGTCAGCCTTAAACAGAAGATGGAAGTTAAGTACAGTTTTGTGATGACATCTATTACATGTCGTCAGGCTGGTGATAAGGTGTCAGGAGTGTCGTTATCCTTAAATATAAGGTGGAAATTGAAGAAAGTTTGTGACAACATCCATGACACGTCGTTAGGCCGGTGATAAGGCATCATCATCGTCGCTATCCTTAGGCAGCAAAAGCCAAAATTGCAGAGGAGCTGACGACATCCGTGATAAGCCATCATACTCACGATAAGCTGTCACGAATATCGTCACCTATTCCGAGGACAAGCTGTAACTTTGATTTTATTTCCTTAATTAAGTTAAACTATTTAAAGCCTTGTTTTAGGGTTTTCAAAAGAATTATTATTTTTTTGAACTCATCATTATTCAAAAAAACATATGATATTTTTCTCTCGCTAGTTAAAATATTTTTTGGGAGTTTTGTACCGTGGTTCAATTCAAGTTATACTTCTTGATTTTCATCATTGTTGTAAGGAAATCTTCTCACTTATAAATTCAATTCGTGTACTTGTTCCTTGCATCATGAGTACCTAAACTCCATTAACCTGAATTATGGGATCTAGGGTTAGGTCATGACGATGTGCTAAACACTCATGATTTAATAGGTGTTAGGATTTCTGACAATTCTGAGATTTTAATTAACATCTATTAGTTGCAAACAGTAGACACACCTACTTTGATTAGCTTGAGAAAGAAATCATATACAGTAGGAAGTGAATTGTCAACAGGGACTCAAAAATACTTCATTTAATAATCAGCACTATAACAAGGTTCGTTAACCAGAGGTAAAATCTGGGCAGTGAACAAAAATTCCCTAAGTCCGAGAGGATTAGAAAATTAGATGCTTAAATAGGTCGAGAAATATTTGGGCATATCATCGAATAAGATAGCTTGTTATCCTAATCACTGTGAGAATCTTGAGTCACCTCTAGAATCTATCATGTACCATAAGCCCTAGTGAACATAATTCTGGTTATTTCTTAAAATCTCGATTACAAATATCGAAATTAAAGTGACAAACAATCATTTGTAAAACTTAAACCTCCATTTCAGGAAACGTTAAACTATTAGTTAATTAAATCGCGTTCACACCATATTCCCTGTGGGATTCGACTCCAACCTAGTTGAGTTTTATATTGACAACGATCGCTTACACCCATTCAAGAGTGTAGTTTGAGCGTTATCAATCTCTAGATTGATAAGGATATTAGTCAATTAAATATAAGACTGAGATCAAGCCTATCTGATGGGTGATCTCTAGATTTGATAATGAGATTACTCAACTGAATATGAGACTCAGATCAAGCATATCTGATGGGTGATCTCTTGATCTGATGCTGAATAACTTTATGTGGGACCAATCCTATCTGAAGGGTGGTCTATGAATCAATGGAATTATCTGAGTTTCTCACTGAGATAGATGACTGTATCTGACAGTCCTGATTTCTGAAGATTGATACTGAAACTGCAACTGTGGGTAGTAGTCACTTAATCGAATGCCCCAAATCTCAACTAGTGGGGTCCAACCTGTAACCCATCTGAAAGGGTGTCCATCCCGTGGCACGAGTAAATACCTCTCTGTTCAAGCCTATCTGATGGGTGACCCCTGCAGGAAGTCAAGCCTAAGTCAATATTATAGTCAAGCCTATCTGACGGGTGACTAGCCTTTCCTGATAGGTGACTCCGCATCCTGCCCTGGCTATGCAGTTCTGGAGTTTAGGGATTGCTACTAAGGACTCTGCCTCTCTGACGGGGATCCGCCATCCCTTCCCTCGCTCGGTGCTAGCTCCTACTCACAACTGAAAGACTCTGAACTAATTCTTAACTGAACACAAATTAAGCTTAATCTAATACTGATCATGTTTCTCGAATGATTTGACTATGTTAACCTAAATTCACTTGGTTTCGTATCTGACAGAATACTACCGAATCTCGTTATCTGACTGAACGACACTGAGCTTTGAATAGAGTAATCGATTACTCAAGTGGTCAGAACTGAACACTTGAATACTACTAGATCTGAGCTGGATACAGAATTAAGGCTAGATTACTAGCGATACTGAGAATACGATGATTACAGAGATTACTAAGATTTCTTAAGATCTGTATCTGTCTGAGAATACAGAGTTATATAACTCACTAATTTCTGATAATCATGGCTCGACTGGAATTACCATGAAAACTGACACGGGCTCTAGACAACAGCTAAATTATCGGGTATAAATCCCCCAAGACTTGATAACATAAAAGTAAAATATAACCATTCTTGAATAATCAAGGCCATGGACAATCATTCACCATCACAATCACTAAGGCATCACTTCAAGCATTTAGGAATCCTAAACATATAATAACATAGGGGGACATACTACTGGATCATACTCCATTCAACAAGGCCTTGCATCAAGCACTTTGCACATATTTAAGTCTTGGCATGTACCGGAGAACACATAATTGGGGACCTTCATGCTATCATGTTACAATTCATTCATCAAACATTTAGTATGTATTAAAGTCTTATCATGTATCAAAGATCACATAATTAGGGAATTTCATGCTATCATGCCATAATTTATTCACTAAGGCTTTTCAACAAATACTTGACATGCATGGGCTTACACACAATTGGGGATTTCTAGTCAACATGCTATAATGGCTCTAATTCATTCACATAAGCATTTTATCAAACATATGGGGAGTATACTTTGCTTATTCAACAATTTCTACACTTAATTGACATGAACACACCACTTAACAAGCAACTTGAAGAGGGTTTATCATGAACATCACATGAATACCACATACTAGGGTCAAAGCTTTAAAACCTTATAAACAAACATGAATCACAACTCAATAATAGCATGAACATTAATTTCAACTCACACGAATCATGAAAACTCATAAATATAAAAGCTTTGAAATTTAGAAAAGGGTTCTTGAGCTTCTTGGATGAAAGGGACCCAAGAATCAACATCTGCATACCTTAGAGAAACTCTTTCTTGAAAGCTCTTAGAGAGATTCTTGATTTCTTGATTTCTCTTGAAGAAGAAAGAAGGGTTTTGATTTTGTAGAAATCCTAGCTCTTGTTCTTGAACAACTTTGAGAGAAAACAATGATATTTTGGGTGAAATGAGGCCAAATCCTGTGTTAAGGAGTATATATAGGGGTTGGGAAAAGACCTTTTTTGACCATGGAATTTAACTGAAAAATCTCAATTTTATATCCTGGTGCGACGTGCTATAATTGTGCCAGCTCACTAGAAATCAGACAATCGGGAAACTGCTTGATGGCACAATACGCTGAAAATTGCATTGCTACCTTAGTTGCGAAATGGAAAGGCTCCGTGATGCAGTGGAATCACATTGATGCACTGGAAATTGACAATTCTGAAATTAAGCCTTGGCGCGATGTGCCATAATCACAGAGGCTCACTGAATTTTGACGATTGCCATTTTGGCTGGCTCCGTGATGCGCTAAAGTGCCAGGTGGCACACTATCTCACTAAAATGGCTCTAACTCTTGCCCGAGTGTTAGATTTGGAGGAATTTGGTATCTACGATTCAAACTACTGCTCACTTAAAAAGACACATCTCAACCTTTTAAGGCCGGATTAATACTTCACTGAACATGCTCTAAGGCTCAGATTACGAGAGAATTTTGTTGGATCTTACAGTATAGATGTTTAGAACAACCTCTCTTATGAAGAGATCTCAATCAAAATTCTCAATTATTAGGTTCGCAGGCTGAGGAACAAAGAAGTTCCGCTAGTCAAAGTTCTTTGGTAGAATCAGTCCGTTGAGGGAGCTACTTGGGAAGCAGAAGCAGATATGCAGACCAAGTATTCTGATCTCTTCTCCGAACACTCAAACTCAACTCAAGGTAACAGTCTTTTTAAGATTTACTCAGCACCATGTTCAGTTACAGTTATAATTTGGTATTTATTACCATTGCATATCATCTTCATGATAGTCATGCATTCATGAATTAGTTCAACCATGTACTTATGCATCAGATATGCATGTTCAATTTGAAAACTCAGCTTATCAATAGTTTCAGTCAGGTATTTCATGCATCAGATATGCATATTCAGTGTGTAAGCTCAGTGTATCAGTGTTGCTCAGCTTAGTCAGTCTCATTCGAGGATGAATGTTCCCAAAAGGGAGATATTGTAAGACTCTAAAAAATTCTAAGCTTAACTCAGACCGTTAAAGCTTGAAAAGAGGTCCCAGACTTAGAAATTTCAGCTAATTATTTATACTTAGAAGTATTTTAGCCTTCGTAAATTGACGATCCTATTTAATGACCCTTATAACCTTAAAGTATTGATTTTTAGGTTTTTTAATGATCAGTAATGTCAGTAGGTCACTTCGGGTGAGTTTTAGATTTTTTGGAATTTGTTTGAACCATGATTAGGTGACCAAAATAGTGGGTCGACGAGATCTCAATAAGTCACGTCACCCATCGCATCGACATATAATTTTTCCCTAGATTTCAGTGCAATTCCAGTGAACCAACACGAAATCAATGCGGTGTGTTGGTCACCGCATTGATGCCATAGACGAAGGGCTTCAGTCTGCGCATCACTGGGTACGCTTTGAGTCATTAAATACCACATCCAGAGGGGTATTTGGATCATTTTTCCATCCATATTCAGCAAAAACACTATATTAATTCATTCTAAGGTCTAAAACACTCATTATTCTCAAAATTACTCAAGAAACAAAACCCTAGGGCTTTCAATTCAAGATTTAAGATTTAAGAAATTCTCCATAACTTTTCAAGAATTAACAACCAAGGTATGTTAGGTGTTCATATAAGGGTTTCCTTCCACCCTTGGAGTTCAAGAACCTCTTTTAAAATTTTAAGTTTATTGAATTCATGAATTCTACGTTGGGCTTGAATATATTGATGATTATAATATTAATTGGTTTCTAATTCATGATTTATTACAAGATTCATGTAAATTTATTGGACATGTGTGTAGTATTATGTGAATTCATGTTAAATCCCTTGAAGTAAGTTGAGATTGGAAATCATGATGCCTACATGCTGATTAGTATTATGTGCATAGATTATGTTCCCCAAGTTTTTGATAAATTGCTCATATGGAATAAATGGGAAAATTATGACATGCTAGCATATGTACAAGGTTATATCTTACAAACGTTTGATAAATGTCTCTACTAATGAGTTATGAACATTCTAATGCTTTTCAAGATCATGCTATGCTTTACTTTTCATCTTATCGTGTCCTGGGGGTATCTAATACCCGACAATCTACCTGTTTACCTAGAATTATAGTAGCTTCAAAATAGTCTTAGTAATGTTACCTTTAATATCATTCAGTCAGTACAAAACTCAGTATATCTAGTTAGCAAATAGAACTCAGAACATTCAATCAGTTATAGTACCTAGTGAACTCAATCCAGTTCAGTCAGTTAACACGATCAGTAACAGTTTAGTCTAGCCTAGAACAGTTTAGAAATGAGTTCAGCGTCTATTCAGTTGGGAATAGGATTCAGCACCGAGTAAACCCAAGGAAGGGGACTCACCTGCTAGTAGAGGGAGTGATCCTTAAAAGCAGTCCTGGCATTCCAGAACTATGTAGCAAACCTAGGTTGAGACATCAACCTGCCAGTTGAGGGTTGATGAGGTGTTTGTAATACCTCGTACTTCTACCTTGCTTAAAATCATCTAAAAAATGTTAAGGACTTGCTTTAAAATATAAATTTACTTTTTTGTGTGGAAAATTGAATAATTTTTCCATCGATACCAAATTCGCCAAAATTTGACACATAGGCGAAGAATTAGAGCCTTTTTAGTGAGACAGTGTATCACCTGAGCCATCAGCGCATCGCGGAGCCAGCTTAAATGGAAATTGTCAATTTTCAGTGTTGATTCGTGATAGTGGTGCATCGCGCCAAACACCCAGTTCACAATTATCCCTTTCCAGGGAATCTTTGCAATGTCTTCGCATTGCACTAAACTTTCAGGGAACAAACAAAATGGCAACACGATAGCTCCACGACGCGCCACTATGCAGATTCCCAATTGTCCTATTCTAGTGGTTTCACGCAATAGTGGCGCGTTACGCCAAGGATTAAAATTGAGAATTTTCCAGTTTTTGCGATATTAAATCCCTGGGGCCGTTTGGTCTTTTCCCATGACTTCAATTCTACCTAATCATGGGATTTAACCCTAAGAGTGCATTATTTTCTCACTTTTGCATTAGTCTTTCAAATTAAAATCAACTCTACTCAAGAACAAGAACCCTTTCTCTCAAATTCAAGGGTCAAATCACAAGAACTCTCTATAAATCCTTCCAAATTCATTAACTCAGGTATGCATAGTATTTATTCATGGATTCCTTTCATCCATGAAGCCCAAGAATCAAGTTTTAAATCATGTATTATGAATATTATGTTGTAGGTTGATTATGTTTATGTGATTGTTGTTGTATGGTTCCCAAGTTGGAATCTCAATGTGTTTTTATGGAATTACGTTAGTATATGAGTTTAAATCCATGAATTAAGTGGTTTATGAGGTGTTAATTGATTGTTATACCTATGACCTAAGTGGTGCATGTAAGGTGTTTGACAAAATGCCTAGAATACTAGAAATCATGTAATATAGTTCAATTGTGACTTCAGTGATGGATTCATGTTTTACCCTTATGTTCAAATGACTCTCATGTTATTAATGTGGAATGTAGATGTGTTTGAAATGCTTATGATGCTAAAATATGGAATTATGACATTGATTATATGCATTCCTTCCATGTACAAGATTATGATAACCATGCCCTTCATGAAATTCCCAACTTATTGTATTATGAATTATTGATGTTGGTCGTGTATTCAAGAATGTCATGCTTTGTCAGTTTCCTTTTATTAAGTCCTGGGGGTACTTGTACCCGACAATTTAGTTGTGTGTCTTAAGCCAGTGTTATGTTTACATGATATGATCAGTTAAGCCATGTTCAATAGAATTCAGCCAGTCATGTGACTCAGGAAAATTCAGTAAACTCAGTAATCCCAGTAAATCTCAAAAAATTTGTAATTCAGTAATCTTTGTAGTATTCCATCAGTCAACGAAACTCCATGAACTCAGTCCAATTCAAATCAGTTAATCATGTTCAGTGTCTATTTAGATGGGAGTAGGAGTTAGCACCGAGTGAGCCCAAGGATAGGAACTCACCTGTTATTAGAGTGTGTGATTCTTAGAAGTAGTCCTTATGCTCGAGAACTAAGTAGCCAGCGTAGGTTGAGACATCAAACCTGTTATTTTGAGAGTAGATGAGATGGATTAACCTGTTATATGAGGGACCCCCCATTCTCCTTTGAGTACCTTCTATATGAAGGATCACTCACAGCTTGTCCTTACCAGTGGTGTGGTATTGACACCCTTCTAATTGGGGTTACAGATTGGATCCTAACTCAGCTATATTACTTTATTTGGGGTATGTCAGTTAGATGATTACCTCCCACAGTTTTAGTTTTAGATTCAGTATTTAGAATAGAACTCAGTCCAGTTCTATAGAAATCAAGACTGTCAGATACAGTCACTCAGCTCAGTACGAAACTTAGCTAGTTCCATCAGATTTCTGTACTGTCAGATTCAATCAATCAGACCAGTTCTTCATAATCAGAACTGTTAGAAATAGTTATTCTTTATTAAAAATATGACATTTGTTCCTCAGTACTCAAGAGACTTAGTTATTTAGTTTCCCAGTATTAGTACTCAGATATCAGAAAATCTATATTTCAAAATTCATGAGTAAGTGTTATCACGATCTTAGTCACAGTCACTTATTTATGTATGTATTCTCACATTCATGTTATACAGTCGGTTAGCATTTGCATTCAGCCTACCTCACTTGCATACCAGTATGTTCAATTATACTGACACATTTGCGCTATGGTGTTTTATACCATAGGTTTAGAAGCACGAGCTCCTGAGCATCCTTAATAGATCAAATGTTCAACAACCAGACTAGCAGTGAATCCTCATCATTCGAGGATATCATGGTTATTTTATTACTTTATTATTTTAGTAGTTCAGAGTAGTTGGGGACATGTCCCATTAACTCCACGGATTTTAGACAGTTTAGAGGCTTTCAAACTACAACATTTTTCAGACAATTTATTTTAATTTTGGGTATTATTATACCCCATTACAGACATTGTTTTATATCCAGTATTAGTTCAGTTTTGAACCTTACAGCCGTACAACTTATATTCTACATATTTATAGTATATTATTTAGTGCTCAGTTATAGATATCAGTCATGGGTTAGATTGTGTTCCTTCGGGTTCATGACCACCATATAGTATTCTGGGTATCAGATTCAGGGCGTTACAATGTTCAATCTTCCAGTTGAGAGTACCACCGTTCTCTTTTTGAGAACCTGCCAGATGAGTGTGACTCAGAACGTGTCTTTACCTATGGAACGGTACTGATACCCTTCTAGTTAGGCTTACAGGTTGGACCCCAATCAGTTCAGAGAGGGGCATGTCGGTTAGATAATTAACTCCCACAGTTTCTGTTTAAGTCTTAGTAAAGAACTCAGTTCAGTTATACAGAATCAGGATTGTCAGACCCAATCACTCAGGTTAATATAGAACTCAGTTTAGTTCTACATAATTAGGACTATAAGAAACAGTCACCCATCTATCAGTAATGTAGTTATCAGTAAACTCTAATATCATTCTTTCAGTTATTAGAACTCAGTATCTAGTGTTACTATGATCTCAAACAAAGTGTATGTAGATATGTGCACAGTATTACATAAACAGTGTTTCATCAGTTTCAGTTATACATGAACTCTCATTCAGTTGTATTCATGCTATTCAGTTAGTTATTGTTCATGCATATGAACCCTTACATATCAGCCTACCTCACTTAGCATACCAATACATTCAAAGTACTAACACATACCTTTTCTTTTGCGCTATGATGTTTTATATCATAGGTTCAGACGTACGAGCTCTTGACCAAACTAGCAGTCCAGAATATCAATAGCAGACCTAGTGGTGAGTCCTCATAATTTAAGGATAAAGTTATCATATTATTTTATTTTTTTCAGTATTCACATTATTTCAATAGTCGGAGTTAGTTGGGGACTTATCCCATTAACTCCATATTCAGACAGATAGAGGCTTTTAGACTAGACTTTTAGACAGTATTTAGTTGTACAAGTTATTATTACAGTCGGTATTTTTTATCAGTATTTCAGGTTTTGACCCTTATAGTTAGCTAGGACGCGATCCCAACTATCACTAAACAGTTAGTTAGGACGTGACAGCAACTATCAGTTAGTTAGGATGCGACCCCAACTATGACTAATCAATACATAAGAATAAAAAAGTAAAGAACAATAGTAAATCTAACTAAAGTCCCCAAAATAGGAGGACTCATTATCTGCTGGCTGAAATCTGTAGTTGTCTAATTTTGATTGCACATACGACAACTTGTACCTACATTATGAGATAATTTAGCACATAGATATATAGATGGATCAGTACTTTGGGGATGTACTGAGTATATGGGGGTGCATGCAATAAGTAAACAATATCATCAATCTTTATAAAATAATGCATGCTAATGTAAATGACTCACATAGTTTTAGTAAATGGGAAATCTAAATCTCGTAAATCATGAAATAATAAAGCATGTAATATAAATTCTTTGAGTCGTTACACTTATTTCTAAATTCTGTATTCTCTTCTTGTTCTCAAATCTTGTAAACTAAATGTAATCTAAAATTCATTCTGCACAGAAAATACTTTATCTCAAAAATTTAACTCAATAGGCTTGTTTCAAGAGTGGGGGGACATTTTTGGAACTTTGGGGAAAACTTTGGGAACTTGGGAAATCTTAAAACACTAGCTTTCAAAACATATACTTTTATCTTAAGGAGAATAGAGGACTTCTTTTGAATCTTAGGGATTTTAGAACTTTGGGAGATTGTGGAAACTTGGGAGTTTCTTCTAACCAACATAAACTATGTGAGGAACATGGAGTCCAACATCTTGCCCACGTCGGGGAGAGTTATTCTATCCTTGCCATCGGAATAGAACCTTAACTTTAGTGATCACTAGTCTTAGCCCACTATGGGCAAATCAGAAACCTACGGTGGCATATAGTTCGGGGGCATGAAACCTTGGAATCAATTCTAACTTGGTGCTAAATACTACTTCCATACATAGTCTCAGAACTTTTAGGAAAATCCACCTTAAACAATATAATAAATTATAATGGAAGATAACTATGCTTCTCTTTACTTTAAATCAAATGATGTGGACTCCTTTCTTAGCTTAGGACTTAAATAAAAAACTTGCTTTAAATCATCTTTTTTGAATACCAAAACTAAAACTCATGGCTTACAACCCATACCTGAAAGTTATGTCAATTCACAGTAAACTTTAGGCTTTCAATAATAGCATCAAAATACTTTATCAAATCTAAAAGTCTATTCTTGGATATTTTGAGCATTTAAATACACGTAGACTCAAATAATCATGGTTTCACAATAGAACTTGATTCTTGACACTATCTTAGAAAAAATTGGAACAACAATTCATGTAGGAACATGCAATTCATGGGATAAAATCTCAATTCTAACAATAATAGATAGGGTAAATACACAATTCAAGAATTTAACAATTTGTAATCTCATAAACATGAAACAAAGTAAATTAAGCATAAATTCCACTTAAAAACATGAAATTCTTTAATTAAAATCAAAACTTTGGGCACAAGAATGGAAGAATTGTTCTTGTTCGAACCCCACGTACCTTAGATTTCATATATGAGCGATGGAACTTGGATCTTGATCCGTTCTTAGGAATTCTTGATCTTGAGGAAACCTAGTTTGATCTTGTTCTTGAGAAAAAAATTGAGTAAAGGAGAAATTTTATGCTTTTAGGGGTGAAAATTGTATGTTATAAATGGATTAGGGTGAGGGAGAATGATCAAAATTATCCTAGACCCATAAAAAACTGAATTAGCATGCAAAAACAGTGTTGTAACGTTATCTTGACATGTCGCATTGCTATTGCATCAGTTTACTGCCTCACACGGAAAATTGCATAACTTTTTGGTCGGTTATTTGATTTTTGTGAAATTAGTATCGTTGGAAAGATAATTCAATTATCTACAATTTAGTAGGTCTTGAGACGAAAAATTCCATGTATATAAAAATTTATATATATTTAAAGTAGATTGTTGTAAAATCGAATACCAATCTTTGGGTGAATCAAAGGATCTTCGCTATACTTAGCTCTAAGTGACTCCGATGAACATTTTTAGCCTCAATAGTACTTCAAATATGAGGGTAAAGATCATGAAAATTATATCCACATGGTAATTACTTGGATTATAGCTTATACGCGTAAGAATGATGGTTCATAGACTAGTACAAAAATACGGGGTATTACAGTATCATTCAAGGATGAATAATCCCAATAGGAAGATATTGTAATACACTAAGATTTAATTTTCTAAATCTCTCAAAAGATAGCCTATGAAGTTAGCTTTCCAATGCTGCTAGTCTCGCCTCGATCTAATATCGTGACAAGAAGTTATAAAATTTTCCATTTAAGTGTCAATAAGCTACCAGTGGTTATGAATCATGTGACGACCCATAATCAAACCTTATGAGTCATTACAAGTAATTGTAGTCACAATAGTGCTCAGCCAAGAATCTGTTGCATTGGTTATAAGTCCAACACATAACTCATAGTCAGATATTACGAATCATTATGTGGACCTGTAGCCTGTCCAGTAAATGATCCAAGAATCAATCCTAATGTTTTAGTGGTTTTATTAGTTAGTTGTATATAGATTAAGTCCTGAAATATCTCCTAGCTTATAGACAAGCTAAAACATCCCTTAGCGATTAAATTCTCGCTATGTATATAACTATAGTCATCTTCAAATAAGCATAACATTTGTTTTACTAAGTATTTTTTAGCTCAATCCTCTAATAGATAGACAATTGAATTATATTTCCAATGATACACATTTCTCCTTAATCCAATAACGGGGTGAAAAGTTATGGCCAAATTACTGCAGCATTGTCAAAGCTTCCAGTGATTATGACTCCTAATGGCGACTCATAAGCAGACCCTACGAGTTGTCAGAAGGAGTTGTAGTCATCGAATTCGGGGTCAAAATCTGGGTTCCTGATGACGATTCAAGCCACGACTCTTAGCCCGACCATATGAGTTATGGCCAAACTCATTGGAACGGCTTCTAGACGTTTTCCAGATAATTCCTAAGGGTGTTTTAGTCTTTTCCCACTCGTTTAATCCCAAAACTACGTCATTCCACCCTCCAAAAAACATTTATCAAGTGTAAATATTACTCTAACCTATTATAATTCAGAAATCATTCATCACAATGCAAAAAGAGACAATTTCTTTCTCCCCAAACCTAATTAGGGTTCTTCAAGTTCAAGTTCAATCCCAAGAAATTTATCCAAGGCTTCTACATTCAGGTATGTAGGGTATCCATCAATGGTTTCCTTCCACCCATTAAGTCCCATAAATCTCCTTTTTGTTCAAGTATGGATTTTAACCATCCTTTTGAAAACTGTCAATGTAAATTATTAATTCAATCCATGTCTTCTCAGAAATTTGAATTCAAGCCATGTCAACATGTCTTCCCGTGTAACTTAGGTTAATTCATGTTTTAAATTTTAATTAACCATGTCATATTCAATTGATTTCATGCTAAATTATCAAGCTATGAATTAAACCATGTAAATATATTGTCCTTTCAAGTTTAACACATTCCCATGATCAAATTTATATTTCTCACTTATTTATTAAAATGTCTTATGTTTTGGGTCTCTGAACTATGACTTTGTATAATTGTTTTAAATATTGTCATCATATTTTTGTAATCATTCTATGCTAGAGGGTTATGACCACCCGATACCTATCTATTTATACATGTCTTTACTATCAAGTTAGAAGTCAGTTAGACCATGATTTTATTATTGCATTCAGAATATTATGTTTATACTGAGCACTTATTAATATAGTACCACATCATGTTAGACCCATAAAAATATTAGTGTCATTCAGTTGGGAGTAGGATTTAGCACCGAGTACACCTAGGAATTGGGGCTCACCCAAAAGTTAGAACTAAGTCCCTAGTAGCTGACCCTAAATTCCAAAACTATGTAGCCATCGTAGAATTATGAGATGTCACCTGCCATTTTAGGACTGACACTCTCTTAGGAGTCACTCTCTAGTTTAGGACTGACTCCTTAGTCCTTCAGTATATCATCCTTGTGGATCCACTTAGTTAGCTATGTGTTAGTACCCATGGAAAGGTACTAACACCTTTCCAACTGGGGTTACAGGTTGAACCTAGATTTCTTTAGGTTGGGACATGTCGGTTACATAATAGCTCCCACAGTTTCAGTTCTGTTCAGTATTCAGACTATACCAACTCAGGATTGTATGAACAAGTGCACAGATATCAGTTATTCAGTTTATTAGTTATCAGTCATTTATTTTTTCAGATGATTTTAGTACATGCTCTTGCTTGGTCCTATATTCATTTTACATGATCAAGTTTTCATGCTTAGTGTCTATACATAATCCTCAATTCCGTTTACTACATGTTCAGCTTTACATACATTATTCATGTTTCTACCGCTTTCCACCTTACAGAATTATTTTTGGCTCATGATTTATAAATCTCACTATAACTTATAGTTTCACATATAGCCATGTTTAAAATGCCTGATTCAGCAAATAACTTATGTCCATAGTTTTAAAGCATGTTTTAAATATTTTCATGATTTAGTGTAAGTCTCCATACACTCAGTACATTCCAAAGTACTAACCAAATGCATGCATTTGTGGTTACATTCCTTCATAATGTAGTTATCACGTGTAGTCCACACACTATGGTTAGATAATTTCAGAATTCAGCCAGTAGGTGATGAGTTCTCTTATTTTGGAGACTCCGATCCATTGTAGTTCATGTGTTGTATTTTGATTATTCATATGTATTGATTAGTGATATTTGGACCCATGTCCCAACTAACTATCGTCAGTATAATGGAATTTTCATATATGGTCAGACAGATTCATTCATGTAATTCAAGTTCTTTTATTAGATTTATTGTGATGTAAACTATTGCAACTTTTTTTTTTATTCAGATTTTCTCATGACTATGTTTCTGCTCAGCAAATTTAACTTTTATTTATATTATAAATCATATACTCAAGAAATATGCCTGTACATGGGTTAGCTTGGGATCACTTGTGGTTCTAAGCACCGTGTTATGACTAAGGGGCTGCCTCGGATCGTGAAAGTTTTTACTTCAAAATTTTGTGCATATACATGAGAAAAAAATCAAATATTTATAGACAAAAGGTGGTTCTTTACAAAAGAAACAATAGTTCTTGAAAAGATGCACTGTTGAATTATTGCCGACCTGCAGATCCTATCTGCAACTGTAAATGGGTCACATGTGATCGCAGGTCATATTTTGTCCAAAAGCAAAAGGTAACTTCTCACCTATTATAAGACCCCGGTAAATTCTAAGCCTAACTCAGTCTCTTAGAGCTTTATGAGAGTCCCAGACTTAGAAAATTTTAATTATGTATTCATACTTAGAGTTAGTTTAGCCTTCATAAGTTGGCGATCCTTTTTTATGATCCTTATGACTTTTAAATATCAAATTTTTGTTTGATTCATGATTCAGAATATTTTTAGTTATTTTCGGACAAGTTATGGATTTTTCGGGCCTCATTTGATTTAAGTTTGGGAGTTCAAACCAGTGGGTCAATGCGATCTCGATGTGTCGCGTCACCTATCGCGTTGATAAATGTTATTCCCAACTTCCAGTGTCAAATTCCAGTGAGTCGATGCAGACTTAAAGCGACACATCGGCCATAGTGTCGACCCTACCAATGCGACGTGTCGGCCTACGCATTACTGGACCCATTTTCAGTCATTAAAAAGTCGTGTCCTCATGGGTAATTGGGTTTTTTCGCACCTTATGTCAACCCCCAAAACAGGATATTAAGCCCCTTTGGAGGCAAAATCCATTCATCCTCCTCAAAATTTCTCAAGAAGCAAACCCTAGGACCTTCAATTCAAAATTCAGCCTTCAAGAATTGTAACACCCTGAATCTGATACGCAGAATGCTACACGGTGCTAGCAATCCCAAAGGACCACCAACTAATCCATTACTGAAATCTATAACTGAGTACTGCATAATATACTATATAAATGTGAAATAAAAGGGATGAAAGGCCATCAGGTTGAAATATCTAATAAAACATAACATCTGAAAATATGGTATATCAATACCAAAGCTAAAATAAACTATCTGAACATGCTAGTCTGAAAGCCTCTAAACTATCTGAAAACTGTGGAGTTGATGGGACATGTCCCCAGCTAACTCCATCTACTAAAATTGAAATAATGAAGTAATAAAATAATCATGCTATCCTCGAATGATGAGGACTCACTGCAAATTTACTATTGCTGGCTGAATCTGAAGCTAAGTGCGATCAGAAACTTGAGTTTCTGAACCTATGAAATAAAACACCATAGCACAGAAGAAAAGTATGCATCAGTATGTCTGAATGTACTAGTATGCAAAGTGAGGTAGGCTGAATGCATGGGGTTCATATGCTTGAACAATACTAACTGACTGAATAACATAAATGTGAGAATATATGCATGAATACATAACTGTAAATGAGATTGTGATAATATTGACTACTGAGTCTGAATACTGATAACATGAGTTTCGTATAACTGATATACTATTAACTAAGTGACTGTGTCTGACAGTCCTGATTCTGATGGAACTAGTTGAGTTTTTTATTAAACTAAGTGACTGTATCTGACAGTCCTAAATCTGAAGAACTATTTGAGTTATTTTACTGAAACTGAGACTGATACTGTGGGAAGTAGTCACCCAATGGGTCATGCAAATGGCCAACCACCCGTAAATTTGCAGTCAATCTAATAAGAGACTTTGAACTTCTGAGGGAAATTGTGGATGCTCCCAGAGTAGAAAATGATGAACTTCGACAGGAACTGTGTAATATGAGGCAAAATTTATTTCAGCACATGGGTGAAATCGACGGCGGGGATACTTACGATGGCTTGTGGTGAATTTTCATGTTTCTTTTAGTTATCTTATTTTTGCTTCGTCTGTTTTTTCTATTTGTCTAAATTTTGTTAGGGTCATGGCATAAGTATTTTATAAGATTGATTATTGCTGGTAGAAAATGCTCCCATTATTATGCTACTTTGTTCTTATCAACATACTTTTGATTCAAATAATTTGGTTAGCATAAATCACAGTAAACATATCAGAACAAAAATAATCCAATTACCATTGGACAATGGTTCAATAAAGTAAAATTACATCTGTAAAAGTCGAAGCTGATCAAAATAACCTTACCACTTACCAACCATTATTCATTGAGTAGGAGGTGCTGATGGAGGAGTAAGGCATTCATCAGCATCGCAGCCCATGCGACTGAGTAAACCCCTTAGCATTCTATCCAAAGTTTGAATTTAGTCAACAATATCGATAATTTTTTATCAAATTCTTCATGATCTGGCAGACTTTCGATTCTTTACTTTAAACATTCAACTCAAAAACATTTCTGCTCAATCTTCATTTTGAGTCTGCGCAAATAAAAATTATACAGGAAATGTCATTATTTTAATATAAAGAAGGATAAGACAAGAAGCCAAAAAATAGAATTATGCCTACTCATACCTTTTTCAAGTTAACACTATCAGAATACGACTTATAACTGTACACTGTGATACAGCACAAGCAACGATGCCTTTATTTAGTAGTAACTTGTTAAGCTTTTTCAGTTCATCAATAAAAATTTTAAAAGTTTGTGGTTTTCCCACCAAGTTTTAATTGCCAAAATTTCACTATAATCATAAAAACTTTGGAGAGTTTCCTTCTCTTGACAAAATTTCTCAACTCATCATCAAAAAATTAAACAGTTTGCTGCAACTTTCCCACCCTTAAAGAATCAGTCACACTTTGAAATCTTCTTAAATTTATTGATTTTGTGTAAATTGGTTATTTGTAATGCTTAATATTATAGAGTACCTTTAAATTTATTATTATTGAATAGTAATAGAATTATTTTAAGAGTGCTAACCGATTTACCTATAATAGATTAACTGAGCAAACCCCTTACATAGTTTAGGAGAAAATCATTTTTTCAGTTCTAGTACATACCCGTTACAAATTTTCAAAAAACAACGCAAACACCATAACATACAACAAATTTTTAAGGGTATTCTCTTTTTCTTTGAAGAAAATCAACTTTTGTTTTAGATGATCCCTCTCTTATTCGGTTTCTTTTAACAATCCTTTTAAGTGATCCCTTCGCCCTTCGGCTTCAAACAATAGTGAAGTCAGAAGCTCCCTTTTTTTTGGATTCATGAAGTTTTTGGAGTATTTCAAACTTGGAAAGTCTTTGCAAATTATACATGAGAAGGGTGCTCGACAGTGTATCCTTTTTAAGCCATTCGACAAAAGAGCAACCATCGTTATACTATAACAATTTACAAGAATTAGATTGCATTTTAACCAAAACAAAATAATTACAAAATGGTAAATAAAACTACCAACCTGGCCAACCGCACAGTTAAAGAACGATCGACCTTTATTTGAATCGGTGCGTCACTTTCTCAAGATAGTTGGGCAAAAAGGAAAATCTGGTGAACTAAAGCTACCGCTATGCACAGTGTTCGAGGAAGAGCCCCCACCACAAGGGTGTATCATACGCAACCTTACCTTACATTTTTGCCAGAGGCTGTTTGCAAGACTTCAACCCGTGACCTCAAGATAGTTGGATTACTGCAATAACATAAAAAATGAGGCTTGTTGATTGCATTGGATGTTTGGGAGCCCTAATACATTGTAAATGACTAAAAACTGAACAATAAAATACAGAGTTAAAAACCACTAAAAAAACGTGAGTTAGCTGCATTGATTTTTTTTGCAATAAAAATCAACTTCAAAATTTTGTAACAGTCGATAGGCAAAGTTAACAGCCTGGTTGCACTGATGAATCCCCTTAATACGCAATCAATAACACTCCACTCCATGTCATGAGTGATCGAAAAAGTAATACTAGTAAAGTAGATGTGAAGGATTTCATAGCTCCTTTTTTTATGCAAGATCATTAATTTGATGTGAATATTGAGTGAAGCATATTGTATCTTGCACCATTGTTAGATCACGGGTCTTAAACCAACCAATACTCCGTCCAGTCTAAAATTATGCATTTTTTCATTTTTCATTTTTTAGAACGTTCAATCTAATTAATAATTATAATGTTCAGCTATACCCTTCATATATATTTTGTGGTTGAGTTTTAACAGACTTAAATTTTCAAGTTGGTTTTATTTCGTTTAACATTGCAGTACGATTTAAAAAGATGAAAATCTACCACCAAAAAAAGGTCAATCACTGACTGATTGGACACTATTCGATTTGATTGTTCTCAGTAAATGCACGCAATAGTGTAAACGATTTGATCCCTTTTTAGCCTAGCCTTGCCTAGCCTACCTAGGTTTGGATAGAGTTACAGTTCATCGAGTAGGAATCCATATCTCCTTAGTTAACTATGCCCGGCACAAACATAGATTGGATATTAACGATGGTCATCACAAAAAGTGTCAATATTATAGATTCTAGTTCAATTACCTTACCATTTCTTTTTCCTTACAAAATAATTTTCAATCCTATTGCAACTAGAATTTTGTCACGCGTTAATTTAATAAGGTTATTTCATATAATGTTGACAAATTGAGAATGGACAAAACTCATTATAACATACATTCATTCAACAATCCACTATCAAGACTTAGTTTAATGAAGTTATTGCATATAATATTGACAAATTGAGAATCGACGCACTTCATAATTACGTACATTCATTAAACAATCCATTGTCACGAGTTAATTTAATAAGGTTACTTCATATAATGTTGAAAAATTGAGATTCGACGCGGTTCATTATTACGTACATTCATTCGACAATCCATTGTCATGAGTTAATTTAATATGGATACTTCATATAATGTTGACAAATTGAGATTCGATTCAGTTTTTTATTACTTACATTCATCAGCAATCTATTGCCACGAGTTAATTTAATAAAGTTATTTCATATAATGTTAACCAATTGAGAATTGATGAAATTCATTATTACGTATATTAATTCAACAATCCATTGTCACGAGTTAATTTCATGAAGTTTATGCAATAATATTGACAAATTGAGAATCGACACAATTCATTATTACGTACTTTCATTCGATAATCCTTTGTCATGAATTAATTTAATAAAGTAATTGCATTTAATGTTGACAAATTGATAATCGATGTAATTCATTATTATGTACATTCATTTGACAATCCCTTGTCATGAGTTAATTTAATGAAGTTTATGCATATAATGTTGACAAATAGAGAATCGACGAAATTCATTATTAAGTACATTCATTCGACAATTCATTGCCATGAGTTAATTTAATAAAGTTATTTCATATAATGTTGACAAATTTAGAATCGACGCAATTCATTATTACGTACATTCATTCAACAATCCCTTGCTACGAGTTAATTTACTAAGGTAATTGCATTTAACAGTGACAAATTGAGATTCTGTGCAATTCATTATTACGTACATTCATTCACCAATCCATTTTCATGAGTTAATTTAATAAAGTTATTTTATATAATATTAAAAATTTGAGAATCGATGCAATTCATTATTACGTACATTCATTCAACAATCCCTTGTTACAAGTGAATTCAACAACATTTGATATAATGTTGACAAATTCAGAGTCGACGCAATTCATGACATACATTCATTCAACAATCCCTTATCACGACTTATTTTAGCAGTACTCATTCTAAAATTTAACAATTGAGAATCAATAAATTCCATAACGTACATTCATTCTAAAATTTCATGTCACATATTTGGTCAAATGGATGAGCTCGGTGATGATTAGATTATTATACCGCATGCATTGTGTTGAAAGATCTGGTAGCAAATACGGTCAAACAGCTTACGCATACTCCTTAGGTCGCGTGTTCAATACTCCCTAAGGCATGTTGTTTTTATTAGTTTTTTGTATGAGCAATAATGCCGACCCTTGCAACTACAATTTCCTAGGTCACCTCTAGAATACAAACCATCAGAATCTAGGTCATCTCAATCATTCTCTTCTCCTTCCCCATTTTATAAACAACAATCCCCTCCAAAACACACAACAAATGACCAAAACCCTATTCTCCTCCCATCACCACCTAAAGAAAATGGCAACTGTCATTCAAGTACCCGGCAACCCTACTGAATACCGGCTAGAATTTAGTATTACATTGACCAAATCATACATGAATCTTGATGGAGTGGTAATTTTTAATTTTTTCTTCAATGAGGATCCAACGTTTCATTGTTATTTTAATTTAATTTTTGTTCAGTTTCAAATTTGAGTAATTCATCCATATTTTCCCACTTTTTAGTAGATACCACAAGAGGTTAGTCAATACTTCTCCAGCGATCTGACGCCATTAACCCTTCTTCATTGCGGTACGAAAAAGGCATATAAGGCTAAGGTCGCCTGCTACGGATATAAGAACAGGCGGAGGATATATGACGGGTGGATTTTTCATTCGTTATGTGGGTTTTTAGATAGGAGACGTTTTAGACATTGCGATCTCCTACAGTGTTTCCAAACATATTTTTTTAGTTGTTCAACACATAATCGATGTGTGAAGTAGTTTTCAGGATGTACAACTTTCAAATATGTGAAGATAACCATAGTTTTGGTGCTTGGATTATGCATTGGTTTGAATGTCTTTTTTTATTGAATTCATAAATCGACTCTTTAGTTTATTTTAAAATAATTTAATTTGACTGATGAGCCAAGTGAAAATTGATCAATTACTTAGCTGAAGAGCTGAGATTAAATCAAAAATCAAATCATTACGAACTAAAAATTGATAATCAATATAAATAAGATTAGTTACTTAGTTATTTCTTATCGGTTCAATCAAAACTTAAATCGTCAGGGACTAATAATCGTGTAATGCCTCAAAATCTCATCCCGAGACGTCACATGGTGCTTAAGGCTACAAGTATACCTAAGCTAACCCTTTGAGCCTGTTACTACTTCTAACACTTGCTTTAGGATAAATAAGCTAAACAATGATGCCTTATTGTGTCAACTATAATCCAAAATAACTGGAAACAATGTCTGGATAGCAAAATACTGATCGTCTAGAACATAACTTCAACTGACAATCAACTCTGACAAAGCCTCTACCACTCAAATTGGAGAGCCATTAGGACAGACCCCTAACTGACTCGCAATAATCTGAAAGTAAAACTCAAAACACTATGAAAATGGAAAAGCTGCAAATATAGGTCCTCGAACCATGAGGACTCACCAAGGACAAGGATGTAGATGAGATGCTCGGAGATCACTGTCATTTCTAGGACTGAGTACCTGTACCTACATTATGAGACAATATAGCACACAGACGAATATGTGGATCAGCACTTTGGGAATGTACTGAGTATATGGGAGTGTATGCATTTACATAAAGCAATATCAATACTCTTTAATAAAATCATGCATGCAAATAGGAATGACTCACATGGCTTGAATAAGTCAAGAATATAAAACTCATAAATCATGAATAGTGAAACATGTAACACAAATCTCGTGAGTCATTATACTTAACTTTACAATCTATACTCTCCTCTTATTCTCAATACTGGAAAGCTAAAAGAAGCTTTAAACAATACTTTCAAACTTAGGCTTTTATCTTGTGGAAAGTAAGACTTCTTTAAAACTTAAGGACGTAGAACTTTTAGAAACTTTTAACACTTGGGAACTCTGGAACTCTTTTAGACTCGGGACACTTGAAACTTGGGAGTTTCTTCTAACCGACATAAACCATGTGAGCTACATGGAGTCCAACGTCTCGCCCACATTGGGGAGAGTTATTCTATCCTTGCCATCAGAATAGAACCTCATCTTTAGTAATCACTATCTTAGCCTTGGGCCCATAAATATCAAATCTACGGTGGCACGTAGTTCTAGGGCATAAAACCTTGGAATCATACCCAACTCGGTGCTAACTACTACTCCCATACTCAGCTCAGAACTCTTAGGAAATCCCCTTTAAAATAACTCAAGGGTCTATAAAGAAGAAAAAACATATTTCTATTTGCTTTAAATCATACTCAATGTGGATTTCAACTCTATTATAACCAAAAGGTCAAATCTTTCTCAATAATCTCAAAGTACTCAATTCATGGGTGCTTATAGCACAAAAGTTCATAAAATTTAAAATCTCAAGCAGGGCTTAATGACCCATATTCAGTCTCAGTTATGACTCATCAAAATGCATCCTAGGTGTCATAAAGATTCATAAATCATATAGAAATCTGGAATTTTCCGTATTTTGCCTTAAAAATCTCAAGATACTCATCTATTTCAATTTCTAAAACATTGGAACTAGTAAAATCTCAAGGAATAACAACATAAGGTATAAACCCATTCTTCAATTTCATAAGAAAACATAGAAAAAAATATATTCTCATAATTAGAACAACTTTTGGGTACAAGGACGAAAGAAGTGTCCTTTTTCAAATCCCACATACCTTAGATTGTGAAATTGGATGAACAAGCTTGCTTGAGACTCTTTTTGGAACTCTTAAGAGAGAGTTCTTGAAGCCTTTGACTTGGGAACCTTGAATATTAAATCAAATTGTAAAATCTATGGTGAGTTCTTGAATTTCTTGGAGGAAGATTTGGATATGCTCTAGCGGGTTAATCTTGAGAGAAAACCTAGTTTTTTATGTCTATGAAGAATATGAAGCTATGTTCTTCATTTTGGCTATATCTGAGTGCAAAAAGGGTGGGAAATACTAAAAAGCTCTTTCAAAAATGACGTAAAATCACTAAACAAAACAGGCAACGGTGGGTGCGATGGTCCGTCGAGGGCCCGACGGTCCTTCGAGGGCCCGACGGTCCGTTGGCCCTGATCGTCGCACCTGGGCCAGAATTGAACTTTCTTCCTTACCTGCGATTGTTGGGTCGATGGTCCATCACTAGATCAATGGTCTGTTGGCCTTACCATCACTCCTAACCAGAATGAGGTCTCACTGTCTCCTCTACGATAGTTTGGGCAATGGTCTATTGGCCCTTTCCGTTGGACCTGGGCGATTTTACTACTTTTTATAAAATGGCCATATCTTTCTCTTTCGATGTCGGATTTTGACGAAATATGTATCGTTGGAAAGATAATTCAATTTCCCAAATGATAAAAATTCATTTTTAGGAAAATTCAACAAGGCTTAAACACTTGATCACTTTGGAAGTTACTCATTAATCTTTTAGGGCCAAAATTACACTTCACTTGACACGCTCTAAAGGCTCAGACTATGAGGGAACTTTGCGGGGTCTTACAATATCTCTCCCTTGGAAACATTCATCCTCGAATGTCACTAGTTAGGATAAGAACACAGAGAAAACTGAGTACACATAGCTGAAGCAATTTGCTAAGTGGGTTCCATATCTGTCTAAACTCTTGAATACTTCGGAAATTGCAAAAACTCATGTAAGAATAGATACATATCTGAACTTTCAATTAGAAAGGATGAATTAAGGAAGAACAATACCTTCAGCTTGATCTGAACTCGGGGAGAAAAAGTGCGGGTACTTGGCTTGCATTTCTGCTTCTGCCTCCCAAATAGCGCCCTCAATTGACTGGTTCTGCCATAAAACTTTGACCAAGGGAACCCCTTGTTCCTCAGTTTAGGAATATAGAAATCTAGGATCTCAACAGGAATTTCATTAAACAAAAGACTGTTCAGAATATCATCACTCTCAGAAGGATCCACTACAACGGAGTTACCAATATATGTAACACCCCAAAAACGGGTCTCAAAGGGTCACATGGTGCTTAAGGCTACAAGTAGCCCCAATCTAACCCTTTGAGCCTGCTACTTCACATAATAACTTGCTTAGAGATGAAATAGACAAATCATGAGCACTATTATATCAAATCATAAGAAATACTATGAAAATTCTTCATCCGAACAACCATAATACTAGAAATCTCGACATACTAACAATTTGACAACTAGTCTGACTTAGCCTCTACTACTCAAGAGCTAGAGAGCCATTAGGACAGGTCCCCAACTGACTCATACTCAACTGAAAAAAAATGAACAACTACTAGATAAATTGAATATCTGAATATAACCGATCCTCGAACCATAAGGACTCATCACTATGGAGATGTAGATAAAGGCAGTCGGGCATCACTGATGAGGCTGGGACAAAGCACCTGAACCTACATTATGAGATAATGTGGCACACAGATGTATATGTGGATCAGTACTTTGGGAATATACTAAGCATGTGGGGTGTATGCAAATAAATAATCTGTATCACAAGTCTTAATA
Organism: Capsicum annuum; assembly: GCF_002878395.1. NCBI lineage: Eukaryota > Viridiplantae > Streptophyta > Magnoliopsida > Solanales > Solanaceae > Capsicum > Capsicum annuum. The sequence goes on along the minus strand of NC_061119.1, from coordinate 199,955,257 downwards.
GAAAACATGCATGCTCTAATAGATGACTCACATAGCTTGAATAAAATTCTCATAAGTTGTGGTTAGGAAATAAATAATAGAAATCACGTGAGTCATTTCACTTTATTCTGGATCTGTATTATTTCTTTGTTCTCAACTTGTAAATTATATGAAATTTTAAAATATCAACTTTTAGCACATAAGCTATAATCTCATGAAAGAAAGAAACTTCTTGGGGACTTAATAATCATGACACTTGAAAACTTTAGGAATCATAGGGTCATAGCTTTCAAAATCAATATACCTTCAAACTTACACTCTAAGCTTAAGGATAGTAAAACTTCTTTAAAACTCAAGAACTTGATACTTTAGGAACTTTAAGACTTGAGACTCTAGAAAACATAAGATACTTTGGGACCTTTGGGACTCGAGATAATATAACTTTGGAAGTTTCTTCTAACCGACATAAACCATGTGAGCTGACATGGAGTCCAACGTCTTGCCCACGTTGGGAAGTGTTGTTATATCCTTGCCATCGGAGTAGAGCATTTAACTTTTAGTGATCACTAGCTTAACCCACTTGGGGTAAATCAGAAACCTATGGGAGCACGTAGTTCTGGGGCATGAGACCTCGAAATCAAGCCCAACTCGATGCTAAATGCTACTCCCTTACTTTGCTCAGAACTTTAAGAAAATCTACCTTAAACAATTCAATAATATCTAATGGGATGGGTAAATCAGAAACCTATAGGAGCACGTAGTTCTGGGGCATGAGACCTCAGAATCAAGCCCAACTCGGTGCTAAATGCTACTCCCTTACTTTGCTCAGAACTTTAAGAAAATCTACCTTAAACAATTTAACAATATGTAATGGGAGCCAATATGCTTTCCCTTTATCTCAAATCAAACAAATAATGTGGATTTCTTTCTTAACTTAGGATCAAAACTCAATTCTTTTCTTGAAATCTTGATAGACTTTTCATCAAAGTTTTAAAATCTCAACAACATGGAAATATAAGTATACTTCTTGGAGTATCAATAATTCATCATCAAAGACTCACAATTTCACAATAAAGTTCAACTCATGCCAACAACTCTTGGAAATTCTTGGAAACATGATATCAATATAGGAATGTGCAATTTATATCATGAACTCTCAATTTAGATCATAATTGAACAAAATAATCATGCAATTCAAGACTTGAAAAATTCCATAATCTCATAAACTTGAAATATAGCAAAATAATATGAATTCATCTTAGAAATATGAAATTCTTTAAGAAAATCTAAAAATTTTGGGCACAAGAATGAAAGAGTGTTCTTTTTCAAACCCCACATACCTTGAAATTAAAACATTGAGTGAGTTCTTGACTTTGGGTTGCTATTCGTGAAATTAATGGGTGCTTCTGGTAACCCTCGGAATTGGGATTCCAATTCTCAAAAAATTATTGAAAACTGGCGGTTAACTTTTGAGTACTCTTGAAGTTTGTGTAGAAACCCTAAGCTATGTCCTTGGTGGTTTTTGATGAAAGTACGAATAATATGGTATTTTGGGGGTGTAATCTCGTGTTAAGGATGATAAAGGAGTGGGAAAATACCAACTTTACCCTTAATAAGACAGAGAAAAGAAGCTGAAAATTGGGCACAAAGGCTATGGCCTGGGCGGCTCCTTGCCCAGAGTCTTTGCTAAGGTAGGCGACGCCCCTTAATAGCCTTTAGCTAATGCTTAGGCACCCCAAACATGCCTTAAATGGATTCCGAAAATTATGAAACTCACCCGAGATACCTTATGACCTTTCCTCATCGCAATCCAATAACAAAATCAAGAAATGGAGGTCGGGAAGGTCGCAAAATAATTTATCAAAGTTCGACGGCTAAAATATGAACTAAGTGTTGGAACACTTAGCTAAAATTCTAAGTGTTAAGCTTCTTTTAACTTGCTTCAAAGGCTTTGACGACGACGAAAATTTATGGGGTCTTATAATATCTCCCCCTTGGGAAGATTCGTCCTCAAATGTAGATAGATATGTTCAGAACGTTGAGAAAATGCAGGATACACAGCTGAAATATTTGGCTAAATTGACTTTACTTTATTCTAAACCTTCGGATACTTCATAGAATACATACTCTTATGATAATAATGGCTATACAGCTGCAACTTTGATTAGAAAGGGACTGAACTAAAAAAGAATAGTACCTTCAGCTTAATCTGAACTTGTGGAGAAGAGGTGTGGGTACTTGAATCACATATCTGCTTCTGCTTCCCAAGTAGCACTCTCAACTGACTGGTTCCGCCATAAAACTTTAACCAAGGGAACTTCTTTTTTCCTTAGTCTCCGGACTTGGAAGATTAGGATTTCAACTGGAACCTCATCAAAAGAAAGACTGTCCCGGACATGAATAATTTTCGAAGGATCTATAACAACAGAATCACCAATACACTTCTTAAGCATAGAGACATGGAAGATAGGATGAACAGCTGACAGTTTTGCAGGCAACTCTACTCCATAAGCTACTTTCCCAACACGATTAAGAACTCTATAAGGGCCAACATATCGCGGACTAAACTTCCCCTTTTTCCTAAACCTTTTCACCCCTTTCATGGGTGAAATTTTAAGATACACCAAATCATTAACTTCAAACTCAAGGTTTCTTCATCTCATATTTGCATATGACTTTTGACGACTCTGAGCTGTCTTCAACCTTTCTCTAATCAACTTTACCTTCTTCATTGTCTCAAACACTGCATCAGGTCCAATCACAACAGCTTTGCCCCCTTCAAACCAACCAATGGGTGACCTACACCTTCTACCATACAAAGCCTCAAATGGTGTCATCGAATGCAAGAGTGATAACTATTGTTATAAGCAAACTCAATCAATGGTAGATGCTCATCCCAACTACCTTTAAAATCAAGAGCACATGCTCTAAACATATCTTCTAAAGTTTGAATGGTTCGCTCAACCAAACCATCTGTCTATGGATGAAAAGTGAAACTCAAATGCAGTTGGGTACCAAAACCCCTCCGAAAAGCTCTCTAAAACTGCGAAGTGAACTGAGTACCCCTACCGAAATAATAGACAAGGGAACTCCATGCAATTTGACTAACTCCTGAATATAAATCTAGCATAGTCCTCAGCTACATAAGATGTGTGCACAGGCAAGAAAAGTGCTGACTTAGTCAGCCTATCCACAATCACCCAAATAGAATCATGATGATGATGCGAAAGAGGTAAACCAGTCACAAAGTCCATATTTATCTCTTCCCACTTCCAAGTGGGGATACTAAACTCTTGCATCACACCACCAGGCCTTTGATGCTCTATCTTAACCTGTTGGCAAGTTTCACACTTCAACACAAACTCCGTTATAACCTTCTTCATACCACTCCACCAATAGATTTCCCACAAGTCACGGCACATATTGGTAGCGCCGGGATGAATAAAATATCATACGCCATGCCCCTATGCCATGATCCTCTGTATCAGATCATCATCACAAGGAACACATAATCAACCCTGTAATCTCAACACACCATCTCCTCCTTGGGATAAAACCTCTACTCTTTGGTCCTTAACTGACTCCTTCAGTCTAACCAAACTAGCACCTAAGTTTTGCTTCTCCTTCACTTCCAAAACTAAAGAGGATTCGGAACTACTCTGTACCAAGACATTCCCCTCAGCGGAATCAAACAGTCTAACCCCCACTCTTTCCAAATAATGTACATCGTGAGCTAACTCTTCTTTACCCTTCTCTACATGAGCAACACTGCCCATAGACAACCTACTAAGGGTGTCTGCCACAACATTAGCCTTGCCTAGATGATACAACATACTCATATCATAATTTTTTAGCAACTCCAACCATCGTCTCTGCCTAAGATTCAACTTCCTATAAGAAAACACATACTACAGGCTTTTGTGATCAGTGAACATATCAACATGAACACCATACAAATAATGTCTCCAGATTTTCAAAGAGAAGACCACAACAGCTAATTTAAGATCATGGGCTGGGTAATTCTTTTCATGCGGTTTCAACTCTCTAGAGGCATAGGCTATAACCTTACCTCTCTCCATCAACACACAACCCAAGACAACTCTAAAAGTATCACAATACACCAGAAAACTATCAACACCATCAAGCAAAGTCAACACAGGGGCTGACGTGAGTCGATTCTTCAACTCCTAAAAACTCTTCTCACAGGAATCTGAACAAAGGAATTTAACTTTCTTTTGGATCAACCGGGTCATGGGAGACGCAATGAAGAGAAACCCTCAACAAAACGGCGGTAATAGCTAGCTAGACCCAAGAAACTCCTAATGTTTGTGGAGAGATAGGTCTAGGTCAATTTCTTATAGCTTCTGTCTTTTGGGGATCAACTCTAATGCCTTCGGCTGAAATAATATGACCCAGAAAAGCTACGGACCTTAGCCAAAACTCACACTCGCTGAATTTGGCGAACAACTGGTGATCTCTAAGAGTTTTCAAAATAATTCTAAGATGATCTGCATAGTCAACCTCACTTCAGGAATACACAAGAATATCATCTATGAAAAATAATGACAAACATATCAAGATACTGCTTGAACACTCGATTCATGAGGTCCATGAAGGCTATATGAGCATTGGCTAGTCCGAAAGACATGACAAGAAACTCAAAGTGATCATAACGGGTTCTAAAGGTTATCTTTGGGATGTCACACTCCCTTACTTTAAGTTGGTGATAACCGGATCTAAGGTTTATCTTGGAGAAATAACTTGCACCTTGAAGTTGGTCAAATAAGTCATAAATTCTAAGAAGAGGGTACTTATTCTTGACTGTGACTTTATTAAGCTGGCAATAGTCAATGCACATACACAAAAAACCATCTTTCTTCTGCACGAATAGGATGAGTACGCCCCAAGGAGATACACTGGTCCTTATGAAACCTTTGTCTAAAAGGTCTTTGAGTTGTTCTTTCAACGCCTTAAGCTCTGTGGGTGCCATGCGGTAAGGAGGAATAGAAATAGGCTGAGTTTCAGGAAGAAGATCAATCCCAAAGCTTATCTCTCTATCGGGAGGTACCCCTGGGAGATCTTTTAAAAAAACATCAGGAAACTCATTAATAATGTTGACTGAATGAATAGTAGAAATCTCAGACTTAGTGTCTTTAACTCTAACTAAATGATAGATGGAACATTTGGATATAAGCTTTCTGGCTTTGAGATAAGAAATAAAATAACTTTTGGGAGATACTGAGCTTTTGGACCACTCAAAGACAGGTTCATCAGGAAACTGAAACTTAACCACACGGGTACGGCAGTCTATAGATGTATAACAAGAGTGAAGCCAGTCCATACCCAGAATGAGATCAAAATCAATCATATCCAACTCTATCAGATCAACAAATATGACTCTATGAAGGATAATAATAGGACACTTTTTATATACTTGCCTAGCAATAATAGACTCTTTTACTGGAGTAGAAACTAGAATAGGCTCAGGGATATTTTTTGGACTCAATTTAAAATTCACAGCAACCAATGGTGTCACATAAGAAAAACTTGACTCGGGGTCCAACAGCACATAAACATCAAAGTGAAATATGCAGAGCATACCAGTAAAAACATTGGGAAAATCCTCCTACTCATGATGGGAAGGTAAGGCATAGAATCTATTTTGGCACTAACCTCCAGCAGTGCTAGAAGAAGCGCCCTATGGAGGAGCTGGATGGGCTGCAGGAGCTGGTGCACTGGTGGCCTACGCCTGTGGTCGGATATCTCTGCTCCCCTATCTGGCATGTGGGAACTCTCTAAGTCTGTGGCCCATCTTGCCATAACCGAAACATTCTCTCTGCTCAACCAAACATTCACCAGGATGGGTCCTACCATACCTAGCACAAGGAGGAACATTAGGCATGTTACTCATACTATTTTGGGATCTAGACACAGCAGGCCTATTCTCTTGCTCCTGCCAGCCTCTGGGTACGGGAGCATTAGTGGATGAAGGTGCTGGCATGGACGAACAGCTTTGGAACTGAGGGCAGTTCCCTCCATGGGACCTAGCCTGACTATTCTCATGCTGCTCGAATCGAGCTCTCTTGTTTCCCCTTACCTTATTTTATTTGCCTCTATCTGTTATGCATGTATCATCAATTTGGATAGGTCCATATCCCTATTTAACATAGCAATCCTACACTCTTTCAACACCAAACCAGAAATACCTGTCACAAACTTTCTCATGCTAGAGCGGGCGTCAGCAATCAAGTCAGGAGCATATTTTGCTAACTAGTTGAACTTCAGGTAGTACTCCATAATAGTCATAGAGCCCTGCCTTAAGTTCATAAACTCCTCTACTTTTGCCTCCCTCATCTCTAACGGAAAGAACTTATCCAAGAATACATCTTGGAACACCTACCAAGTAATAGAGGCATCATCTTCTTCTCTACTCTTCTTTCATGTACCAACCCAGTCATAAGCGATGTCCTTCAACCTGTAAGACGCCAACTCTACATTTTCTTCCTCAGACATATACATCACCTACGTGATCTTTCTCACCTCTTCAAGATAAAATTGTGGGTCCTTACCTACCTTGGACCTATAGAACTCTGGTGGATTCATCTATATGAAATCATGGATCCTAGCAGTAGTTAAATCACCTCCCTACTACTGTGTAGCTATGGCCTGGTTATTGGAATGAACATTCGCAGTGACTGCTTGGGCTAGCACCTGAAAAGCTACCCAGAAATCGGTAGGGGACACATTTTCGTTCAAGGAATCAGCAGGCTTAAGTTGTTAATCATTATTGTTTTTATGGGCTCGACGAGGAGGCATTTTCTAAAATAAGAGATCACGAATTAATAGCTGAGAGAGACATCTTTAAGCATGATAGACTCTGTAAGAAAGAAATGACTTTTTCCTAAACATTTCGTAGCCCCTTGCTTATAGATGTGGTGCGCTACACACCGATGATCAAGACTCTACTTAACGCGGCTTGTCAGACTCCCTTGGACTCCTTAAACCTTAGGCTTTGATACTAAGTTTGTAACGCCCCAAATATAGGTCCCGAAGCATCACACGGTGCTTAAGGCTACAAGTAGCCCCAAGCTAACCCTTTGAGCTTGCTACTTCACATAATAACTTGCTTAGATATGAAATAGACAAATCACGAGCACTATTATAACAAATCATAAGAACCACTGTGAAAATACTTCATCTAAACAACCATAATACTGGAAATTTCGACATACTAACAATCTGACAACTTGTCTGACAAAGCCTCTACTACTCAAGAGCTAAAGAGCCATTGGGACAGGTCCCCAACTGACTCATACTCAACTAAAACGAAATTAACAACTAATAGATAAACTGAATATCTAAATATAATCGGTACTTGAACAATGAGGACTCACCACTGTGGAGATGTAGATGAAGGCACTCGGGGATTACTGACGAGGCAGGGACGGAGCACCTGAACCTACATTATGAGAAAATGTAGCACACAAACGTATATGTGGTCAGTACTTTGGGAATATACTAAGCATGTGGGGTGTATGCAAATAAATAATCAGTATCACAAGTCTTAATAGAAAACATGCATGCTCTAATAGATGACTCACATAGCTTGAATAAAATTCTCATAAGTTGTGGTTAGGAAATAGATAATAGAAATCACATGAGTCATTTCACTTTATTCTGGATCTGTATTATTTCTTTGTTCTCAACTTGTAAATTATATGAAATTTTAAAATATCAACTTTTAGCACATAAGCTATAATCTCATGAAAGAAAGAAACTTCTTGGGGACTTAATAATCATGACACTTGAAAACTTTAGGAATCATAGGGTCATAGCTTTCAAAATCAATATACCTTCAAACTTACACTCTAAGCTTAAGGATAGTAAAACTTCTTTAAAACTCAAGAACTTGATACTTTAGGAACTTTAAGACTTGAGACTCTAGAAAACATAAGATACTTTGAGACCCTTGGGACTTAGGATAATATAACTTTGGGAGTTTCTTCTAACCGACATAAACCATGTGAGCTGACATGAAGTCCAACGTCTTGCCCACGTTGGGAAGTGCTGTTATATCCTTGCCATAAGAGTAGAACATTTAACTTTTAGTGATCACTAGATTAACCCACTTGGGGTAAACCAGAAACCTACGGGGGTACTTAGTTCTGGGGCATAAGACCTCAGAATCAAACCCAACTCGGTGCTAAATACTACTCCCTTACTTTGCTCAGAACTTTAAGAAAATCCACCTTAAACAATTCAAAAATATGTAATGGGAGCCAACAACTCTTGAAAATTCTTGGAAATAAGATATCAATTTAGGAATGTGCAATTTCTATCATGAACTATCAATTTAGATCATAATTGAACAAAATAATCATGCAATTCAATACTTGAACAATTCCATAATCTCATAAACTTGAAATATAGCAAAATAATATGAATTCATCTTGGAAATACGAAATTCTTTTAGAAAATCTAAAACTTTTGGCACAAGAACGAAAGAGTGTTCTTTTTCAAACCCCACATACCTTGAAATTAAAACTTTGAGTGAGTTCTTGACTTTGGGTTGCTATTCTTGAAATTAATTGGTGCTTCTTGTAGCCCTCAGAATGGGGATTCCAATTCTCAAACTATTATTGAAAACTGACGGTTAACTTTTGAGTTCTCTTGAAGTTTGTGTAGAAACCCTAACCTATATCCTTGGTGGTTTTTGAAGAAAGTATGAATACTATGGTATTTTTGGGGTGTAATCTCGTGTTAAAGATGATAATGGAGTGGTAAAATACCAACTTTACCCTTAATCAGACGGAGAAAAGAAGCTGAAAACTGGGCACAAAAGCTATGGCCTAGGCGGCGCCTTGCCCAGAGCCTTTGCTAAGGTGGGTGGCACCCCTTAATAGCCTTTAGCTACTGGGTTGGCACCCCAAACGTGCCCTAAATGGATTTCAAAAATTCTGAAACTCACCTGAGATACCTTACGACCTTTCCCTATCGCAACGCAATAACAAAATCAAGAAACGGAGGTCGGGAAGGTCACGAAATAATTCATTGAAGTTTGAGGGCTAAAAAATGAACTAAGTGTTGGAACACTTGGCTGAAATTCTAAGTGTTAAGCTTCTTGTAACTTTCTTCGAAGGCTTTGACGATGAGAAAACTTTATGGTATCTTACAATATGCTTCTTAAACATGGAGACATGAAAAATAGGATGGATAGCTGACAATTCTGCGGGTAACTTAATCTCATAGGCTACTTTCCCAACACGACTCAAAACTCTATAAGGGACAACATAACGGGGACTAAACATCCATTTTCTGCCAAACCTCTTCACCCCTTTGATGGGTGAAATCTTCAAGTACACAAAATCACCCACCTCAAACTCAAGATCCTCTCTTCTCACATTAGCGTATGACTTTTGATGACTCTGAGCTGTCTTCAACCTTTTCCTAATCAACTTAACTTTCTCCATAGCCTGAAACATTGTATCATGCCCAATCACAGCAGCCTCACCCACTCCAAACCAACCTATGGGTAATCTACATCTTCTACCATACAAAGCCTCAAATGGTGCTATCTTGATGCTAGCATGATAACTGTTGTTATAAGAAAACTCTATCAATGGAAAATGTTCATCCCAACTACCTTGGAAGTCAAGAGCTCATGCTCTCAACATATCCTCCAAAGTCTGGATGGTCCTCTCAGCTTGACCATCTGTCTGCGGATGAAAAGCAGAACTCAGGAGAACTTGGGTACCAAAACCCTTCTGAAAAGCTCTCCAAAACTGCAAAGTGAACTGAGTACCCCTATGCGAAATAATAGACAAGGGGACTCCATGCAACCTAACTAACTCCTAGATATACCATCTAGCATAATCCCAAGCTATATATGATGTATGCATCGGAAAGAAGTGCGATGACTTAGTCAACTTGTCTACAACAACCCAAATAGAATAAAGATGACGACGCAAAAGGAGTAGACCAGTCACGAAATTCATATTCACTTTTTCCCACTTCCAAGTGGGTATACCAAACTCTTGTAACTTACCACTAGGTCTTTGGTACTCTACCTTAACCTGTTGGCACATTGCATACTTTACCACGAACCCTGCTATATCCTTCCTTATGCTACTCCACCAACAAATTTCCCACAAGTCACGGTACATCTTTGTAGCACCAAAATAAATGGAATACCGCGTACCATGCACCTCAGCCATGATTCTCTGCCTCAAGTCACCAACACAAGGAACACATAATCTATTCTGACATCTCAATACACCATCTCCCCCTTGGGAGAAAACCTCCATCTTTTGGTCTTTAACTGACTCCTTCAGTCTAACCAAACTAGCATCTAAGTCTTATTTCTCCTTCACTTCCAAAACTAAAGAGGATTTAAAAGTACTCAGCACCAAAATATTCCCTTCAGTGGAATCAAGTAGCCTAACACCCAATCTAGCCAGATGATGTACATTATGATCTAACTCTTTCTTATCTTTCTCTACATAAGCCACAATGCCCATAGACAACCTACTAAGGGTATCTGCCACTACATTGGCCTTAACTTGATGGTATAGCATAATTATATCATAATTCTTTAGCAACTCTAACCACCTTCTCTGTCTAAGATTCAACTCCCTCGGAGTAAACACATACTGCAGGCTCTTATGATTAGTAAACATATCAACATGAACACCATACAGATAGTGTCTCCATATTTTCAAAGCAAAGACCACAACAGCTAACTCAAGATCATAGGTTGGGTAATTCTTTTTATGCGGCTTCAACTGTCTAGAGGTATAGGCTATAACCTTATCTCTGTGCATCAACACACAACCCAAATCAACTCTAGAGACATCACAATACACCACAAAATCATCTGTCCCATCAGGCAAAGTCAACATAGAGGCTGAGGTGAGTCGTCTTCAACTCCTGAAAACTCTTCTCACAGGAATCTGACCAAAGAAACTTAACTTTCTTTTGGGTCAACTGGGTCATGGGGGACGCAATAGAAGAGAAACCTTCAACAAAATAGCGGTAATATCCAGCTAGACCCAAGAAACTCCTAATGTCAAACAGAGAGATAGGTCTAGGCTAATTTCTTACAGCTTTTATCTTTTGGGGATCGACCCTAATGCTTTTGGCTGAAATAATATGACCTAGAAAGGCCACTAATCTTAGCCAAAATTCACACTTGTTGAATTTGGCAAACATCTGATGATCTCTAAGAGTTTGCAAGACCATTCTAAGATGGTCTGCATGGTCATCCTCACTATGGGAGTACACAAAAATATCATCTATGAACACTATGACAAATATATCAAGATACTATTTAAACACTCGATTCATGAGGTCTATAAAAGCCACTAGAACATTGGTTAGCTCGAAAGACATGACTAGAAACTCAAAGTGACCATAACGGTTTTGGAAGGCTATCTTTGGGATATCACACTCCTTATATTAAGCTGGTGATAGCCTAATCTAAGGTCTATCTTAGAAAAATAACTTGCACCTTACAACTGATAAAATAGGTCATCAATTCTAGGAAAAAGGTACTTGTTCTTAACTGTGACCTTATTCAGCTGATGATAGTCAATGCACATACGCAAAGAACCATCTTTCTTTTGCACGAACAGGATGGGTGCGGCCTAAGGAGAAAAACTGGCCTTATAAAACCCTTATCTAAAAGATCTTTGAGTTAATCTTTCAACTCCTTAAGCTCTACAGGTACCATACGGTAGGGTGGAATAGAAATAGGCTGAGTGTTGTGAAGAAGGTCAATCCCAAATTCTATCTCTCTATCGGGAGGTACCCTTGGGAGATTTTTCAAAAAAACATCAGGAAACTCATTAACAATGTTGACTGACTGAATAGTTGGAGCCTCAAACTTAGTGTCTTTTACTCTAACTAGGTGATAGATGCAACCTTTGGATATTAGCTATTTGGCTTTGAGATAGGAGATAAAATGACTCTTGGGAGATACTGTAATCCCGGACCACTCAAAAATTGGTTCATCAGGAAACTGAAACTTAACCACATGGGTACGACAGTCTATAGATGCATAAAAAGAGTGAAGCCAATCCATACCCAGAATAAGGTCATAATCCACCATGTCCAACTGTATCAAATTATCAAGCATGAATCAATAAAGAACAGTAACAGGATAATTTCTATACACTTACTTAGCAACAACTGACTCCCCTACTGGAGTAGAAACTAGGAAAGGCTCAGGAATCTTTTTGGGACTCATTTCAAAATTCACAGCAAAAAGTGGGGTCACATAAGAAAAACTTGACCCAGGGTCCAACAACAAATAAATATTAAAGTGGAATACACGGAGCATACCATTGACAACATCGAGAGAGTCCTCCTGCTCCTGATAGGATGGGAGAGCATAGAATATATTTTGGCGTTGACCGCCATCAGTGCTAGATGAAGCACCCTGAGAAGAGGTGGGATGGGCTACAGGAGCTAGTGCACTAGTAGCCTGTGTCTGAGGTCGGGCATCTCTATTCTGTTGCCTAGCATGCGAACACTCTCTAAGTCTGTGCTCCAGTTTGCCACAACCAAAATGACCTCTCTGGTCTGCTAAGCACTCACTGATATGGTCCCTACCACACTTGGTACATGGAGGATAGCGAGGTCTATTACTTACATTATTCTGGGACCGGTACATAGAAGACATGTTCCCTTGATCCTGCTTGCATATAGGCGTGGGAGCACTAGCTGATGAAGGTACTAACATAGAAAAATGGCTCTGGAACTCTAGGTGGTTACCTCTATGGGACCTAGACTGACTATACTCATACTGCTCGGATCTATCCCTCTTGTTACCCCTCACTCTATCTATCTTTCTCTTATCTTGTTTATCTCTATCTGTTGTGTATGTCTCATCAATCTAGATAGGTCCATATCCCTATTTAGTATCACAGTCCTGCATTCTTTTAACACCAACCCAGACACCACAGTCACAAACTTACTCATACTAGCTCAGGTGTTAGCAATCAGATAAAGAGCATACTTGGCCAACTAATTAAACTTAAGGCAGCATTCCTTAACAGTCATGGAACCCTATTTCAAGTTCATAAACTCCTCAATCTTTGTTTCCCTAATCTCAAGCGGGAATGACTCATCCAATATTGCTTCTTGGAACACCTTCCAGGTCATAGGGGCAGCATCCTCATATCTACCCTTCCTCTACACTACAATCCCGTCATAAGAAATATCTTTCAACCTGTAAGATACCAGCTCAACACTTTCTTCCTCAGAAATATGCATCACTTGTGTGATCTTTCTTACCTTCTTAAGGTATAACATTGGGCCCTCTCCTGCCTTAGACCCATAAAATTTTGGTGGATTCATCCGTATAAAATCATGAATCCTAGCAACAGCTAAATCACCTCCCTATTGATTCAAAACTGTGGCCTGGTTGTTGGCCTGAACATTGGCGGTGACTGCTTAGGCTAACACCTGAAAGGCCACCCAAAACTCTACATAAGACACAGTCTCATTCAAGGTATCAACAGGCTGAGGTTGCTCATTATTGTTTTTATGGGCATTCCATCTTTCGGGAGGCATTTTCTGAAATAAGAGAGCACGAATTATAAGATGAGAGGGACAACTGTAGGCACGATAGAATCAAAATGAAAAAAAATAACTTTTTCCTAAAATATCTTGTAGACTCTTTCTCATAGATGTGACGCACAACACACCGATGATCAAGAATCTACTTAATGAGGCTTGTCAGACTCCCTAGGACTCCTTAAACCTTAGGCTCTGGTACCAAGTTTGTAACGCCCCGAAATCTCATCCCAAGATGTCACACGGTGCTTAAGGCTACAAGTAGCCTTAAGCTAACCCTTTGAGCCTATTACTATTTCTAACATTTGCTTTAGGATAAATAAGCTAAATAATGATGCCTTATTGTGTCACCTATAATCAGAAATAACTGGAAACAATGTCTAGATAGCAAAAATACTAATAGTCTAGAACACAACTTCAATAGACAATCTAGTTTGACAAAGCCTCTACTACACAAACTGGAAATCCATTGGAAAAGACCCCCAACTGACTCGTAATGATCTGAAAGTAAAACTCAAAACACTATGAAAGCAGAAAAGCTGCAAATATAGGTCCTCAAACCATGAGGACTCACCAAGGACAAGGATGTAGATGAGATGCTCAGAGATCACTGTAACTGCTGGGACTGAGCACTTGTACCTATATTATGAGACAATGTAGCACACAGACGTATATGTGGATCAGCACTTTGGGAATGTACTGAGTATATGGGGGTGTATCCATTTACATAAAGCAATATCAATAATCTTTAATAAAATCAAGTGTGCAAATAGGAATGGCTCACATGGCTTGAACCTCATCTTTAGTGATCACTATCTCGGCCTTGGGCCCATAAATATCGAACCTACATTGGCATGTAGTTCTGGGCCATGAAACCTTAGAATCATACCCAACTCGGTGCTAAATTATACTCCCATACTCAGCTTAGAACTTTTAGAAAATCCCCCATGAAATAACTCAAGGGTCTATAATGAAAACTAAAATATATTTCAATTTGCTTTAAATCATACTCGATGTGGATTTCAACTCTATTATGACCAAAAGGCCAAATCTTTCTCAATAATCTCAAAGTACTCAATTAATGGGTTCTTATAGAACAAAAGTTCATAAAATTTTAAATCTAAAGCATGGCTTAGTGACCCATAATTCAATATCAATTTATGACTCATCAAAATGCATCCTAGGAGTTATAAATATTCATAAATCATATAGAAATCTGGAATTTTCAGCATTTTGCCATAAAAATCTCAACATACTCATGTATTTCAATTTCTAAAACATTGGAACTATTAAAATCTCAAGGAATAACAACATAGGGTATAAACCCATACTTCAATTTCATAGAAAAAACATAGAAAATCATATATTATCATAATTAGAACATCTTTTGGGCACAAGGACGAAAGAAGTGTCCTTGTTCAAACCCCACATACCTTAGATTGTGAAATTGGATGAACAAGCTTGCTTGAGACTCCTTTAGGAACTCTTGAGAGAGGGTTCTTGAAGCCTTTGACTTGGGAACCTTGAATCTTAACTCAATTTGTAAAATCTATGGTGAGTTCTTGAATTTCTTTTAGGAAGATTTGGATTTGTTCTAGAGGGTTAATCTTTAGAGAAAACCCTAATTTTTGATGTCTATGAAGAATATAAAGTTATGTGCTTCGTTTTGGCTATATCTGGGTGTAAAAGGGTGGAAAAAGACTAAAAAGCCCTTTTAAAATGACTTAAAATCACTGAACAAAATAGGCGACGGTGGGTGCGACGGTTCGTCGAGGGCCCAATGGTCCGTCGGCCCTGACCATCGCAGCTGGGCCAGAATTGGACTTTCTATCTTTCCTGCGACGGATGGGCCGATATTCCGTCGCTAGATCGACGGTCCGTCGGCCTTACCATCGCACCTAACCAGAATGAGGTCTCACTGCCTCCTCTGCAACGGTTTGCGCGATGGTCCGTCGGCCCTTTCCGTCGCACCTGGGTGATTTTACTATTTTCTGTAAAATGGCCATATCTTTCTGTTCCGATATTGGATTTTGATGAAATGGGTATCCTTGGAAATATAATTCAATTTTTCACACGATAAAAAATTATTTTTAGTAAACTTCAACAAGGTTTAAATACTTGATCACTTTGAAAGTCACTCCTTAATCTTTTAGGATCGGAATTACACTTCACTTGACACGCTCTAAAGGCTCAGACTACGAGGGAACTTTGTGCAGTCTTACAAATCGATAACCAATATAACTACCAAAATTAGAAGTTATCATTTTCTTATAGAGGAGACAACGATAACCAAGAAATATTAGATGTATAATCATGATGTACATTCATTCCACAATCCCTCGTCAAGAGTTAATTTAGTAATTGCATTTGATATAAGTATGACAAATTGAGAATTATCATGCTTCACGATGTACATTCATTAGATAATTGTGTGTCACGAGTGAATTTTACAACACTTGATATAACTTTGAAAAATTGATAGTCAACACAACTCATCATGTACATTCATTCAACAATCACGTGTAGCGAGAGAATATAGTGAATTTTCATATAATGTTGACAAATTAAGAGTCGACATAATTCACGATGTACAGTCATTCCACAACCCCTCATCAAGAGTTAATTTAGTAATTGCATTTGATATAAGTACGACAAATTGAGAATTTCTGTGCTTCATGACGTACATTCATCCGACAATCGCATATTGCGAGTGAATTCGACAACGCTTGATATAACGTTCAAAAATTGATAGTCAAAGCAACTCCTCATGTACATTCATTCAACAATCACGTGTCCTGAGAGAATATAGTGAATTTTCATATAATGTTGACAAATTGAGAGTCAAAGCAATTCACGACATACATTCATTCCACAACCCCTCGTCAAGAGTTAATTTAGTAATTGCATTTGATATAAGTATGACAAATTGAGAATTGTCGTGCTTCATGACTTACATTCATTCGACAATCGTGTGTCATGAGTGAATTCGACAACGCTTGATATAACGTTGAAAAATTGATAGTCAACGCAACTCATCACGTACATTCATTCAACAATCACGTGTAGCGAAAGAATATAGTGAATTTTCATATAATGTTGATAGATTGAGAATCGATGCAATTCACGATGTACATTTATTCCACAATCCCTCCTCAAAAGTTAATTTAGTAATTCCATTTGATGTAAGTGCGATAAATTGAGAATTGTCGTCCTTCATGACGTACATTCATTCGACAATAGCTTGACATGAGTGAATTTGACAACGCTTGATATAACATTGAAAAATTAATAGTCAACCTAACTCATCACATACATTCATTCAACAATCACGTGTAGCGAGAGAATATAGTAAATTTTCATATAATGTTGGCAGATTGTGAGTCAACGCAATTCATGACGTACATCATTCCACAATCCCTCGTCAAGAGTTAATTTAATAATTGCATTTGATATAAGTACGACAAATTGAGAATTGTCGTGCTTCATGATGTGCATTCATTCGACAATCGCTTGTCACGAGTGAATTTGACATGCTTGATATAACATTGAAAAATTGATTGTCAACGCAGCTCATCACGTACATTCATTCAACAATCACGTGTAGCGAGAGAATATGGTGAATTTTCATATAATATTGACAGATTGAGAGTCGACGCAATTCACGACGAACATTTATTCCACAATCCCTCTTTAAGATTTAATTTAGTAATTATTTTTTATATAAGTACGACAAATTGAGAATTGTCGTGCTTCATGAAATATATTCATTCGCCAATCACATGTCACGGATGAATTCAACAAAGCTTGATATAACGTTAAAAAATTGATAGTCAACACAGCTCATCACGTACATTCATTCAACAATCACGTGTAGCGAGATAATATTGTGAATTTTTATATTATGTTGATAAATTGAGAGTCGACGCAATTCACAATGTACAGTCATTCCACAACCCCTCGTCAAGAGTTAATTTAGTAATTGCATTTGATATAAGTATGACAAATTGAGAATTGTCGTGCTTCATGACGTACACTCATACGACAATTACGTGTCACGAATGAATTCGACAACACTTGATATAATGTTAAAAAATTAATAGTCAACGAAACTCATCACGTACATTCATTCAATAATCACGTCTCGTGAGAGAATATAGTAAATTTTCATATAATGTTGATAAAATTGAGAGTCGACGTAATTCATGACGTAGTAATGGGATAAGTTATCCCATATGCATAGTGGGATAAGTTATTCTGAGATAATTAATCCTGAATTAATTATTTCGGGATAACTATTTCCCAACTAAACTACCCCTTAATACTCTTTAGGTCACGTGTTCTATTTTCCCTGATCCATTCTTTTTTGATTTTTTTCGTATGGGCAATAAATGTTGCGGACCCTAAATGTTGACCAACTACCAAGGTCATATCTTTCAATATAAACCCTCCCCATTCCTCTCCTCTTTAAAAGACACCACAGTGCACACCTCATCTGTACTACTATATACAACAAATTACTACATTCCTTCATAACTCTCTAAAAAAATAATGCCACCGTTCATCTCTGTTCACATGCAGATAGGCCCCCATCATAAGTTTCAAGTTAATCTGCACCGCTCCTACTTTGAGCAAGACTTTTTGGTAGATTTATTTATTATTTTTTTGAAATAGATTTTTCTATTTGTCTTTGTTTAATGCATTCATCACTTTTTTTTGGATTGTAGTGGCTGCCACTAAGCGTCAATGACTACTTCCGACTAAATCTGATGTTGGTTAAGATATTTCACTATGAAATTGAGGTGTATCTAGCTCAAGTTGGTGCTTCCGGTATCAACAATTATCATAGGATCAGCAACGGGTGGAGAGAATTTATCAAGACTATGAATTTTAGTGAAGGAGATGTGTTACATATGATAATCTTACACAGTTGTGAAGACTGTGTTAAACTTATTGTTCTTAATCAGGACCCAAACCTACAGTTTCTTATTGACCTCACAGAACCTTACCCATATTTCATCAGGCATTACTAATACCTTATTGTTTTTGTTTGTAATGAATTCATTAGTTCGTGTTCAACGACTTTATGCATCTTTGTTTATTTTTCTAGTTCCACATTATTATATTGTAAATTTCTAAGAGTAATCGAAATCATTAATTAATTTTTTTTGTAAGTTTTATTTTCGAGAGTCAGCGAATTAAGCCAAACAGATAAAACAAAATCGTGTTTCGTGAAATAAATCGTAGCAAATGCATTGGTTACGAAAAAATTATAAGATTAAAAAAAATCTTAGAGGCACAAAGCATCTAAAAATAAGTTGCAATACAACTAAAAAAATTCAAAATGATTTAGGTTGCAATTAAAAACAGTCAAATTAATAGGCCATAGTATTTTGATTCGGAAATTACATTTGAGTTTTGGGTTATGTTATGAAGCGCTATTTAAAATTTCAACTATTCATAGATCAACATAATATTTACGACCACACAAGTTCGACTTACTATTTTAAAATCACATTTCACAATATTTAAAAACAACAGTTCGTAATATGGCAGATAATACTCGCGGTGTATGCCTACTTAGGATTGAAACTAATTTCTTAATTGTGACAATAATAAATTGTATCTACATAAAAAAAATCTTCACATTTCCTATGTCCATGAAACAATCAAAATGTATTCAAGTTGAATCAACAATTACGGCTACACAAAATATACATTGAGTCAAAATTACGATAATACGTCAATCAAACTTTCTCACTATTGTTGATTCAATTAAAATTGATTTGATCGGCATTGTCATTCTCTTCGCATCAACTAATTCGGTTCACTGTTATCGTATCATGTTCATACTCAAAGTATGAACAAAATATATTACGTCAACAACTATCGATTATAAGTCATTCAGTTGAATTCACTATTCTCGTTACGATTTAGATAATCAATTGAATATTCAATCACTCCACTTTTGGTTACAGACACGGAATCTACATGTAAAACATTTAAAATATTAAAACGATCCCCTTAATTGGTGTGTTAATTTAAATAAATAAATAATTAGGTCCCTTAATGATATACCTAAATAGAGTATCAATAAAAATAAAAATGCATGCCAAGTAGGACTGAATGCTATTGCAGCAACTTGGTTAAACATCAACTTTTCATAGGTTCCGAGTTCGAAACCGTAGTTTTTTACTATATTTTTTTTAATTAATGTTTTCAAGGTTGTTTCGCAATGTGTTTGGGAATTCAAAAAATGTTTTAACTACCAAAACTTTACCTTTAGTTATTTAGAGGGAAGCTGAAAATATCCCTTTATATTATAATCAACACTCTCCTCCACAATACACCACAGAATCTCAACCAAAACCCAATTCTTCTCCCCCCACCACCAAAGAAAATGATAAGGTTCAAACAAGTAGGTCTCAACCCTAATGCTCTCTTGCCAGAATTCATTATTACGTTGAACATAACAGACGTGACACATAACGAAGTGGTAATTTCTAATTTTTTTCTTTATTAAGGATTCTATGTTTCTTTATTACTTTCATTTAACTTCTGTTATGTTTCAAATTTGAGTAACTCGTCCATCTTTTTTTCCCTTTTTAGTGGATACCACTAGAGGCAAGTACATACTTCCCCATTGACCCAGCGCCAGTAACCATTAGTTATTGTGGTAATGAAAAGTCGTATCGTGCTAAAGTATTCTGTGAGCATTAAGACAGGCGAAAGATATATGACGGGTGAAGAGATTTCATCCGTGATGCGGGTATCCGAGAAGGAGACGTTTTGATCTTTCTGATCACCTACAGTAATATCAGAACTGTCTTCTTAGATGTTAAACATGTAATCCCTGTGTGAAGTATTTTCAGGTTATGGATTGGTTTGAATGTCTTTTATAATTATTATTAAACTGATATCTCTACTCTTTAATTTATTTTCAATTTCCCTTAATAACTTTTAATTTTCCTTTAGTTTCACTGCATTACCAAAACTATTATAATGGGTTCCGTATTTCTTTCTCTTTCTGTATTATTTTTCTCTATTGAATTTCTGAAAACTATAAAAGAAGTGATCTACATTTACCAACCAAATCTTTTTACTAGATTTTGGGGACGAGAAAGATTAAAAAAATCCTCTTGACAGATTTGGTTGATTTTGGATGGGATTTGGCAAAAGAAAAGAGTAGAAAATCCTTGACAATGACAGCATGCAGTATGACCATTATGACTGAACTTAACACTGTTCACGACTTTTGATAGAACCTAGGTGACGTTGCCAATATCAAGACCTATTAAGTTGAAGTGGATCGGCTTGTAGGTTGCGGAAAGGGCCGAACAATTTATTTCTCATTTAATTATCCAACAAAAACCCTAGCCTATATAAATACCTATCCTCTTTTATTTGTAATTTTGTACATATTTTATCATACAGAGTTTTCTTAACAACTTTCCAAATGCCTCGTTTATATACAAAAGAATATGTCTTCCTCAAACAATAGAAATTGTTGTGTGGTCCGGAGAAGAAGACGCTATCACACTGCTTGGGAGATTGAGCTGATGAAAGATGAGGTGAGGGACCTTAATCAGTGTATGGAACAGCTTAGGCGAGATTTGTGGGAGTTGAGGCATTGTTTCCACACCTATATACGAGAGTTTAACAACGACAAGATTAAAGAAGATGGTGAGGCTGCTGAGGGTGTTGATCCTGCTGCTTAGGTGGTTGTTTATTTATTTTCCTTTTTGGTCTTTTTAATTGAAGTTTATTTTTTCCGTTGTATGTTTGTTCTTCCATTTCTAGTTAATGAATGAATGTCCTCACTTCATATTACATTTTCTTTAGCTTTATGCAAACAACGGAACACACAAGTTAATTAAAGGACTAGCGATTTATATAAATTATCGAATATTTTAGATACAAACCGTAGATTATGCGTTAAACACATTTAACATTGATTAGATTAAACTGAAGTGCCATTATAAAAAAAATACTTTTTCGAATCCTGTTCAACTTCATTTCTTATTTTCACTATTCGGGTATACGAAAAGTTCTCTGGATCCATTTATTTATAAGTACAACTTTGGACTGAACAAGAAAAAAAAAATTGAAGCCAATTACTCTTCATCAAACTCATTAAAAAAATAAATGCCTTTTCTGCACTTGGATAATGAAGTGCAACCATTCAAATGTTATGCGTCCAACAGAAACTCACTCCAAAATGAGCACTGAAACAAAATAGTATGAACTTTTTCTTTGACGCTTCAATTGAATCTATTAATGTCCAAATCTTTAACTCTACATTTCCTATTGTCCAAGCCCAACTTGAACAAAGTATTAAACATGATCATACGTTGGATGGCTTAAAAAATATATTGATGAATACATTCTCGCCTAATAGTCTTCCTAAATTAAACTAGGGTATAAAAATTAGCTTTAAATTATACTTGAACATGGGAGGAGAAAATTCAAAATGGAGCAACTGCGTGCTAATTAACTATTTTTACTTAATATAAGGGCTACTTCATACTGCAACGATATGTGTTAAATAAAAGCACTAATTATCCATGCTAGCATTCACTAAAATAATCACATAATGTATTATAGAGATGTCACTTCACATGGATAATTTTAATTTTTACATTGTGATAAATTTAGTGAAACCACCAACATTTACAAACTTTACAATACGTTTACGCATGTCCATGCTTCCATTCACTAAGTTAAAATAATGAATAAAAGGATTCGACAAACTCTGATGGGTGGAACAATGTCAACACACATCACACAACAATATTGATTGCAACAATTCCAAAAGTTAACACTAAAAATATGACACTATTATTTTGTACCTAATTGTCCATATTGTTAAAAATGGTGAAAAATAATGAATTGAGCATGAAAGTATTAAATTAATAAAGACGATGGGGTGTTATTTGTGGAATAATCTTAACTTGTACATTTACACTTCAACAAACTTTTTTTCTCTAAGTAGATTTTTTGGGGAAAAAAAGTAAAGAGCATTCCTTAGATAGAAAATTGCAAGTTATAACAATACTTTGAACTTTGCAAGTTATAGCAAAAAGTCATTTATAAAAGGAAAAAAAATATTTATTAATGATTAAAAATAAGAAAAAAAATAATTTTAATATATGGAAAATATATTACATACCCATAAAGGGGGTTACAATTATGGCAGATATCAATCATCCTTTAATCTTTTCTGAAACGGTTTTGTTCCAAATTGATTAACATATAAAAAAGGTTCTATAAATAAATTACCTTGTCTTCCTGATTGAATTAAGTAAATAAACAAATTCACATTCTCTAATCCCTCGTCTTCTTCTTCTTTACATCTTCTTCTCTATTTCTCTGTTTTCTATATTAATGTTCATCAAGTACACATAGAATTCACAAATTATAATAATTAGATTATAAAATTTTGGTATATCAACTTTTGTAATTATGAATACTAAATGTGAGCATTTAGAAGATTCAATTTCCAATTAGGAGTGCATAATTTTGTAATACGCATATTGCAAATCATTAGTAAGCCATTGGATTTGGTTGACTGGTTTGAGGGCTATAGGATTGGACAAAAAAGGAAAATTTTACTTAGAAATACAAAATTAGGGCCTTAATTATTCGATTTAAAGAAACAATAAAACTAGCAATAGTGTTTTAATAAAACATATATAAACACACTAAACACACCAGTCACATACTCAAAACATACAATTACCTTGCCGCATATATATAGTAAAAATATAAGGATGATATTTACAGCACATATAATTATGTGGTTGCATTCATTTTACATGTGTATGTTATTGTATATCTAGTAATACATTGAATATACAAATAACATACATTCGGCATACAATTATTCCACCACCGGCAATGAAAGAGACGAATGTTTGTTTGACGTAAGTTAAGTATATATCTTATGTATCATTGTACATACACTTACATACATACAGTATATAAGTACATACGACATTCAATTGTACATATCACTATATGTTTGTGTATATGTCTTGTGCATGTTAATATATGTGACAAATATTTCAAATAGGTATGAAGGTCAGAATAAGTGTGTATGACATGTAATATATGTTTGCATATATTTAGAATATAATTTGAAAGAATCAAAATGTTACTAATTGCAGAATCAAAAATACAATATTCATGTCAAATATCATTAATTGCATAATCGAAAAATGTATAGTTTGATGTAGTTGATATCAAATTTAATACCATCTGATGCAACTTAGTTCATATCAATTTCATTCAACGGTGTAAAATGCGAAACAAATGTTAAAGTAGCATAACATTATATAAATACTACTTAAATACAAAAACTAAACTTCGTTCATATCAACAATCTTAAGAAAACATATAGTAATAACCAAATAATTAAACATCAAAATACAATATCTCTGTCTATATATGCCTCCACACTTGGATTTTTTAATTTGAGTTATGGAACTTCATCCTCAAAATCGGAGTCCGATACTTGTTCACTAACCATATTCTTTCTCTTATAATTCATCTTATCCTGAGGAATAACAACCTTTTTGTTGAGATTTTTTCAATATGCATGTTTAAATTGAGCTTCTTCGATGGTTCATCAACAAACGAAACTTTAATTTTATCGGGCAAGCACAGACTTTGCCTCTTGTTGTAAGACCCATTTTCAACAATCTTTATTTTACACTTAGATAGAAGAGATGGAGTGAAACAACCTAAATCAAATGAATTTTAGTATTCTCGATTATTCTAGGACTTCTACGCGAAGGAGTAGAATCAAATTTGAGTTTAGACATGACAAATTTGGGATTATGACTTATGAATATCTATCACAATGAAGAATAAAAAAACCTAAATAGATCAATTTTGATTTTTTACGCGAAGAAGAAGAATATCGGAGCCCCAATTTTTTTTCAAGAAAAATCTTGAGTACGTTAATGGAGAATAGAGTTTTAATAAAATTTTGAAGGTTGGGTATGTGAATGGAGAAAGCAAAAATTGTTTCTAAATTTTTTTTGGAGAATTAAAAGCTTTTTATGTGATAATACACTTCTTCTTTCAATAAAGTTATCTGATAAAAGTGTGCAATCTTTTAAATAAAATACAATATATACTTATCAATACACTATTTAAGGGGAATATTGATTACAATCCTATAAATATGAAACTGATTTTAAATTATATAATTAAGAAATAAAATTTAAAAATATGATAAAAATAATATATATTTTAATAAGTTGCTATAACTTGCAATGAAATTGCTATTAATGCAATTATCTAAAAGTGTTGCTAAAATTTATAATTTTGAATCTAATAATACTATATGGGATAATTTTCTCAATTTTTTACTCATATTAGTAAAAACTTCACCCCAATCCTAGTTTGTATTTCAGGCCCAAGAAATGATCCATGAAAAATTAACATATGCACATCACATTGGGCCTAAAATGAGGATAATTTTAACTAAAAATTATATAAATACACAACTTATATTTTCAATATTACAAAAAATCTCAACTCCCTAAACATATTACAAAACTCTCAACATATACACAGAATACTATGTATATGCCGGTTATATTATGTATATTAATAGGGAGAGAGAGTAAAGTAATTAAAAAAGTGGAAGAGGGTGTAATTACTTCCAAAAGGGTTGGTATTTATGTTATTTATACTAATTTTAACAATCTTCTTAGTTGGATTGGGCCCAAATTTGAGGGTCTCATAATCGGGTTACAAGAAATGGGCCCAAAGAATAGTTCCCACATTCTTCAGCAACAAAAGGGAAGGGAAATATATGGGGAAGATAAAGGGTTTAGTGGAAGGAAATAGTGGGGGACAAGAAAAGACAACGTGGGGAATGATTTTGCTCCAAAATCGGGTGGTTTTCAATTGAGAAGGGTAATTTGCGTAGGAAAAAATGTGAAATGACATTATCACCCTTCCTTGTCACTTTAATTATGATAAAACCGGTCAAACAGTGACATTTGAGTCCTTCGAGTCTCTTTTTGTCGAGTAACATATAATTTCCGTTTTATAAAATAACATCAAACATCAAACTAAATTATTTTGATTTGATTTAATTTTTTTAACTTCAATTTGTTTGATTTGCTGTTTCCAAATCAATTTTTTTCAATAGAAATGAGAAATAAAATTATATGTGAACTATGTGTCAGCTCTAAATAACAAAGCTAAGAAATATATCATCCTTTTTTTTCGTAAATTTAACTATGCATAAGAGTGGGATCATGCACTTCCAGGATAAGGGTGTGTTACTTTAAGATGATTATTATCACACTCCCAAGTGCCTTCCGGATGGCATCTCAAGAAAGAAAGAAAGAAAGAAAAAGGAAATTCAAATGAGGTGTTAACTAAACCAAATCTACTCCACAAATTCCGCTGACTCAAAAGTGTGGATTGCAGGACCCATTCGAAGCAGTAGCAACTAAACCAACTCACACAAGTCTACACCGTGGAGCATG
This sequence comes from Capsicum annuum, assembly GCF_002878395.1. NCBI lineage: Eukaryota > Viridiplantae > Streptophyta > Magnoliopsida > Solanales > Solanaceae > Capsicum > Capsicum annuum. The sequence goes on along the minus strand of NC_061119.1, from coordinate 199,929,197 downwards.
TTGTCCTATCTCATTTCCCCTCACCTGTCTCATCTTGGGGTGGTGTGGATGGGTAAAAGTTTATCTCCATGGATATTTCAAATTAATTTTTTTTACTATAACTAAGTAATTAAATTAAATATATATTGATTAATTATAATTAAGTAACATAAATTCTAAATTTAAATATATAACATATATCTATTGACTTGTTATAGACATTAGATACATGTAAGTTTTATTCGTTTGGATGTTGGGTATTTTTTCAAAGTTTGATTTGATTTTTTAAGGGAAAATGACCTTCTGAACCCCTGTACTATGTCAGTTTTGTAAGTTGGACACTTCTACTTACATGTTTGTCATCTGAACCCCTGAACATACAAAAGAGTAACTTTTTAAACCATTTGTCGGTCTACTCAACTGTGTGTATTGCACAATCGCGGCCACGTCATTAATTAAGTGTAAAATAATTTTCACATATGAAATGACATGTGTAGAGTATAATACTAAATTTTGACCTAAAATTTAGGTCACTTGAACCCTTCTTCTTCACCCTTCCTCTCTCTCTCATCTGAAACTCAAAATTACCACCATTTTAAGTTAATTTAGGCCGATAGTTGTTGAAGGTTCTTGCAATCCTTGTAATTATTTAATATGTCGGTGTAGTTGTAGTATGTGGTAGTTTATTTTGAAGCTTCTAGTCGATTTAATAGGGGTCCATTCTACTGATTTTAGGGTTTTCAAGATTAAGAATATTTTTCTTCAAATTTTTGTCTGATTTTGCTCTATTTCGTCTGTAGTGTTGTTGTAGGTAGTATTTCTAGTGATGATATGCCTTCAATGGCATATCTCGGGTTTTGATTAGAATTTAAGGTTTTGCCTTTTTCGTAAAATGAAAAATTGGGTCCAAAATATTTGGGGCTTTTGGTTTGTTTGTTGTCTAATACTCGTATTATGGTTATACATTGCAGTTTTATGCCTTCAATGGTATTTTTTGTTATTTCGATTAAATTTTAGGATTTTTTGGGTAAATTCAGAATTGGGTCCGAAAATTTTAGAGCTTTTGATTTTTTTGTTGTTTAATGCTCCTATTAAACGTGTGTATAGCAGTTTTGTGCCTTCAATGGCATGTTTTGTTATTTCAATTACACTTTAGGGTTTTTTTGGTAAAATAAGAATTGATTTGTTTATACCTTTGTTTTTCCTTTAAAAATTAAGGCTTTGTGGATAATTGCCTAATGTATATGTTATCTTGTCATTCTACAGGTTTTCTAAATAAATGGACATAATTGTAACATTTCAATTCACCTATGGGGGTGTCTTTTTGTCAGACCCTGATTTAAGGTATGTAAATGGAGTTCGTATTCCTAATAAAATTAGAGTAGATATTGATGAGCTTCAGGTTATACTGTTTCATAACTTAGCAGCAGATTTTGATGTGGAAAAAATTGAAACCTTTTGGTGTAGAGTAAACAAAAAGGGCTATTATTACAAGTTAGAAAAGTATGTTGATGTTTTAAGCCTTATAAGTACTTTAAAAATAGAGATTTGGTTGATGTATATGTGGTTCACCAAATTAGTGAACCTATAGTTGTTAATATGATGTGACAACCGCTCCACCATTATTACCACTTAGTAATGGTGATGTGGCATCCCCTTTTGAACCTGATAGGGTTGATGTGTCTTCATCTCATCTATTGGATATAAATGAAGATGAATATATAAATGAAAATCAGTCTCCTAGGGCAGAAAAAGAAAAAGCTAAGGTTTCTTGTGAAGACTTAGGTGAACATTGATCTTGGGTGTATTTATACGTCTAAGCACCATAATTTATCCATATTTTAGCTATGTTTAGAGAACAAAGTGCCTAGTTTCTTATGTTTTTACTCTACTTCTATGTAATTGAGATAACTGATCTGATTAGCATGATTTTAGGTATTAATGAGGCAGATGAAGACATTATGGGACTATGGAATGCGGATGGCATATGACACAAGAAAGAGTAGCAATCTAGACCAAATGTGGCGCCTAGAAACTATGTTCAAGACTAGTTTGTCATTTATAATTATTTCAGGGACTTAGAAGGCAATTATGAGAGAAGAGATTATTAAAAGGCTTAATATTGAATTTTTATTTATTATTCATTATTCTGTATTATTTGGAGAGAGGAGAAAGGTGACTTAGCTTGAGGAGAGAGAGAGAGAAATATTTTTCTCTCTTGTTTTCACTATTTGCACACCAAGATCGTCTTCTAGTTTTTGGTATGATGAATAGATTTATGATGCTTTTCGTTTTATTCATGAGTATCTAAGTTTATTAGTTAGGGTTATGGAAGCCTTGTAGCATACAATTTATCACTTTGGGTTTTAAATTTATTATGCATTGATTTATTTACATCATACTTTCTTTGCTTATCTTGAATTCTCGTGGTTGCCGGGGAATACGATTGTCGATTGAGTTTATGTGTGTTAATTGATTGTTGGTCAAGTTTCTTAATTTTATATTTAAGAGAGTTGGTTTGGAATTTTAGCCTACTTGCTTGGATTCAAACTTGTAAATATTTGTTCTTAGTTTTCATTTATTTGTTGTGTTAGGTAGATTTTTATTTTAGTTTACTTATTACTATGACGTCATGGAATGAACATGATCTTGGTGGTTGAAAATCTTATCTTGATGATCCATGTCCATATTGTGATAGACCTCACTTTTGGCAAGATTGTAGATATGCTCCCCGGAGAGAGATGTGTGCACCATCTCCATCCTACTGGGAGTATAATTGTTCTTTATGTGGTGGTCAAGATGTACATTGGAGTGATTTCCCTAATGCACCCTCCCCCCATTGCGCTAACCCAAATTCTAGTTCTTCTTTTGAGTTTTACAGGTCTTATGGTCAAGAAAAGGAAGAACGAAGCACCGAAAAGAGTGGCGTTGAAGGTATGTTTCAACAAATGTTGGATCTCCAGGAAGAAACATACGATATCATATGTGATATGCGTCAAGGCATCAGGCCAATCATTTATGAAGAGATGGATATAGAGTTCAATCATTCAAAGCACTCTTCTACAATATACTTAGATGATATCTTGTCTGTGGAATCATTAACATAATGGAAGAGTGTGAAGATGAGGAGCTAGAACCCTATATAGATGTTGAGCAACCCTCAGTGACTTCCCAACCAACCGAACCAACCATTAGAGATGATGCCAAGATTGAGGACTTGGTGCTAGAGGCAAAAGAAGAAATCAAGAAAATCTCTAATAAAGACTCTAGCCCAATTCGAAGAGAAGATGTCGAGAAGGTAAGTAAAAGTAAGTGTGTAGTAGATAGTGTAAATTTTAAAGTAGAATTAGTTGGGCCTCACTCGAAGCATTTTTTCATATTATGTTTAGATGATATCTTGTCCGTGGAATCATCTAAAATAGTGGAAGAGTGTGAAGATGAGGATCAAGAATCCTATATTCTTTATTTTACACTTGATAAGCAATATAAAAACACACCTTACTTTAAGATCGATTTGTTTACCATGCATCATCCATTACTCGACTTCTTAATTTCTGCACCACCCCCGTATGAGCGAGGCAAAAAGATGGATATGATGTTGAGGATAAAATTTATATCCTCAAGGTGGAGGAAAAAGTTGATTGGGTCATGCCGCGATACTAAATTAGGCGCTTGGTGGGAGGCAACCCATCCTTCTAATCATTTTTGTTGTTTTTGATTAAGTGTAGATACATGAAGTACTAAGGAGCTGATTGGTACCAAATTTGGTTTGAAATTGAGCCATGTCCACGGTGGTAAGTTTAGGACTGATGGGAATATTATAGGTAAGTTGGAGTGGTCAAATATGTAAGGCTTAAATATAATACGTGTTAAAGTCATGCCCCGATCTATGTTAATCCGACCCTAAAAGTTTCGCGGTGCAACTTTATTTATGACTTTCAATGAGGTCTATGGTGGTAGCGTAGGGATCAGGCCGCCAGGCCCGATCCCGAAGCCCACCACTAACCTCGATGGGGGTGCGGGGGCAAAGCCCCGGTGGTATGGACCTTTCCCACTACCCCATATGGAGAATGTTGCGCATAGTGTCGTACTTTAAGTGCACTACTGAGTGTGGTGCTCATTTTTTCATGAATCATGGCAAGGACATAATTTGACACTTAGAATAAGTGAAATTCTTCAATTCTGGCAAAATGAAGGCATGTATGCGTCACACACTTCCAGGTATGCGATTAGGAGTGCATTGCATACTTTAAACTATGCTTTGAACTTTGCACCGCACATCTCTTCGCATAGGCTCACTGCCTTAAGTATGCGAGAACCTATGCGCCGCACACCTAAATGTGTGCAATAGGTTATGCGTTGCACTCTTCTTCGCAAATGCCTACTACCTCAACAATGACATAAATAATGCGCCGCACACTTAAGTGTGTGCGATAGGTTATGCGCCGCACTCTTATTCGCAAATGTTCACTGTATCAAGAATGCCATACAAAATGTGCAGCACACTTAAGAGTGTGCAAGTAGGAGTGTGTCGCACACTTAGTCCAAATAAGCCTAAAAACCAACTTCCAACTTTAACTTGGGTCAACCCGACCCACATTTTCATTCTTCAAATAGACTTCACACCCTAAATGCCCAAATTCATCCTTGTTTCACCCTTAAGCCGCCCAATACTGAGCTTTCACCATTCTCTTTGTCCTTTATCTTCAAGGTAAGTGTTCTTTTCTTAATCCTTTTGGGTTATGACTTTATGCTTTAGTTATTAATTAATCACTTGAGGATTATGAATTAAATTCTTGCCATGGCTATGTTGGGAAAGTGATGGTTTTTTGTATATCTTGATATGGTTGAAAGTGTAGGGTATGATTTTGATCAAAAAGTGTTTCATTGAAATAGACATGGGGAAATTGAAGTGATTGAATTGTATTGTGACAAACGTTGTGCACCATGTCAAAGTGTATGTCGGTGAAGTCTGAGTACCGGATAATAACACTTAATTAGTTGATACTAACAAATTAAGTGTGAGGTGGCAACTCCACCACCCTCATCTTAATTATAGTTAGTTTCATTATGTGTGGCTGACGTGGATGATAGAATGAATACAGGAAAAATGGCTCCAATAATGATCTCCATGCAGGTGGCATGACTCCAAATGTGGATGAGGAGTACTACTAGCCAGGTTCTTTATCTTGTTATTTGCACTGGGGACAGCGCTGAACTTAAGTGTGGGGTGGCTGGATACTTTGCTACTTTTTTTGTAAAAAAATAGGACCTTCTCCTTAGCATTCTTCTGTGATAGGATTAGTTATTTTGTTTATTTTGTTAGTTATGTAGTCATAAGTAGGTGCTTTTCTCGATGATGGATGGATGACGACCGTCTTAAGAGAAAATTAGTCATTTAATTACATGTAACTTTTCTTGTGGGTCGCATGACATTATAACATAAGTATGTGATGGATCATTACGTTTGAAACACCTAGGCTCTAGTTGTGACTCATGTTGTGATTGTTGGTTTTAAGTGAATTCATGTAATTGTTCAGTCGAGAATCTATAATGCTCCTAATTAAGTTGACCATGTGCCATGAGTGTGTAAGACTGTTGTATATTCCTTATTGCAACTGATGCTAGAACTTGCCTGGTGTGTATGCAAAGCGAAATAAAGATTGTGAGTTTAGGAGATGATTTAGGCATTTCTTTGATAGCTATTGTTCATACCTTCTTTGTACCTACCTTTGTACATTATCTTAGCTAGCCTCATTGAGACTTTATCTTGTTCTTTTGTTAGCCTCATATGTAGCCTAATCCTTTCTTTAATAGACCTTAATTTGATCCAAAAGTTCCTAAGCGCTTTAATGTAAAATCAATTTGAGTTAGGAGTTTGACAATTAAAGGAAAAATGTAAAATTGATGCCCCAAAATCTAGTTATTGGCATGTGAAATTGATGTGGTTGGGAGTAGCGAAAATTGTTGAAAAAGTTTCAAAATTTATCCCAGACATGTTACAATGAACCTGTTTTGGCCCTAGTCCTTCTTGGACATTGTGCACCTTAACTAAGGCAAATCGCTTAAGTTGAGGATGGCTATTATAGGGGTGCGTAACATGAAAAGGGTGCAAAAAAAAATATTTGAAAGGGTTGCATACTCCCACCATAGTGTTATTAATTAAGTTTAATGAGTTGGGGTGAAAACTAAATCTGTGAAGATAGCAGAAGTGGAAATTGGTTGTTAAAGACTGATGTTAATTGCATAATGTAGTGTATTAAAGCGCTTAGGGAAGATAGTCATTATTTTTGGCCAAAATAGTTTCTACCCATCCTTTAGCCTGCATTACAACCTGTTAAAGACCTATTTGATCCTAATCTTAGCATTCTAATATTAGTGAAGTATTACACTAAGGGTAACCATATGGTCATCAGTTGTAATTTGAGAATTCTTTGTGAGAGTGAGCGCAACTTGATTCTTGTACCTATTTTGTTAGAAATTGCATGATTGTGAGTGATTATGGGTAACTTTCTTGTTGTGAAGGTACATGGTTGATGAAGGTTGGGTAATTTATATGATTTCTTTTCTTGAATGATATGCTTGAAATTGCCAACTTAATGAGTGTACTCTTAAGGGTAGGTTGCATCTAGGAATGATTCCTGAAGCTACTTCTTGTTCATAATTGTTGTGTGAGCCTATTGAAGCATCTTGTTTTCCTTTGTGGGTGCTAAGGATTGTGTAGTATCCATAAATAGATATGTTGTTCAAGGACGAACAAAGCTTTAAGTGTGGGGTGGTGATCTTGGGTGTATTTATACGCCTAAGCACCATAATTTACCCATATTTTAGCTATGTTTAGAGAACAAAGTACCTAGTTTCTTATATTTTTACTCTACTTCTATGTAATTGAGCTAACCGATGTGATTAGCATGATTTCAGGTATTAATGAGGTAGATGAAGACATTATGGGACTATGGAATGCGGATGGCATATGACACGAGAGAGAGTAGCAATCTGGACCAAATGTGGCGCCTAGAAACTATGTCCAAGACTAGTTTGTCATTTATAATTAGTTCAGTGACTTAGAAGGGAATTATGAGAGAAAAGATTATTAAAAGGCTTAATGCTGAATTATTCATTATTTTGTATTATTTGGAGAGAGGAGAAAGGCGACTTAGCTGAGGAGAGAGAGACAAATATTTTTCTCTCTTGTTTTCACTATTCGTACACCAAGATCGTCTTCTAGTTTTTGGTATGATGAATAGATTTATGATAAAATAGCAAGATAGGGTTATGTCCACCTTGTAGTTTTCAATACTTACTAACTATGGGCTTTCTGAATTCATACATACATCATGCTTACAGAGAGAAGTATTGTATTTAATAATATAATCCGAGTGTTTCTTAACCATCAAGGGCTAATTTACTTTAGTTCTCTCGAATCAAAAGCGTTCACCAAAAACAATACGAAATCTCCAAGCAGTTAATCCTGCTAAGGCATTAACTTATAAAATAGGGGTTGGTAATCCTATTTTATAAGTTAATGCCTTAGCAGGATTAACTACTTGGAGATTTCGTATTGTTTTTGGTGAACGTTTTTTATTCGAGAGAATTAAAGTGAATTAGCCCTTGATGGTTGAGAAACACTAGGATTATGTTATTAAATATAATGCGTTTCTCTGTAAGCATGATGCATATATGAATTCAGAAAGCCCATAGTTAATAAGTATTGAAAACTACAAGGTGGACATAACCCTAGCTTGCTATTTCTCTGAATTTGAATACTACTACACATATTTCATCTTTTTAAACTGAAACCATTAATTTGTGAACTGAATCAAATCCCCCCCTATTTATTTTAAGAAAACGAACGATTAAAAGTCAACTAATCTGCATACAACTTAATTAACATCATATTCCCTGTGGAATTCGACCCCAACCTAGTTGGGTTATATATTTGACAACGACCGCTTACTTTCTAGTAAGAGAGGTGTAATTTGAGCGTTATCAAAGGTTAATTTAATGATTTCTCCACATACCATCTCCAAACATCTGATTCTGAATTAGATTTTGATTTCACTGATTCTGATGGTGATTCACTTTATGATGTTAATAAAAACATTGAAGAGTTGAGTGATTTTGATAAAGAGTTGCTTCAAGCTAAAAAGGCTAACATTGATAAACAAGTAAAAGAAAAGGCTGATAGAGTGAATCTAGATGAGATACCATTTGGACCAGTGGGTATAGATACTGGTTTTGAGGATATTTATAAGAACAAGGGGGTTAGATATAAAGGTAAACTGGGTGGGGATGGCCTTTATTTTGACAGTTCAGATTCGGGTAGTGACATTAGTGATGAAGAGGAAGGAGATCCTGTTGATGATGATGAAGTGGTAGATCCATTACCTAGAACTTCTTCTAGCAAGATCTACTTTGATAAAACTGCAAAGAAGGTATGTTTTTAATTGTATATGGTTTTTAATGCTATTGAGTTTAGAGAAGCACTGCAGAGTTACTCTATTCAAAAAGGTGTGAACCTTAAGTTAAAACCTAATGAGAAGGAAAGGGTAAGGGCTAAGTGTAAGCATAAGGGTTATCCTTGGGTTATTCTTGGAAGTGTTGATAACAAAGGATTTTTTATTATGAAAACTTACTTCTCTGTGCATAGGTGTTCTAAAAGGACAAGAAATAAGATATGCAACCTTTGTGGATTAGTAAGCATTACAAAGATAGGATTATGAGTGATCCATCAATAAAATTGCATCAGATTCAAGAACTTTTAAGAAAGGACTATGGGTTGTATGTTAGTAAAACAACCTGTAGAAAGGCAAAAATCAGAATATTGAATGAAAATTTTGGTGATTTTGTTGAAGAGTTTTCTAGGTTGTATGACTATGTTGAACAGTTGAGGACCACCAATCCTGGTACCACTGTATCTATTAGGACATCCAAGAATGCAATTCCAGGAAAAGAGGTGTTTATGGGCATTTATATTTGTCTTGGGGCCTTAAAAAGTAGATGGAAAGAGCGCTGCAGAAGAATAATTAGTTTAGATGGTGCCTTTCTCAAGGGTGTATGTAAAGGTATCTTGTTGTCTTGCATTTCCAAAGATGAAAATAATCAAATATACCCTGTAGCATGGGCCGTGGTAGATAAAGAAACCAAGGACACATGGTCTTGGTTTCTTAGGTGCATCAGCCATGATTTGAAACTTGAAGAAAATGGGGGTGAAGGCTTGACAGTAATGTCCGATATGCAGAAGGTATGACTGTTCATATGTTCATATTTTTCAGTTATTTATTTTTTTTAGTTTGCTGCGGTGATGTCTTTAATGTTTAACTATTGTTTTACATGTTTTGATAGGGTCTTCATTTGGCACTTACTAATCTACTGCTAAATGTTGAGAATAGATGGTGTACTAGACATATATGGGCTAACTGGAAGCAGGTTTGAAGTGGTGAGAAAGGGAGAAAAAAATTCTGGCAGGTTGCTAGGGCCTCTTTGAAGTGTACTTGCAAAAGAAACTTAATGAAATGAGTGAGTTGGGTGATGAAATTGTGGAAGATTTGCTCAAGTACAACAAAGAGGCATAGTGTAGGCCCTTTTTTAAGGAACATACCAAGTGTGATGTGGTTGAGAACAACATGTGTGAGACTTTCAATAGTTGAATTTTAGCTGCTAGGTTTAAGACAATTATCACTATATTGGAGGAAATAAGATGCAAAGTCATAGAAAGAATGAATCAAATGAGAGATTTTTCTAAAAAATGGATCACTGATGTATCACCAATAGCTATGGAAGTTCTTGCAGAGAATGGTGAATATGCAGCCAAGTGTGAGGTGAGGTTTAATGGTGATATGGGCTTTGAGATTGGTGATCCACCTTATACACATGTTGTTAATATGAAGAGGAAGCAATGTAGTTGTAGGTCATGGAAACAAAGGGAATTCCTTGTGCACATGCAATTGGTGCAATGTATTACAAGGGATGGAATGTGGAGTTATTTATTGATCACTGGTATCAAAGGGAAACATACCTGAAGGCATATGATAAGTATATTCAACTAATGACAAATATTAACATGTGGCCAAGAAGCACAAGATCATCAGTTGAGCCACCTGAGATTACTCCCATGCCAGGAAGGCCAGGTAAAAATAGAAAAAAAGCTAAGGATGAAGTTGTTAAGAAGAAGTTTGGAAAGGCTACAAGAAAGGGAAGAAAAATGACATGTTCTGTGTGCAAGTATATTGAACACAACAAGAAAGGATGTCCAACTTTGGTAAGTTAAATCTTTTCTTATTAATGAATTTTACTCTTTTTGAATATGTTTTGACCTTTTCATATTTTTTTGTAGAAAAAAAATTTTAGTAGTAGCTGTGGCAGTCAACCAAGTGTGCAAGCTAGCACTAGTACTGCAGTTATTGCTGCGGAGAGAGATGCAAATGCTTCAACAGAAGAAGAGATGCCTATAAATACTAAATCAAGCAATAGAAGGCCTGCAGGAAGGCCTTCAAATGCTCACAGTGCACCAAGATGTTCAGGAAGGCCTGCAAATGCTCACAGTGCACCAACAGCTACAGGAAGAACTACAAATACTGCATCAGTTGGTAGTGTAAGGCCTGCAGCTACTGTGATGCCCACTACCACTTCAGCAGTGGGTGCTACTGCTACACAATCTACAACTCAACAGTCTACTAGTGGTGTTGGTGCCAAAAGAAGAAGACTAGTACAGCTTTGAGAGGTGGTGCAAATCTGACATATAAAAGACCAAGGCAAAAAAAGTAGATTTTGGTGTGCTATTTAGACCAAGTGGCAGTGTGGTAGAGAAGGTAAGTTTCATCTAATGTACTTTACATTTAACTAGTTTTAATTAGTGCATGAATAAATATTTTTTTTATTTTTACAGTCTGAAAATACTGAAAGAGTATTACATAGTCCAACACTTATTAGTTCAGTTCCAACCAATATTGACTTGGGTTTCAAATCAAATGGACTAAGGTGGAAAGGTGGAGCTGCAGTAACTCAAAGACATCTACAACAACAGATTAACAAAAGATCAAAGGCAAAATCATCTCCAACCACTCAACCCACATTAAGCACTCAAGCCAGCAAGAATCAGTCCACAACAAGCACTAAAGGAACACATTAGTGTAATTCTCTTTCTTTATTGATCCCAAAGTATTGTTAAGATAATTTTTAATACTTCTGGTTCATTTCTCATTTCAGATGTTGTTAAGATAAACATTTTGATGTCAACTCTTGTTAAGACATTATATATTGCAGATTTCTATGTTAGAAATGGTGTTTGTTATTAAATTTTAATTTCATTTCATTGTACATACCAACTACATAGATCAAGCCATCTTAAATAATACAACAGATAGAAACCAGATGACAACAATAATGATAACAGTGATATCAATACTAATGTTTGGCCTTTCATGTCTCCGTGCCTTCCATATCTTTCCAGTCCTTGTTGTCTTCGTTGCCTTTGATGTCTACCTTTATATTGTTCATTTTCATCGGCCCATCGAAAGAATCCACAACCAGTACCTACCTGATATTTTTTACAGCCCCAAAACATTCTTCCCAAATTGATTGATGTTCTTGACATCTTAAGTTCCGCGTAAAGTCCACAATAACAAATTTGAACTGCATGGTGTTTCAAAAAATGACATAAAAAATTAACTTTCCAATACTACAAGCATAGCAGGAAAAAAAATTAAAGAACAAGAACTTGGAGAGAAAAAAATGGAGAAGAAGGGATGAAAAAAAGCTCCACTTGCTCCAACAATGGTGTTGGAAACAAATGAGGAAGAACGAGCATTTATAATGGGTGTTGGAACCCTTTTTTACCGTTGGGGCCCTTTATTTTATGGCTGACGTGCGGCTGGAGACTAAAACACACGCTCCTATGTGGTCCCAGCCACATAGGATGCCACATCAGAAAATTATGTTTAAAAAGTTGTTTTTTAGTGGGTTCTGTCAGAAAATAGACCTTGGGTCTAACTCAACCTCAAAAGTTAGCTCAAGAGGGGAGAATTGCCCAAGTCCATATAAGCAAACCACCAGTCCATTTCCCAACCAATGTGGGACTTTTACCCACTCTAACACCTCCCACGCCCAGGCCCAACTGGCACTGGCGCGTGGATCGGGAGCCCAAAACGGGGATGGACCTGGCTCTGATACCATGTCAAAGAAATGGACCTTGGGCCTAACTCAACCTAAAAAACTAGCTCAAGAGGGGAGGATTGCCCAAGTCCATATAAGCAAACCACTAGTCCATTTCCCAACCAATGTGGGACTTTTATCCACTCTAACAGGTTCAGGGGTTCAGATGACAAACATGTAAGTAAAAGTGTCCAACTTACAAAACCAATATAGTACAGGGGTCTAGAAAATCATTTTGTCATTTTTTTAAATTTTTTATTTTGCAAGACAAAGCATGGAGCATCAAACTAAATTAATCCGGTCTGATTTGATATTTGTAACTTCAATTTGATTTGATATTTTTAAATCTATCCTTTTTGTGCAAGTGAGAATTAAAATTATATGTGTGCCACGTGGCAGCTCTAATTCACATGAAAGATATATCACTCTTTTTCACTAAATTTGATCTAATTATGCATGAGTGGATTCATGTACTTGGACGGCAAGCGCGTAGTATGAAATGCAAAGGGTGTGTCACGTTAAGATGATTATTATTGTCATGCTCCTAAAGCCTGCCGGATGGCGCTTCGATCAATCAAGTAAGAAAGAATAAGGAAATTCAAATGGGAAACTAAGCTACACCAAATCTGCTCCACAAATTCCGCCGACTCAAAATAGTGAATGCATGAAGGGCCCGGGAGAACCGCAGCAACGAAACGAATCTCACAAGTCTACAGCACGGGGCTTATACTACTGTCTCCTTTCCCCCACCTGTCTCCTCTACCTTTTTTCGTTTTTTTAGTTATTCAATTCACTTCTCTATTTTGCTTCTTGCCATGATTTTTATTCAAAAAACTTTAAATCCTGCTTAGTAAAGTTAGTGATATTAATTGTGTGAGGTTTTTTTGGTAAGATAAAAATTAAATTGCCAATTTATGCATCCAAAAGTATAAGGAGTTTGATCATGAAATTATGACTATTTGATAACAGTAATTTTTATTTTTAAAATAGAGAAAAATATTTGAAAATTAATTAAGTTGATCATAAATACACACTAAAGTTGAATTTAATTTTTTTGAAATGTTAACTCTGAAAAAGTTAAAAAAAATTGAATGTCTTAAAAAATATATATGGAAAAATTTATGGATCCAAAAGTGCACGGAGTTTGGTCATGAAATTATGAATATTTGATAACAGTAATTTTTATTTTTTAAAATAGAGGAAAATATTTTAAAATTAATTAAGTTTGATAATAAATACACATTGAAGTTGAATTTAATCTTTTTGAAATGTAACTCTGAAAAAATTATAAAAATTTGAATTTTTTAAAAAATATATATGGAACAATTGAAGTGTGTATTTTTTTAAAAAACAACTACTATTAAAAATAAAAAAAATAAAATTTAATTAATTCTATTTTAAACTTATAAAATACTAGGGGCGTGCCAAAATCGAACCTTAGTTTACTGTTATTGGGTTAACGATTTGTTAATGATTTTATTAAAAAAAAATTATTGGGTTAGTGGTTCGGTTCGATTTTTTTTTATTGAGTTATTGGGTAAACCAATAACCCAATAAGAATATATATATATATATATTATGTTTCTCTTAATTTCTTTTTAATTTCTACTAATTAACAAACCTATTATTTCAATTATACAAACTCCTAATTTCTCCTAACAACATTTAGTTCAAATTTGAAGATTCTTGTAAATTAAAACACATTATGTAGGATATTTGGTTGAAACTAAGATTCAATTTGTTTTTTATGTTAGTTACTACTATTTCTATTTTATGAGTATTTTTTTATCGATTAAATCGAAAACCGAATCATTAAAGACTAAAAATCGATAAAAAATATCTTATTGATTTGATTATTGGTTTAACATATTTAAAAATCAAAAACCGAAAAATCGAACCGATAATATATAAAATTGAAGCGAAACGAACCAACCGATGCACACCACTATAAAACACTCTCCAGTCGTTTAAATTGATGCCTATTTTAAATTTTTACGGAGTTTAAAAAAAAAAATCTTGTGTTTAAAATTAAAAGGTATATTAAATATGTTAAATCATCATTCAATTTTATAATTTTAAATTTTTAAAGAAAATAAAAAAAAATTAGAACAATAAATATTTATTTTTTTAAAAGCACCCAATATTTTGAAAGAAATGGAGGAAGTATTATTTTTTTTTATGTAACTTTTAAACTTTAAAAAGATTAGTCGTTTCACTTTCATTTAAATATATGAAGTTTTTCTTTTTTCATTAACAGTTTAAAAATTGAAGAGGCGTTTTATAATAGACACATGCACATAGAAAGAGAGTGATTGATAGATATAGTGGCGGCAATTGACATAGTATAGAGTAATGGTGGACGGCAGAAAGTACACGTGCCGCCTAATTTTAGACAAGACAAGACTAGACCACTTCATCCGTCAACACGGATTAATAATGACCCCATCCATCATGTGGTATCGTTATCTTTTGCCTTCCAACTCTGCTTGTTACCACGTGAGACTAAAGTAATTTTACTATCTTCTCGATCTAACTACCCCAACTCTACTGGAGTACATTAGAATTGATCTATTTTTTTTATCATATTATTAATTAAAAATTAAATATTCCTGAGACTTGCACCTCTTGTTCGTGGTATGTAAAATACCTTCCTTTATGACTCTAATTTTTAAAAACACTGCTCCACCATGCTTGAGTTCAAGCATCAATTGCTCATTCTCAATCTTGTAACTCTCTTTTTTTTACTGTAGCAATTGATGAACTTGAACCTCCAGAATTTGAGCCTGAACTTGTAGCTCTTGTTCTTCATATTTGTCTGTAGCTTTTGCTATTTTACACTAACTAATGCTACTATATTTATCTCCATAACTGTTTCTTCGTTAATGCATCATTCAATACATGTGCTGTTTCAGATCTTTCAATAGAATTTGATGTTCCAGATATTTCGAATTCTGAAAAATGGGGGCAAAAAAAAGTGGTCATTCGCCGATGACATACGTGTGCTCTTTCACAGTGATTTTGTCGAATACAATGTGAACTTATGCTATCCATTGTAATTAAAAACAAGTTCACACCAACACCAAAAAAGGTGATTGTTGTAAAAATTCCATAACGTTTTCACCGTCCAAACAAACCTTATCCAAGTTCATTAAAGCCCATATGGTCAACAAATGTTCAAACAAATAAACTTGGATGTAATCCACTTTTACCTCAATCCTAGTTGTTGACGGTGTTCGTCAACAAATGCTCAAGAAAGAAACTTTCATGTAAATCCACTTCAATCTGATCATTCATGTAAATCCACTTCAATCTGATCATTAAAAGCAAATGCCTTCCATTTATTTTTTTAGTTAAGCTACATTTACAGCCTACAGGTAACTAATAATTATAAGACAGTATTTTAATACTTGGCGCATCATTGGTCTGGTAGGCGGCAATTAACGTATTATCCGCTCTCTTAGTTCCCGAATAAGATTTAACCTTTCGAAATATTTTCGTAGTTGCATAAGCCAATAAAATCATCAAATCGTCACAACTTACGTTTTATATTACACTCTTAGGGTGTGTTTGGTATGATGGAAAATTCTGAAAAATAAGTTGATTTTCTATTTATTTTCTCATGTTTGATTGGTAAGTGGAAAACATTTTTCGAAAAATATTTTATGATGTTTGGTTGGTGAGTAGAGATTACTTTTTAGAAAAATATTTTCTAGTGTTTGATTAGTGAGTAAAAAAATATTTTTTTAGAAAATACTACTAATTGTTAACTAGTATATCAGTGCCTCTAGTAACTCAACAATTTGTAAGAACTAATTTAAGCATAACAAATAGTATCAATATTGAATACTAAAATATTACAATCATTAAATTTAAGCAACTATTCATTAACAAATATAGGCGACATTTTTCAATATTTTATCAGGATAATCTCAAGATACTACAATCAATAGAAATATAACGGAACGACAAACTTATTCAACCTCGTGAAACAAGTTACATCGATGATAAAATAAAATATGCAATTAGCAAAAGTAACATAAGTAAGTGTTCTTCTATATATATGAAAATAACAATACATTCAACGAACATTGAAAATAAAAAAAAATTGGACTTCACTATTTTTTATTTCAAATAGTGAAAAATTGAAGCAAAGCACAGTGAAAAATATTTTCAAGTAATATAAATTTTTGAGAAATATAAATTTTTTTTAATCATGTGAATATGAGTATTGTTGGTGTAGGAAAGAGAGATGGAGTGGGGTCATAAGTCACATTTGTCATTTTATCAAAAATGACTTTTCTTAGAAAAATGAAAAATTATTTTCTTGAGAAAAATGAATTGTTGTGAAAAATATTTTCCAAATATTTTACTATAATCAAATAAAAAAATAGAAAAATATTTTTCAGAAAATATTTTCCTATCATACCAAACACACCCTTAGTTCCCAATGATTAAAGACTGGAACCTTTGAACTGTGTGCACTGCTGGATGACCAATAAAATCATCAAATTGTCAAAAACTCCTAAAGGGAACCTACCAAATCCAGACTTATTTTCTCATAAAAATATTGAGACTTATTTTCTTATAAAAATATTGAGTATTCTGTCAGTGAAAAATATTTTATAATATCAATTAATTTAATCTACAATACTTGCTATTGCATATTGCTTAATTATTTACATAAAAAAAAATTTAAAAAAAAATAAATAACCTGTAATAATAATTCAAGTTAACCTAATAATGTAAAATATTTTATACACTAATCGTACATAAAATTTAAATTCAAAAATATTATCCTATCGAATAATGCACACGTATTCAAAGATAAAACTACACGGCAAGCAAAATTATAGTTCTACGACATCTCAACAAAAGAACACCAGGAAAAAAAGGAAAGGTAAAATGATTTTTTGGACCATTATACTATGTCGGTTTTGTAAGTTGGACACTTCTAGTTACATGTTTGTCATCTGAACCCTATAATCCATTAAAAATCAATATTTAAAACACTTTTTCGATGAGTGTGTTACACTAGCTCCACATCAGCTGCCACATCGACTGCTACATCTATCAGGTTATTTTCCACATCATTTTTATATATAAAAAATATTAAATATTAAAATAAATAAATAAATAAATAAACAAACATCCTTTTCTCTCTCTTCCCCTTTTTCTTTCTTTTTCTGTTTTCCGTTCTTTCTTTCTCCATTTCTTCTTTCTTCTTTTGTTTTTTATTCTTCTTCCTCCTCTTTTTATTCTTCTTTTTCTTTCATCTTCATCTAGTTATTCTTCTTGCTCTACAAAAAAATTAAAAAGTAAGGGTCGAAAAATTTAAGAAGTATGAAAAGAAAGATTTTTGAATATTTTTATGATTTGAGTGATTCAAGAAACTTGAAATTCAACATAAAGATTCAATTTTTATATATTTTTTAAATTTTTTGTGATTTGAGTAATTCAATTTTGTCTTTAACAATGAACAACAACAATAATATCAGCCATAGCAAATACTTGATCAAAAAAAAAATAAAGCAAAAACCCCTTTCAAGAATTGCCCAGATTTACTGTGCGAAGGAAAAGTGAGGAATAAGTGCACAAATGAAAGCAATACGAGGAAGGGGAAGGAGGAAAAGATGTTTGTTGCTTTTGATGAGTAAGGCAATGGCTTGTTTGAGTTCGAATGGAGAAGTGAAATGGTGAACAATGGAGGGCGATTGTACATTATTATTGGCATCAATAAAGGGTTTGAATCTTTTTTAGAGAAAATGATGAAATGGAGATGCTAAAAAAAGTGAATTTATTGTACATTATTGTTGGTATCAAATGAGGGGTGCTGGAATGAGGTTGAGGTGTTGGGATGGGATTGGGTGGGATGAGGGTACTGCAACAGGGTGGGACGGGCGAGGGGTGCTCGGACGGGATTGAGTGGATTGGGGGAGGAGGTTGGGGGTGACCTTTTTTTTTTTTTAATTTTTAAGTTTATTATTTTTAAAATATTTTTAAATTAAAAAATTGAATAAAAATTGAGTGCCACTTTTTTTTTTCAAAAAAAAATTATTTTAATATAAATTGGTCAAAAAATTTTTTATTACTTATGGGTGTCGTATTTATGTTATGCCATCTTGTTTCATACTTTACTATGTATTTATGTAGGATTCCGTGTCTCAAGCCAGGAGTCTATCGAAAACAGTCTTTCTACTTCTTTAAAGACAAAGGTATAGACCGCGTACATCTTACCCTCCCCTCTTTAGTGGTAGAAATATGAACTGCTTACATCTTACCTCCCAGATCTTAGTATGTAAAAATACGCTGAATTTATTATTGTTGTTGTTGATCAAAAATTGACCCTCACTCGCACCCCAGATGTATAACTACATTCTCTTTGTTCTAGTTTACATTCTCTTTGTCCTAATACGCATTTGAATGCCACGTAGGTTCGATCAATGATCAAACATGCAAAATATTGCTTTTTAATAGGCGTGTAACTATATTTTCTTTGTCCTAATCAGCATTTGAATATCACGTAAGTTCAATCAATGGTCAAAAAATGTAAAATATTACTTTTTAATAGATTAAAGAATTTAAATGACAAACATGTTAATAAAAATATCTAATTTATAAAACTAACATAATAAAAATATCTAATTTATAAAACTAACACTACTGAAATCCAGAATATCATTTTGCCATTTGAAAACATCAATTACTTTGAAAGAATTACAATTCGAAACTTTCATTAATCAACATTATCTAAAAGATAAAACTTTGAAATTACAAGAACCCTTCCAGATTGGCTATTTTAAAAACAGGAAGTCCTTTGAACATATATATACAAAATTAGTACTAGTAGTCAACATCAAGCTTCCATAGGTGGAGCTAGGTTAAGATCAAGATTTAATTCTCTTCTACTTAGTCCTACTGACGATGAATCAGTTTCACTATGACCTACTCTGTCAGTTACACTATTAAGTTGAGCCGGCACCGGTTCAAACTGGTATGGTTGTGGCCGGTTCAGTAATCCGGTTCGAACAAAATTACCATCAAACAACAACATTGGTTGTCCATTTGGCAGAACCGCCATAGCTGGTTGCTGATGAAAAATCGGAAACCCATTACTTACATAGCCGGCACCTTGAACGACGGCTCCAAGGCGGCGCGTAAGGTCGAGTTCAGGCGGTGCGTGAGGCGCGTTAACGACGGTTTCTCCAGTAGAGGACTCTGAAGGAGCTGCCATGGACAGTTGGTGGTGGAAAAATGGATACCCAACTTTAGCTGAATGGCCACCATTGCCATCACCATCACCACCGGCAACAAGACGGCGCATGAGGTAGAGCTCAGGTGGCGCTTGAAGCGTGTTAATAATAGTTTCCCCACTATAAGACTCAGCAGGGCTACTGCGGTTGCTCATCATCGGAGCTTCAATGGGCGGTTGGTGGTGAAAAATCGGAAACCCATTTCTTACCAGACCAACTTCAGCTGAATAGCCACTATTGTCACCCCCTTCACCACCAGCACCAAGGAGGCGTGTGAGATCGAGTTCAGTAGGCGCGTGAACA
The DNA here is from genome assembly GCF_002878395.1 of Capsicum annuum. Taxonomy (NCBI): domain Eukaryota; kingdom Viridiplantae; phylum Streptophyta; class Magnoliopsida; order Solanales; family Solanaceae; genus Capsicum; species Capsicum annuum. The sequence goes on along the minus strand of NC_061119.1, from coordinate 199,909,512 downwards.
ATTGTATCCCCATTTCTCACCAACCCAACTTCAGCTAATCGACCACCATTGCCAACTCCTTCACCACCAGCACCAAGGCAGCGCGTGAGTTCAAACTCAGACGGCGCGTGAGCACGATTTTCTCCACTAAAAGACTCATCCGGGCTACCACTATCACTGCCATTCTGATTTTCCGATGGTAAAGGGAAGTTTGTTTTAGCTTTGCATCCACGGAACTCTCTAGCTGCAGCATCATAAGCTTTTGCCGCTTCCTCTGCCGTGTCAAAGGTGCCTAACCAAACTCTACTTTTCTTACCGGGATCACGGATTTCAGCAGCGTAACGACCCCATGGCCTCTTCCTTACTCCTCTGTAATGAACATCTTTGTTGTTATTCACTCCGTTACATTTCGAATTTCCAACTTTCATACCGCCGTTAACTTTTTCCTTCATTGCCATTTTTTTTTAAAAATAAGTTGGCTCCTATGGATGGGTTGGTTGCTCTTGTTTATGATGTGTAGAGTTGCTTATATAGCGGAGGGGAGGGTAAAAAGGAGGGCTAAAAGTTTTTTTTTTTTTTAATTGGCTCTTGGAGGGTAAAAACTTTTACGACTGCGGGTAAGTTTTACCCGGTAAAGAGGAGGGCTAAAAGTTTTTTTTTTCATTGGCTCTTTGGAGGTAAAAACTTTCTTTGTACGTATTTTAATGGTGTAAAATGAAGTGAGTCATTTAAATGACAATTGCAGTGTGTACGCGTGAATTTGAAAATAAAGATGAAATCGTATTTGATCACAATATTTTGAAAACGAGATGTGAAAAAATATTATTTTATTTGGTATTTTAAAATTAAAAATAAAATTGAATTGTGTTTGACTATAATATTTTTAAAATGAAATAATTTTGAAATTAAACAAATAACAAAAAGCGAAACAAAAGTTTAAAATTTATAAATTTTATGAAAACTTGAGTTATTTTATGAAAATAAAAATTTTATTTTAAAAAAAAAATAAAAAGACAAATAATGAAAACACCTCAAGAGGTGTTTTTTTAAAATTTAAATATTTTAAAAATATTTTTCAAAAATATTTATACCAAATAAGTATTTTGAACGCTTATGGGTGCACCAGTGTTGTCAAAGGTGTGCATAAACCCTGAAACAAAACTCAAAATGTGTTGAGCGCTCGCATCGATTAATGTGCAGTTTAGGTTCTAATTTCTAAGATAGATTTTCCCGTGTCAATGAGACTTTCTGAAGAGATGAACACTAAACAATTGATATTTCACTTTATAAAAATAAACAAAAAAATTTTGTTCATATATTTGTCATTCATACTTATATTATTAGTCTTGGATTATATATATATATATATATTTATATTTTTCTTCCTTTATGTTTTTTTTCGTTTAATCTCATGCTTTATTTCTACTTTGTGCTTAAACTCAATGGACCTTGAAACTTTTTTGTGCTTTTTATTTTTTTAATAATACTGTGGTGCACTAATATTATTTTAACATCGATATTAGCAAAATCTTCAGTGTCGATTAAAGAATATTATCATATTCGATTAGTCGTCAATGACATGAATAATACTGAAAAAATAATTATACAGAACAAATATAAGTTTTAAGCTAATAATTTTAATTTACTTTCTTAAAATATGAAGTTCAACAAATATGTTGACTTTTAACATTTTTGAGCAATTAGTTGTGGTAGCTTAATGGTGAAGGCGTGTTCATCATACAACAAGGTCGCGAGTTTAATTCTTTAGTCCAACAATTTTAATATTTTAGCCTTTAAACTGGAAGTACTGAAAATAAAAAGAAAATGTTGTGCTACGCAGGAATCGATCATGGGTCGTGCGGACAGAAGTACTGGTTCAGACCAGTGCAATCAAGGTGCACTTTCAATTTTCTTTGGGTGCACTATTATCTATATCCTAATTTCTCAAAATATATACATATATACACACAATTTTTTCGACGTTAACGGGTGTATATACACCCACACTTATACATGTGGATCCACCTCAGATTCTTAAATAAAGTGAATACATCTTATTGTGAATATTTCATGGCCAAATGCCCACCAAGCATGTCATTAACTTTTCTTTATTTGATTTTAATGTTGATATTTTTATTGAAACTTGATTAATTTAAAAAGTTACATATTTTTGGATCTTTACATGTTGAAGTTTGATTAATTTTGAGACACATATTGATAGCCTATTTTTAAAAGTAATGTATTGAAGTTTGATTAATTTTAAAATGTACATTATTAGATTTTTTTTAGGTGATACTCCATATATATATATATATATATATATAAAATAAAATAAAATTTTTGATTAAAGGCGGAGAGATTCAAACAATGATGTAAATATGCATTTTGATCCCTTTATATAAAATATGTAACATGATTTGTTTAAAATATATGTTATTGTTAATATCAAGAAAATATAATAAAAAGTAATTTTTGTTTAAAAATATATAAATAAGTAATTTTTATCACGTAATTAATGTGTTTTCTGGCTTTCTTTTTCTTTCATGAAATTTACCTCTAAAGGATGCCTCTTCCGTCAAGAGTGAGATGCGGTGGTGGGGTATAAATGCGGTCAACAGGGAGCTTGATTGGAGCTAAGGGGGACCGACCGCCCAAAGCCGAGAGAGAGTGTAGGTTTGTATTTCCTCCGTCTTAAATTATTTGTCTCATATTGATTAAAAAAAATAATTAATAATATTTTTAATGTACTATGATATTTCTATTAAATAATATTTACTTTTTAATTTGAAGAAAAGTAATTAATATAAAGGATAAAATATGAATTTTTTTTTATCTTTCTTAATTAATGAAAAAAGACAAATAATTTAAAAAATCAAATTAGGAAATTTGAGACGGGTAATTTAAGACAAGAGAGAGTAATAATTAAAGAATTTAAGTTTCGAGTTAAATATTCTATATTATCAAGTAAATTTAGTCTGTTTTTATAATTTTTTTTAATTTTTATATAAAAATTAAATAACTTACAATAATAAATTAAATTTAAGTAATAATATAAAATATTTTGCATATTATAAAATTTAAATTCATATATAATCTATATGTATAATCTATGTTTATGATATATTAAAAGTGTAAAATATTTTAGAAATATTATTTAAATTTTTTGTCCTTTATTAGAAGTTCTTGTTTTTCATTATTTTTTTAATATTTAAGAATTAAAAATTAATTAAATATATTTATGATAAAAAAAATTTATTAGAAGTCACCAAAATTAATGATAATTAATAATTTTTTCATTAGTTTAAAAATTCTAAATCAACTAAATTTGATTTTAAAAAGATTTGAAAAATTTAAAAATAAATATAAAAATATTAGAATAAAAAAGATTTAAAAAGTATTAAATTTTAAAAGTTTTGAATACGTAATAAGAATGTAATCAATTATTTTGTAAAGATTTTATTTTAAAAATTTAAAAAAATTAAATATATATAAAATAACCATACTATAAATATAATTTAAATTAATGTATCTTTTATAACCCTATTATAAAAAAAGGGATAATGCATGGCAAATATAAAAATAATGATTCAATCACTTTAAATTTCATTAAACTCGTATAATTAAATGTGTGTATGTTATTACGTCGGAAGGCGGGCGTTTCCGAAGACAAAAGCGCCTTTAGATATGTTTGGCTAACGGGGACCCTGCCCCTGCCCCTGCCGGCTTTTGATTTGCATTACAAGACGGCCGCTGTTTTCTCCAATTTCTTGTTGGTTAATTCTAGAACGCGCTTCTGTCTATACACGTGTAAGTGACCTCTTTCTTATGTGACAACACTATTACTACATGTTTCTTTTGTTATTTTTGGTTTATTTCTTTCACACGGTTTTGTAATTATTTGACTTGGGTAAAATTTACCAACTAACTAATGCATTGGATGGTATATAATCATAAAAATAGCAATTTTGTCATAAGTATTAAGTTTGTAGCTATAATTAAAAAATTTATAATAACTGTTTAATAATTATGAAAATAGTAAATTATATTTTATATTTTATAAAAATATTACTATTAAAATATATATACAACAATATTTACTTTCTTTCTTTTACTCAAATCAATTGAGTTAAAATAAAAAAATAATAATTTTTTTTTTATAAATGCTGCTGTAGATTTATTTTTCATAAATTACTCTTATTTTAATTAGTAGATTTCTTTTCCAAATCAAGCTCAAGTATGGAAAATTACTATCTTCATGATCTTCAAAAATCTAAAATAAAATATCATTATTTTTTTTTCCTTCTTTCACTCTCTTATATCGCTAATTTTTTTTCAATCTTTTTTTTTATTGTTTTACTTTTCTATTTTAATTTTTTTTCTTTTACTTTATTTTCCCTCTTTTATTTTCCTTGTCTTTTTTTTCATTATTTATTTATTTTTTCTTTTTCGTTTTCTTATTTTTCTCCTTTCTTATATTTTTTTCTTTTTCTATTTTCATTTTCTTTTTTTTCTATTTTTTTTTATTTTTTTCACTTTTATTTTTATACTTCTATTTCTAACTTCTGTTCGTCTTTCTTCCCCTCCCCCTTTTCATTTTTTTTTCAATTTTTTTTCGCTTTTTGTCC
>NC_061119.1:199894126-199901908 GCF_002878395.1 Capsicum annuum | reverse complement strand
TCTATCTTTTATTTTTAATAGACAAATATCTATATCACATATACATATTTAAAAAACATACAAAATAAATTGACATACAGATCTGCATATGCATTTACAGTACAAAACATACATATATATCTTCATGTATATTTATAAAAATACATATCTGACTTATATGTATATATAAGTGTATAGGACACAAAAATCTCTATAATAAAAAGCACAACTGTATACATATACATATATGTAATAAAAAATAGATGATACATATTTTAAATAGTAAAAAAATATAAATAAATATATATTACCCTCTAAAATGACATAGAATAATTCAAAGACAAATCCAACACTATACAAGAATATATATGAATATGCATTTGTATATACAAAAAGGACAACTAAATACATATACATATAGGTAATCAAAAGATATATGATACATATCTTAAACAACAAAAAATACAAATAAGTACATATGTTATCCTCTAAAATGACATAGAATGATTCAAAGATAAATTCAACACAGTACAAAATACATATAGCTCTACATATGTATTTATAGAATACATACCCGATCCATATGTATATTCTTATTTTATATAAATCACCTTTATATTTCGCAAATACATATGAAGATATATGGTATAGTTATATTTGTTACTATTTAATATAAATAAGATGTGTATTTCGTAAATACATATGGATCAGGAATGTATTCTGTAAATACGTACGCAGAGTTATATATATTTTTTGTAATGTAATATATATTATGTAAAAAAAAACATATGCATACTATGTATTAGTATTATATTTTTGTGAAAAGTTCATGTAATATAGATTTATGTCATTATTTTAAAGATTTATTTTGATATTTTAGATGAGTATAACTCTTAGTCTATAGAGGTTTACGTGGTACGCATATTTTAAAGAAAATTATACTATGTGTAAATATATATATGTGAGTGTATATAAATATAGTGTGGTTGTGGTTGGTGGGTTAAAAGGAATAAGTGAGAAGTTTTATTATTCATATATTTTTTAATTTGGTGCAGATGGGGGCACTTTATTATTTATTTATTTTCCTTTTCCACAAAGGTCTATAGTGATTAAAAAGGGGAGAAAACCCCAATCTTTTTCTTTCCTAAAAAGCAACCGCTTCTCTCTTCTTTATCTGTTCTCTCCCTATTGTTACGACATAGCTCCGAACGACAACAACCACCACCCGCCGGTGAGACACCTACCGGTGCCGCCTCATTTTCTCTTCTCTCTATCCCCCCGTCGCTCCAGACAGTCGTGCCACCCCTTTTCTCCCTCTCCTCGTTCTCTTTCTCCACTTGTTCGGCCGCCACCGGTGAGTCAACTGCCGTCGAAAGTCAAGTACTACTCCAATCGGCAAACTCTACTAAAACACCATAGATTCAGGTTGGAAAGGGGGAAAGGGGGAAAGGTAAATGATTTTTTTCAGTAGTGATTTTGAAATATTAAGACAGTAACCTAATTAGCTATAGGATTGTGAAAATTAGCAGTTGGCAAAACAAATGTGACACTTCCACGAGATGAATTGTTTGATACTTGTGGTCCTACCATTAGCTAGGAAGATATTAAAGGTATGTAAAGCTAAAACCTCCTTCGCCTTTAAGGCACCACCTGTAATCATTTGTTCCTCCTAAAATAGCCAAGATAGTTTACTTGATATAGGTGAAGAGAGTTTTCAGTTTCTATATGCGTAACACATGACCACGTATCCTTTTCATTTGAAATTACGCATATTCATGCTTCTTGCATCAATTTGGTGAGGTCAAAATATTTGTACTACTCCCGTCAAGTCAAGTATCTATAGAGTTGGTTCGTCTTCATTAGGGATTCTTAGAAGTCACCTAGTATATCTCCATATGCTATACAATAACAACAACAAACCCAGTAATCTCCATATGCTATAAATTAGAATAAATGGTCATACTATAGTCCCATGCCCAGACCTCACTAAGTGGGAATACACTGGGTTTGTTGTGTACTATAGTCCCATGAATACATTATATCACATAGCGATATAGTCATATGATGATATAAAGTACAAGCATTGTAATGGTTCGATACTACCAAAGAAGTCAATTATATATAGAAAGCATTACTCGAATAACTAAGCAATATTTGCCTTACTATATACTTGCATAGGCCCACTAAGCACTATTCAATAAAATTTATCGACGGGAGGGTATCATAGGTTTGGCTTGGCACACATACGACGTAATTCTGTGCACATAATTGAGACTAGACCACTATAGTGAGCCCGAATATGTAGCGTACCTTCCCTTATGGCATTATTTGCATTTGGAGTCAGCTGGACTTGTTCCCCTGGCTCAAGCCAACATATGGCACATATGGCCTGCGGGCAGGCCCTTATAATGAGTCCCTAAGGAGGGGCATACCCTGTATTAGACCACGATTACAATTATACGTGTAAAATCATAGTCAGGGACATCTGAGTAACGCATGTCATACGCATGACATAGAAATGCCCTTGGTAGGGCATCATATGATTATTTGTATTAAAAGTAGGCACAGGGCTTCGCTTAGGCAAATTACCAGGCCTTTATAATGATGACTTACTCGTAAATGCTTATATGATAAGTTAAAAAAGTAAATGCATAGGTAATAGTTTATATGGTGTATTTGGTACCTTTCTCTCATAAGTTATAGTTTTATATAAGAGCTTTTGGTAGTTTGTTATCCGCAGTTGCCCATTTTGTTATTTGATTCATTGAGCATCCTTATACATCTACTTGTTATTCTGTCTGCTTTACATACTAGCACATATTTTATATGTACTAACGTCCCTATATTCGGGGGCACTGCATTTCTATAAAAATATAGGATCAGGTCTATTGTGAGCAGAATTCTATACTAGGCACTTGTTCGTATTCAATAAAGCAGTCGGTGAGATCCTATTTTACTTGGGGCTAATACATGTCGAGTACTATTTAATTGTGTTTCTATTTATAGTATGGGTGTATAGGAGCCTTTCCCTGGCCACCTTTCCTAATACAGTCATAAGTTCTTTTAGAAGCTTCGTAGACAAAGATAAGTTGTAATTTGTGGTCATAGTTTCACATGTTTGTATCAGATGAGTGTTCAATGGGATAGAATTGATTTGTACATACCCTCTTATCATTGTTCATGAGTAGTAACCCTTCCGCATAATATATATGTCAGCCATATAACTTATGGTCATACGGTTCTTGTCCGTCCCAATTAGGTTAGGGGCGTGACAAAAGTGGTATCAGAGTCTTAGGTTTAAGGTGTCCTAGGGAGTCTATGAAGCTGTGTCTAGTAGATCCCCACTTATGGATGTGTTTTGCACCACATTTATAATGGGGGAGCTGCTTAGGCATTTAGAATTTTGGACCTTATTTTATGATCTAGATCGTGCGACAAAGCTAACTAATAAAGACTTATTTTTGATTCCTATTCTGCTTTATACAAATTTATTCTTTTAAAGGTAACCTCAGGTCAGGCCAATTGGCCAGATACTAGTATTCCAAAAGTAAGTTTACAGCTAAAATCTCAACCACAAGACTTGAACTAAGATTCGAGAGAGCTTAGTGAGTTTGACCCTTCTGGTTCGCATTTGCTTATAAAATAAAGATATATTGAGATATAGGTTGAATTTACCATTATAATTGTATTGGTGTTAGTTGTTACAGTAGGACCTATGGGGGGATTACTCATATGACTTTTCAGTTAAGGGTTGTTTAACTACGTAGATAGAAAGTGGCATATCCCAATATAATATTACAAAAAGATTTAGAGGATTTTCAAGTTCGAAGGCTTCTCCGTGTGATCCTTTTAGTACTTACAAGATTTAAGTACATGGGAGATATTCAATAATTCCTCGATAATATACCCATAAACTTTAAGTTAATGTATAATTTTATAGTAGAGGTAATCAATTAGGTCTGTATGAGTTTAAGGTACACTAGTAGTTTTGACTGTCAGGTAAATGTATCTCACCAGTGCTAATTAAGAGTATCCCTAGCTGGTCAACTAGGCATAGATACTTTATAATACATTTTTCCAGCAAGTACGTAGATCATCTCCATAGGATACGTGTATTTGATTATGTTTAGTAGGAAATGACCTTTGTGTTTGAATCCTTGTAAGGCTAGCAAGCTCAGGGATAAGTGTTGTTATCATTTTAGAGGAATATATGAGTAGGAATTACCCATTGTGATTAGTTTCAAAAATAAAATAGCAATAATGTTCGATCAAAGATTAGAGTTGAAAATATCGACGAGTCGGACATAGACTAAGAATTATCATTTGTACCAAGAATAGAGCAAGACATAGTATTGGTTAATTGATTATAAGAAGAAATTTTCTGACATGTGAAGAATGGTAAACTATTGTTTGAACATCTTAGATTACGTAAATACGTGGAATGGCACACCTAGTTAGGGTATGACTTTTATGGAGAAAATAAATTATAGAAATATGATAAATTAACCTTAAGGGGTTGTGGTGACATATCATAAGAAACAATGTTAGTATTACTTTGAGGTCTGGTACCCTTTCTATACAATAGTGGCAGTTGGTAGTCAATTAGTAGGCCCTCTCGATGAGGGATACATTGATCTAGCACGATTTTAAGAGTGAACCTGCATTGGAGGATAAGAATATACCTGGAGAGGTATAAATTGCCAATAATGAATTACTGATGTTTTAAGATACAACAATTATATGGTCTCTTGATTTGTCATGGCCGCACTTATTTGTTAGGTGTCTTTGCAGCCTAACTAGCTACTTATTGGATATTGCTGAAATTTATGAGATTTCTTTCCGAATGAAGGGTTGGAGTGTATGTATTTACCTGATACATGCTCGTTATAATCTTACTGATCATAGCCTGACTTTAGAAAAAAAACTAACCTGGTTACTTAGAGTCTGGAAAAAAATAGGGAGATGTCGATAGGAGTAGCTGTAGCATTATTTTGAATTAGCAGGAATATGCTTGCATGTAAATTATGATTAGATGACTTCCTGAAAATCCTCATAGTTTATAAAAGAACTCGATGTCAACAAAACTGGGTTTTCATGAATTCAATATGTATGTATTATAGCTAATTTACTTGCGAGATTATATATATTGCATGTATACGTAACTAGCCAATAGTTTTTACTTTTTCCTGTTTATTATCATGACAATATAATAGGTAGCCAGACAGATGAACTCTTGTCTCTAGAATGATACATGTAATCTCCTTCAAATTTTATAAGCATTTATATTTGTATGTGGTATGCTGATGTGGGCTTGTAGTTTGGTGTTGTGTATGTGTTTTGTCGCATTATTGTAGAAGACTGCTCTCTATCTTTTTAGTCCTTTAAGAGTTGCTTTATAGTTCTCCTGATCCTGGAGATTCTAAATACCCTCCATCTAGCATTTTGAGGAGTAAATTTGATATTAATTTTTCCCGCAGTAGTAGGATTTCCTAACAAAAATATTACAATTTGTTTCTATTGCTGGAGCATCATGAATGACCAACTTAGAAAGTTTCTATATCCAACTTTTTTAGAATGTTCATAATCAATACCTAAACGTTATGTGGATGCATATTATTGTAATTACCTATATCCATCCTTGGCTCGCTAGAAATTCATAGTGTTTGTAGATATCATTTTGCCAGTCCTCTTTCTATTCTATGATCTCAGTATGGGAATTGTGATTCATTTCCAATGATCATAGACAAAAAAGGTTGGCTCTTATTGTGCTTCATTTTTTTGAAGGAAATCCTCTTGTTCCTGTTCGATATGTGCTTTCTAGTTGCAAATAAGTCATTGAGAGTATGTTGTTCCACTGTGAAACATAGTCATATGGCTTCATTACATTATGGATGAATAGTTTGTTATCCATAGAATATTTATGCGGTGTGACAGGGCCCTTCTCTATGCCTACATCTTTTCCCTTTGATTTCATTTTAGTTACTCGGATGTTGCTAGAATAGGAGTTATTTTTTTTTCTCTTCTATTTGAAAGGAATATCAAGTTTAGGGTTTCTTAGTAAGATGACGAGTTTGTGCCTCAATATCTACGGATATATATTTTGTTGGACTTTAGATGTTATGTTTTCTGAAGCACAAGTTTTGAAAGTCTTTTTCCTTGAAGGTAAAACAAAGTTTATCAAAAAAAAATTTCCTTTGTAATATTGGTAGTGTATTCTAATCTGAACTGTGCAATAATAATTTCTGGCTTGGGTTCCTGGTGAATATTAGGAGACAACATATAGCAATGTTGGTTAATTCTGTATCTGAACACTGGTATTGTTATTGAAAAATTTGTAACTTAGTATGTATGGGACAATAGTGACACCAAATGAAATCATTAGTGTTGGTGTTCCTTTAGGATTATTTCAAATATAAATGAGAGCCTGATTTTGCCAGGATGCAAGGAAGTAAATCCAGATTTGTTAAGATTTATGCATCAAACACTTTCATAGTTCATTTATTTATATAGTTGTATTATAACTGTTATGATACAATTCATTTTTCGACATGTTATATATATATATATATATATATATATATATATATATATATAGAGAGAGAGAGAGAGAGAGAGAGAGAGAGAGAAAAGAGATCACATATTATAATTTATAGCTTATAGGTTGGGTAAATCATTTGCTTAATATGTCACCTTAATCAAGGTATAGTTATTTTAGTATCATATGTTTCATAGGGTATGCATTTAAAAATATCAATGGCCTATTTATTTGTATAATATAGGGCTATTTATTTACGTGTAAAAAAATTATAATAATAATAAAAAATCAACATTAGGTGTTGTGATTAGCTTACCTGCTCGTTATGTACTTTTACATCCTAAACCATGTATTAGATATTAAGATTATACTTGTCTATATGATCAAATAACAGATTTCGTGCTATACTTCATTTGTTCACATGTCAATTTTTTGTAACTCACATGTTATTTATGATTCATATGTTCATGTGTGATAGGTTGTTAGATCTTACTTGCATATTGATACATATTCCTATATTTTACTACTTTATAAGTAATACATCTGCTTAAAATAAATTAAAGTCCTTTTTGCTGCTCAGATATTTATACAGGTACTTGTATATCATGCTTATTTGCTAACATGTTATAGTTATTGTATGATTTGATGGATTAGGGAGGTATCACCTAGGAAGGGCATCAAATGGCTCCACATAATTAGGAAGCTGAGCCTTAAGTGTATAAGGAGAAATAAATGATGTACGACTCTTATATTAACATATAGTGATGATACAAGTGGCCTAAGTGGGATGATAGCCTCCAGATAGAGCTATAGTGAACCCAACATTCCTTATGTGTATTCTACTCTAACATTTTGAAGATATGATTTATGCCTATGATCCCAAAAATCTCAGGTGTTCTCCTCTGGTATGTTATTTCAATACAAGGACAAAAGGCAAGATACTTAACTTGTTTTAAGAATGATTCGAATGTATATGATGTGTGACTATGATTCTAGCAATTTGCACGAATGCAGCTTTAAGATGCGGAGTATAAGGTAAGTTACCATATTGATTATAGCTGTCATTAGATAATAAGGCCAAATAGAGCCTCGTGTATATAATACCCGTGCTTATTCCTAACTAGAAATCATCTCAAGGATGCTAGTACTTACTTTGAAATACAAATCTATTTTTGTACCCATGGTATTTTTTGAGATTTCTACTTTCTATCACGTGGTAAATTGAGTTAGCTTTCTAACGATATCAATTTTGTCCAAATATGACACCA
>NC_061119.1:199810213-199891126 GCF_002878395.1 Capsicum annuum | reverse complement strand
TTGAGTTAGCTTTCTAACGATATCAATTTTGTCCAAATATGACACCAGATGAGGAAGTTATGGATGTTTTACTCAGAACTGACCAAAACGTCCAGGTGTGACGTCTAAGTTGACAGACCGCCAAACAAGTGACGGACCGCCACTTTGACCGTCACAGCCAAGGCAGTAGGGCCATGTTCTGGATAAGGTTTGACGGACGAGTTGACGGACTGTCGGATTTTTTATGGACCATCATCCAGGCCGTCAACTCTTATCCAGTGAGCCCCATTTCTGGTCCATGTATGACGGTCGAAATAACGAACCGTCAAGTTCTTGATGGACCACCAGTCGAGTCGTCACACGCCACGTCCAGTTTACTTCTAGGCCGTTTTAACAGAGGTATTTTGGTAACTTACCACTTGCCTATATATGCCAACATGAGTCCGAATTCAACCTTTTTGCTCATTATTATTTCACAAATAAAAACTAGGGTTTCTCTCTAAATTTAATCTCCAAGAACAAGACCTAATCTTCAAAAAAAAATTCAAAGGATTTCAAATCCTTAAAGTTCAAAAAACATGAAGAACCTTGAGTCAGGTATGCGTAGTGTTCATCTATGGATCCATTTCATTCATAGAGCTCAAGAACCATGTTTTAAATATTTTGTGATTGTCTTGTTGTGATATGAGCATGCACATGTTGATGATTGTTGTTTAAGTTTCAAGATGATATCTAAAAGTGTTTTCATGAAGTATATGTGTTTGTTAGTTGAAACCTATGATCCTTATGTGGCTTAATATGATGAAATTCATGAACACACTTAAGCTAAAAGAATGCATGCAAAGTGTTTGATAATATGCCTAGGATGATAGAATTCATGTCCCATGATTTAATAGTGCTTAAATGACAAGTCCATGTTCTATGCTTTACGATTTCCCATGAATTCCATGTGAGTGATATGTGTTGTTGTAATATGGATTGACCATGATATTGAAGCTATGCAAGTATATACATGTTGTATGAATTTCTCTTTCATGTATAAGATGTTGAGAACTATACTTAGGGTGAAGTCCCCTACTCATGATGTGGTAAATTGTGGACTCTACTCTTACGATCAAGTCAGTCATATGTGTCAGTTTCCTTCCATCGAGTACCCAAAAAATATAGTTGTGTGCCTAGAGCCATGTCATATTATCATGATAATTTAAGCTAATCCATGATCTATAGAACTCAGTTGGGCATGTGACTCAGGAAACCTCAGAAATCTCATAATCTCAGTTAATTCTCAGATAGTACTACTAATCCGTCAGTCAACAGAAGTTAGTTAAATCACGTTCAGTCTCTTCAGATAGGAGTAGAAGTTAGCACCGAGTGAAGCCAAGGATGGGAATTCACCTTCCAGTTTAGGGTGTGATTCTTAGTAATCATCCTTGTGTTCTAGAACTGCGTAGCCAGCGTAGGTTGAGACATCTTATCCTATCAGATTAGGGTTGATGGGGTGGCTTAATCCATCAGTTTAGGGTTTCCACCATTCTCAATTTGAGTACCTGCCAGCTAAGGGTCACTCACAGCTGTCCTTACCAGTGGCGCGATATTGACACCCTTCCAGTCGGGGCAGAGATTGGACCCTAACTTAGCTATATATATTGTTGGGGCATGTCAGTCAAACAAATACCTCCCATAGTTTCAGTCCGAGTCTCAGTAAAAGAACTCAGATAGTTCTTCAGATTTCAGTATATTAGGACTGTCAGATACATTCAATTCAGTTACAGAATAAAACACAGATAGTTCCATTAGATTTAGAACTATCAGACACAGTCATCTATGTAATCAGAATTTCAATATTTGTCATGCTAGATATCAGTAGATCATGTATTAGTGTCCAGATCTAAATATCAAGTAATCATAATCTCAATTACTACATATGCATGTTTGCACTCTTACGTTCATATCAGTCAGTCAGTTAGCATCGTTCATACATGTAAACCCTTTTGTATTTAGCCTACCTCACTTGTATACTCAATACTCCCAGTTGTACTGACTCATTTGCGCTATGGTGCTTTCTTTCACGTTACACCATAGGTTCAAAGATACAAGCTCCAGATCAGCAGTAGCAGTCTAGTCGCAGAGTTGCAGTGAGTCCTCATCCATTCGAGGATGATATTATTTATTTCATTTATTATTTCAGTTTAGTTTTGCTAGACGGGTTAGTTAGAGATATGTTTCTTCAACTCCTTATTCAGACAGTATTTAGAGGCTTTCAGATTTAGTTCATATGTGATTTAGATTTCAGTTATTTTGGGTATTCGCTACCCCATATGGATGTTATGATTTGTCAGATATTTTGTTCAGTTGAACCTTATGGCCTATTGTTCATGTTTTCTGCATTATTACATCATATATTGCAGTATACAGGTACATATATCAGTTATGGGTTAGCTTATGGTCCCTCGAAATCATGAGCGTCGTGTAGCATTCCGGTTCAAAAAAATTAGGGCGTTATAAACTTGGTATCAGAGCCTAAGATTCAATAGAGTCCTAGGAAGTCTGAAAGCCGCATCTAGTAGAGTCTTATGCATGGGTGTATTGTGTGCCATCTTTATGTGCAAGAGGCTATAAGATGTTTTAGGAACAGTTTCCCTTTTTTTGGTATTCATATCGTGCTTGTGAGCATAATCTCAAGTTAAACTCTCAGTCTAATTCGTTCTTCTCTTATTTAAGAATATGCCTCCAAAGAGAAGAAACCAACCAGCTCCTCAGCCTGAAGATCCTTTGGGCAAACATGTTTCTCATGGGAGTTTAGGGCCGCATTCACTAAACTTGCTCAGTCTATGGCTGCCTAAAATAAACGGCCACCAGTTATTCTAGCCAATCCAGTGGCCAATTCAGCTGCAGCTAGGATTTGGGACTTCACCCGAATGAACCCTCCATCTTTCTTTGGGTCTAAGTTTGATGAAGACCCTCAGGAATTCATTGACCAAGTCCAAAAGGTCATAGACATCATGGGAGTTAATTTTTATCAGAGTGATGAGTTAACCGCATACCAGTTACAGGATGTTGCTCACACTTGGTAAAAATAGTGAAAGTTCGAGAGGTTAGAGAATGCAGATCCTATAGAGTGGGAGGAAATTTTCACGACTTTCTTAGATAAATTCTTTCCCCAAGAGCTGAGGGAGGTAAAATTTCTAGAGTTCATTAACATCAAGTAGGAAAATATGACGGTTAAGGAGTATTCTCTCAGATTTACTCAGCTAGCCAGATATGCCCCTCATGTGGTTGTAGACAACAGGGCTAAGATGAGTAAGTTTGTGTCAGGGGTGGATGATAGCGTGGTAAATGAGTATAGGTCTGGGATGCTAAATAATGATATAACTTTAGCCAAGCTTATGACTCATGCTCAAAAAATAGAGGAGCAGAAGATTAGGACTAGGGAGAGGCAGAACAAGAGAGCAAGGTCAGGCAGTTTCAATTTTTCTCAACCAAAATCAGAAGGAGGAAACCGTTTGTAGTTTTGTCCTAAGCCATCAATTCTAGATCCTTCATCCGCCAGTGCCCCAGTGCCAAAATTCAGAGATGGCAACAGAGATCGAGCACCAGGCTTTAAGTCTCAGGGCAATGTCGTAGTGCCCGAACTAATCCCCTATGTCAGACTTGTGGTAAGAACCACAAGAGTACTTGTAGAGCTAGTAGTGATGTTTGTTTCAGTTATGGAAAGCCAGCCCACAGGATTAGTGAGTATCCACAGTCAGGTCTACAGGGTCAGCAGAATTATTCCACAGCCCAGTCCGATCGCTCAAATCAGCAGAGTGCCGCTTCAAGTGCTACCCCAAACAGACTCTATGCTCTTCAGACCCGACAGGATCAAGAAAATTCTCCTGTTATCATTACTGGTACATTACAGATTTTTTATGTTCATGTTTATGCTTCGCTAGATCCAGGTGCATCCTTGTCTTTTGTTACTCCTTATATAGCAGGCAATTTTGTAATCAGTCCCAAAATTTTAGCGGAGCCCTTTTCAATCTCTAGCCCAGTGGGTAAAACCATCATAGCTCAGCGGGTATATAGGAACTACCTGGTTATGATATTTTAAAAAGTCACGTCAACAGATTTAGTCAAGTTAAAGATAACTGATTTTGATGTCATTCTCGACATGGATTGGCTTCATTCCTGCTATGCCACAGTCAACTGTAGAACCAGGGTAGTTCAGTTTCAGTTCTCGAATAAGCCCGTCCTAGAGTGGAAGGGTAGTACTTTATCTTTCAGGGGTCAGCTTGTTTCCTTCTTTCAGGCAAGGAAAATGATTTCAAAAGGATGTGTGTATCATCTCGTGCATATTAAAGATTCTAGTTCTGAATCTCCTAGTTTTGAATCAGTCCCAGTTGTAAATGAGTATTCAGACGTGTTTCCTGAAGATCTTCCAGGCATTCCTCCCTAAAGGGAAATAGACTTCGGCATTGGTCTTCTTCTAGATACTCAACCTATTTCTATTCCGCCATACAGAATTGCACCAACAAAACTCAAGGAACTAAAAGATCAGTTGAAGGATCTCTTAGGTAAGGGATTCATCAGGCCCAGTGTATCCCCAGGGGGTGCACCAGTCTTATTCGTGCGGAATAAAGACGGTTCTCTCAGGATTTGTATTGATTACCGTCAGCTCAACTAAGTTACGGTCAAGAATAAGTATCCTCTTTCCAGAATAGATGACTTATTTGACCAACTTCAAGGTACCAATTATTTCTCCAAAATAAACCTCAGATCAGGCTACCATCAGCTCAGAGTTAGAGAATGTGACATCCCAAAGACAGCTTTTCATACTCGGTATGGTCACTTCGAGTTTCTAGTTATGTCCTTTGGTATTACCAATGCCCCAGCTGCTTTCATGGACTTGATGAACCGTGTGTTCAAGCAGCACTTGGACATGTTCGTCATAGTATTCATAGATGATATCCTGGTTTATTCCCGCACAGAGCGTGATCATTCAGACTATCTTAGGATTGTTCTTCAGACTCTCAGAGATCACCAGGTATTCGCCAAATTCAGTAAGTGCGAGTTTTGGATAAGATCAGTAGCATTCCTTGGCAATATTATTTTTGGTGATGGCATTAGAGTAGATCCTCAGAAGACCGAAGCAGTAAGAAACTGGCCTCGCCTTATCTCTCCATCAAATATTAAGAGTTTTTAGGATTGGCTGGCTATTACAGACGGTTTATCGAGGGATTTTCTTCTATTTCATCCCCATGTTTAGATTGACTCGGAAAAAGGTCAAGTTTCAGTGGTCAAATCCTTGTGAGAAGAGTTTTCAAGAGTTGAAGACTCGACTCACCTCAGCTTCAGTTCTAGCTCGTCCAGATGGTTCAGACGATTTCGTAGTCTATTGTAATGCATCCAGAGTGGGTTTAGATTCTGTCCTCATGCAGCATGGCAAGGTCATAACCTACGCCTCCAGACAGTTAAAGCCCCATGAGAAGAATTATCCTACTCATGATCTTGAGTTAGCAGCCGTAGTATTTGCCTTGAAGATTTGGAGGAATTATCTATACGGAGTTCATGTAGATGTCTTCACAGATCATAAGAGTCTGCAGTATGTCTTTTCTTAGAAATATCTCAATCTTCATCAGAGAAGGTGTTAGAGCTTTTGAAAAATTATGACATGAGTGTCCTTTACCATCTGGGCAAGGCCAACATTATGGCTGACACTCTCAGTAGACTCTCCATGGGTAGTGTTTCTCACATTGAGGATAGAAAAAAGAAGATAGCTTAGGAAATCCATTAGCTCACCAGACTAGGTGTTCGCTTAGTCGATTTTTCGGAGGGTGGTGTATGTGTTCAGAGTAGTTCAGAGTCATCTCTAGTTTTCGAGGTGAAAGAAAATCAAGACAAGGATTTTAGCCCTTTCAAGCTAAAAGAGTCAGTTCATAATCAAAGAGTAGAGGTTTTCTCCTAAGGGAGAGATGGGGTTTTTCATTGTCAGGGTCATCTGTGCGTTCCAGGTGTATATGACTTAAAGCAGCGGATTCTTGCAGAAGCACATGGTGTGCGATACTCTATTCATCCAGGGTCCACTAAGATGTACCACGATCTGCGAGAAATCTATTAGTGGAATGGGATGAAGAGAGATATTGCAAAGTTTGTGGCTAAGTGCTCTACATGTCAGCAAGTTAAGATAGAGCATCAGAAGCCTAGTGGACCCATGCAGGAGTTCACCATTCTTACTTAGAAGTGGGAAGAAGTGAACATGGACTTCATGACGGGTTTGCTTTGAATTCTTCATCAACACGATTCAGTTTGGGTTATTGTAGATAGAATGACCAAGTCAGCTCATTTTCTTCCACTTCATACCTCTTATTCAGCCGAGGATTATGCCAAACTCTATATCAGGGAGTTGGTTAGATTACACGATGTTTCATTATCTATTATTTCAGACAGAGGTACCCATTTCACCTCTCACTTCTGGAAAGCATTCCAAAAGGGTCTTGGTACCCAAGTCTATCTCAGTACAACCTTTCATCCTCAGAAAGGATATTACTCAGTCCATGTACCGTCAGTTAAATCACATTCAGTCTCTTCAGATGGGAGTAGAAGTTAGCACCGAGTGAAGCCAAGAATGGGAATTCACCTGCCAGTTTAGGGTGTGATTCTTAGTAATCATCCTTGTGTTCTAGAACTACATAGCCAGCGTAGGTTTAAACATCTTAACCTGTCAGATTAGGGTTGATGAGGTGGCTTAATCCGTCAGTTTAGGGTTCCCACCGTTCTCATTTTGAGTACCTGCCAGCTAAGTTCACTCACAGCTGTCCTTACTAGTGGCGCAGTATTGACACCCTTCCAGTCAGGGCAAAGATTGGACCCCAATTAGCTATATGCATTATTGGGGCATGCCGGTTAAACAACTACCTCCCACAGTTTCAATCCCAGTCTCCGTAAAAGAACTCAGATAGTTCTTTGGATTTCAGTATATCAGGACTGTCAGATACAGTCAATTCAGTTACAAAACAGAACACAGATAGTTTCATTAGATTCAGAATTGTCAGACATAGTCATCTATGTTATTAGAATTTTAGTTTTGTCATGCTATATATTAGTAGATCATGTATTAGTGTCCAGATCTAGATATCACGTAATCACGATCTCAGTTACTACGTATGCATGTTTGCACTCTTATGTTTATATCAGTCAGTCAGTTAGCATTGTTCATGCATGTAAACCTTTTTGCATTTAGCCTACCTCACTCGTATACTCAGTACTCCCAGTTGTACTGACGTATTTGCGCTATGGTGATTTCTTTCACGTTACACCATAGGTTCACAAATACGAGCTCCAGATCAGCAGTAGCAGTAGCATTCTAGTCGTAGAGTTGCAGTGAGTTCTCATCCATTCGAGGATAATATTATTTATTTTATTTATTATTTCAGTTTAGTTTTGCTAGACGGAGTTAGTTGGAGACATGTTCCTTCAACTCCTTATTCAGACAGTATTTAGAGGCTTTCAAATTTAGTTTAGATTTGATTCAGATTTCAGTTGTTTTGGGTATTCGGTACCCCATATGGATGTTATGATTTGTCAGATATTTTGTTCAGTTGAACCTTATGGCCTATTGTTCATGTTTTTTGCATTATTACGTCATATATTGCAGTATACAGGTACAAATATCAGTCATGGGTAAGCTTGTGGTCCCTCGGGATCATTTGCAACGTGTAGTGTTATGGTTTAGAAAAATTGAGGCGTTACAGTGTATTAGTTGTTGGATATTGTATGTATCGTGATGCTCTGTGAAGCGTATTTATACGTATTTTGGCTTGTATGTGTTGTGGTGCTCTATGAAGCATATTGGTATGTATGTTGGTTAGCTGACAGGTTTTCGATAGGCCTATTTATAGGAAAAACTCTATCGAAATTTTTGAAAAATTTAGGAGTTAGCCAAATTTTAGGACCTTAAGGTAGATTAAGAGAAGTGGGAGTTGAGGGAATAATCTCATGAATGTCTTGAGTTATTATAGGAGTTAAAATAAGTTGTACGCATCATTCGAGGAAGAATGATCCTGAGTGGGGGAGATTGGTACACCTCGATAAATTTTAAAGATTTATTTTGATATTTTAGATGAGTATAACTCTTAGTTTATAGAGATTTACGTGGTACGTATATTTTAAAGAAAATTATATTATATTTAAGTATATATATGTGAGTGTATATAAATGTAGTGTGGTTGTGGTTGGTGGGTTAAAGGGAATAAGTGAAAAGTTTTATTATTCATATATTTTTTAATTTGGTGCAGATGGGGGCACGTTATTATTTATGTATTTTCCTTTTCTACAAAGATCTATAATGATTAAAAAGGGGAGAAAGCCCCAATCTTTTTCTTTCCCAAAAAGAAACCGCTTCTCTCTTCTTTATCTATTCTCTCCCTACTGATGCGACATAGCTCCCAACGACAACAACTACCAGCCACCGGTGAGACACCCGTCGGTGCTGCCTCCTTTTCTCTTCTCTTTATCCCTTCATCGCTCCAGACAGTCGTGCCACCTCTTTTCTTTCCCTCTCCATTCTCTTTGTCCACTAGTTTGGCTGCCACCAGTGAGTCAACTGGCGCCGGAACTTAACTACTACTCCAATCGGCAAACTCCACTAAAACACCATAGATTCGGGTTGGAAAGGGAGAAAGGTAAATAATTTTTTTCAGCAGTGATTTTGAATTATTAAGACAGTAACCTAATTAGCTATAGGATTGTGAAAATTAACAGTTGGCAAAACAAAGGTGACACTTTCGCGAAATGGATTGTTTGATACTTGTGGTCCTACTGTTAGCTAAGAACATATCAAAGGTATGTAAAGCTAAAACCTCCTTCTCCTTTAAGGAACCACCTGTATTCATTTGTTCCTCCTAAAATAGCCGAGATAGTTTACTTGATATAGGTGAAGAGATTTTTCAGTTTCTATATGCGTAACACATGACCACGTATCCTTTTTATTTGAAATTACACATATTCATGCTTCTTGCATCAATTTGGTGAGGTCAAAACATTTGTACTACTCCCGTCAAGTCAAGTATCTATAGAGTTGGTTCGTCTTCATTAGGGATTCTTAAAAGTCACCTAGTATATCTCCATATGCCATAAATTAGAATAAATGGCCATACTATAGTCCCATTAATACATTATATCACATAGCGATATAGTATATGATGATATAAAGTACAAGCATTGTAATGATTTGATACTACCAAAGAAGTCAATTTTATATGGAAAGCATTACTCGAATAACTAAGCAATATTTACCTTAATATATACTTTCATAGGCCCACTAAGCACTATTCAATAAAATTTATCGATGGGAGAGTATCATAGGTTTGGCTTGGCACACGTGCGGCGTAATTCTCTGCACAGAATTGAGACTAGACCACTATAGTGAGCCCGAATGTGTGGCGTACTTGCCCTTGTGGCATCATTTGCATTTGGAGTCAGCTGGACTTGTTCCCCTGACTCGAGCCAACATATGACACATATGGCGTGCGGGCAAACCCTTATAGTGAGTCCCTAAGGAGGGGTGTGCCCTATATCAGACCACAAGTACAATTACACGTGTAAAATCATAGTCAGGGACATCTGAGTAACACATGTCATACGCATGACATACAAATTCCCTTGGTAGGCCATCATATGATTATTTATATTAAAAGTAAGCACAGGGCTTCGCTTAGGCAAATTACCAGGCCCTTATAATGATGACTTACTTGTAAGTGCTTATATGATAAGTTAAAAAGGTAAATGCATAGGCAATAGTTTATATGGTGTATTTGGCACCTTTCTCTCTTAAGTTATAGTTTCATATAAGAGCTTCTGGTAGTCTGTCGTCCGCAGTTGCCCATTTTATTATTTGATTCATTGAGCATCCTTATACATCTGCTTGTTATTCTGTCTGGTTTACATACTAGTACATATTTTATATGTACTAACGTCCCTACATTCGGGGGCACTACATTTCTGTAAAAATATAGGATCAGGTCTATTGATGAATAAACTTCTATACTAGACACTTGTTCATATTCAGCAAAGCAGTCGGTGAGCTCCTATTTTAACTGAGGCTAATACACGCCGAGTACTATTTAATTGTGTTTCTAGCTATAGTATGGGTATATAGGAGACCTGACCCGGCCACCTTTCCTAGTACAATCATAATTTCTTTTAGAAGCTTCGTAGTTAGAGATAAGTTGTAATTTGTGGTCATAGTTTCACATGTTTGTATCGGATAAGTGTTCAATGGGATAGAATTGATTTGTACATACCCTCTTATCATTGTTCATGAGTAGTAACCCTTCCGCATAATATATATGCCAGTCACATAACTCATGGTCATACGGTTCTTGTCTGTCCCGATTAGGTTAGGGGCGTGACAATTATTTTATTTTATAAGCAGAAAAGGGTCAAAAATACCTCTAAACTATCTGAAATGGATTAAAAAATACCCCTTATTAGTTTTTTGGCTAAAAAATATTCCTCCGTTAAATATTTGGCTAAAAAATGTCCCTCCCTCTAACAGAATTCCACCAAGGACGCCACATAGATTAAAAATGCCACCTGAACATTCTACAAAGGGTCAAAAATACCCCTAAACTATCTAAAATGGATCAAAAATATCTCTCGTTAGTTTTTTTGGCTAAAAAATACCCCTCCGTTAAATTTTTAGCTCAAAAATACCCATCCCTCTAACATACTTACACCATACATGCCACCTGAATAAAAAAGGTCACTTGGACATTCCACATTATCATCTACGTGTAAAATTTCCCTAATCCATCATGTAATGACAACTCAAAAATTAAAAGCTTGATTTTTGGGGTATAATTGAATGAGGAAAGGCATGGATAGTCAGTTGAAAAATATTTGCAGACTAATATTTTATGTAATGACAAATGAGAAAGGCCAAGTCTTGCCTATGTTGCTGAATGATGTGATAAACTTGAGTAAACATTTTGACACTAATCCAACTTCACCAACTTAGAGCCAGCAATGTAGTTTAGAATCCATGAGTTACTGACAGCTACAACTCCATTTGAACTAGCCAAAACTTTTACATCAGATCTTCTATGCTATAATTGAATCTTTTTTTATTTGTTTCTTTGGATCGGATCGGGTCAATTTTAATATTGAGGTTTAGGTTATAATAAGTGGGATGATGGATTAGGGAGATTTTACATGTGGACGGTGATGTGAAATATTCAAGTGATTTTTTTTATTTAGGTGGCATCTTTAGTGTAAGTCTGTTAGAGGGAGAGATATTTTTTAGCAAAAGATTTAACGGAGGAGTATTTTTTATCCAAAAAAAATTAACGAGGGGTATTTTTGATCCATTTCAAATAGTTCAGGGATATTTTTTATCCTTTTTCGTTATATATGTGGACACTGATGTGGAATGTTTAGGTGGTATTTTTAATCTAGGGGGAGTTCTTGGTGAAATTCTATTAGAGGGAGGGGCATTTTTGAGCTAAATATTTAACGGAGGGGTATTTTTGATTCATTTCAGATAGTTCAGGGGTATTTTTGATCCTTGTCCGTTTTATAAGTGTTGTGTGATCATATATTCATGACAACAATACTTTCAAGATTTGCACCACATATAGAATGTCACACAGTCAATGATATTGAAGAAAGTATTAAGATGATGTTATAAAAGGAATAGTACACGATTTTTTATCATAAGAATATTTGTGGTGTCTACATAAACAAAAAAAATGTATAGTTCAAGCACAATTAGATAGATGTATTATGTCACAGATATATTATGATTCTTTTTAGGGGAGGAGGGGGGAGGGGGGAGGAGGGATGTACATGTATTTGTATTCTGTATATATAAATGCATATCTATATGTATTTTATATGGTTTTGAATTTATCTTTAAATTGTTCTATGTCATTCTAGATGATAACATATGTATTTATTTCTATTTCTTATTGTTTAAAATTTGTTTCATGTATTTTTTGATTACCTATATGTATATGTACATAGTTGTCCCTTTTATTATAGAGATTTTGTGTCTTATATGTTTATATATATATACGATTGAGATATGTATTTATGTAAATACATATGCAGATACATATATATGTTTTATAATGTAAATATATATCCAAATCTGTATGGCTATGTATTTTTATATATATTTTGAATATGTTTATGTGATATATATTTTTGTCTTTTCAAAATAAAAGTTAGAGATAGAAGAGTTAAAAAACAAAAAAAAAAGTGAAAAGGAAAAAAAAAAGAAATAGAAGCTAGAAATAAAAGTGTAAAAGTAAAAGAAAAAAAGAAACAAAAAATAGAAAAAGGAAGAAACCAAAACTAGGAAAAGGAAAAAAAGATATGAGAAAGGAAAAACAAGAAAACGAAAAGAAAAAATAAAGAAAAAAACAAAAAAGAAAAAAAAAGAGAAATAGAAGAAAGAAAATTAAATGGAAAGAAAAAATAAAAAACAAAAAAAATTAAAATAAAAAAATAAGATGAAAAAAAAACTAACAAGAAAAAAAAGTTAGAGATATAAGAAAGTGAAAGAAAGGAAAAAATAATGATGACGTTTTATTTCAAAATTTTGAAGATCATGAAGATAATTATCTTTAAATATAAAAAATAATGAAAAAGAACAAAAATAAAGAAAAAAAATAAAAAGGCAAAAAAAGAAGAGAAATAGAAGAGAAAAAATAAAGTGAAAAATAAAATAAAATAAACAAATAAAATAATTAAAAAAATAATAAAAAGTTGAAGATACAACTATATTGGGGAAAGTGAAAAATATAAAAAAATAAAGTATTGAGAGTAAAAAAGACGTTCATCTAGTTAATAAATAAAATAATATTATTCTTACTATAAATTATAATTTTATAAAAAATGTTATTATTTATTATAATTATAATATTAAATATGCTACTTTCTATAATTTTTTTAAAATTATATCATTAGTGAGTACATAGTAAGCTTTTTATGGGCAACAAGAACATTATTAGCATAATTTTACAACATTAGCATGTTATTATTTCTTTGTAGAAATCGTTTTCAGTTCTATTCGTTTTTAACAAGAGGAATATTGTCTTATTGATTACCTACCACTACTCCTATTCTAGTACTACTACTATATTTTATACTATGCCCATTGCTGTGCCAATAATTCAATTAGCCGACTTCAGCTCCTATACATGAAAGTGACGATTGATCGGTCCACTCCACTATCTTCATCACCATGAGGGGCCACGCGTCTTATTAGAAAATGCCCAACTTTCATTTTTCTATTGGCTTATTTATTACTTCAATCTTCATTATCAATTAATTAACTAGTATAGGTATCCGTGATAGTTTGTATGATCTTATAAAATCATATTAGCTCATTTGTTTACACTTAATATAGGTTTGAATCTGAATGATTTAGAATTCAAATCATTAAGTGTATTTATTTTTTATTAAGATTTTAGCTCTTAATAGATCTGAATAGGTATAGGTGTGAAGAGGTATTCTGATGTTGGATAATATTTACCGCCACTCTATTCATAATAATCATCCGTCACCACCTCTGCCACCATCATCATTGTCAACCATCACCAACCACCTCCACCATCACAATCATCATCGACAACAAATATCGGTACCAACCACTATTGTCAATCGCTACCACACCTACTACCTCTATTATTCTAATTATATTTACCGCCACCACCGCTGTCAATAACACCACCATCATCAATCACTACTGGTCAATCCCTACTATCGACCAACTTATCTATCACAACTAGTACCACCGCTAACTGCGACCACTAATACATCACAACCTCCACACATTCTTCGGCAACCACCACCATTGTCACTAGTAACGCTATCTCTACCATCACTTCAATTACTATCATCGCTACAATTTATCTCTACTAACAACCTTCTCCACCATTACAACTAACAACATCTCCAACTAGCACCAACATATTGTCAACCATCATGCATTTATTTTTCAGCCATCACAATTAACACCTCCAACTACTAACATCAAGCAACGTCACATCATAACCACCACCACCACTATCAACCGCTACCATCATAACATCACTATAATACCAACCATCACAACTATCACCACTAATATTACTAATCACTAACATCAATCATTGTCACCGCGACCATCATTATAAACCATCTCCACTATCACTAACAAACATAAATATTTTTTTCAATCAAATAATATAATTTTGTTGTATTAAATTACATACGTTTCTGATATATAATTAGTTTTTTATTTGAATTGTATTTTTTATTTTATTATATATACAAATAATTTTTTTTGTACATTCATATATTGAAAAACAGACAGTCTTAATCATTCAATTTTCAGATATAGAGACAACATCTTAATCATTCAGACGTCTGAATCTTCAAAAAAACAAATGCAACCTAAATCAATGTTATTATTATATTATTTTTAATATATGCCTAATTTACTATCAATCCAATCACAATCAAGTTGATATGAATAAATACAAATTTGTAATTTTCATAAAAAAATACATATTTAATTATAGAGTATTCATTAATATTGTTATAAATATATTACCATATATAGTAAATGTGTGTTTTATCATATATAGTGAATATTTATTTTATCATATATTGTGAATGTCTATTTATGAAAAAGTTAAAAACTCCAAGGTTAGTTTTCTCCTATAAATAAAGAGGGTTTCATTCATTGTAATTTACCCATCAAGAGATCTCTCAAGAGAAATGATAATAACTCTCTCTTCTCTCTCTATTCTTCTTCTTCTTTGTTTTATATTTCATAACTCATTATCGATACGAGACTCTACCAAATAAGGTGAGATTATAAATCTAAAGGTAATGTCATGGTTAGTAATTCCTTATGTTATTTGTCTTTTTCTATTAATGATATAATTATTATTGAATTTAAGGAAAAATAATTAGTTTGGAATCACTTATGTATTAAATTTGTTCATGAAGAACAACATTGTTAAAAAATATGATGATGAATTTAAGTCTCATCTTATTAAAAGAGTAAGACATTAGGTTAAAGGTTCCAATGCATCATGATGATAAGATGTTGAGTTCAAATTCCATCGAGTTATAGCCTAAGACGCCTTTTTATATGGATAAGATATTGAGTTTGAATCTCAATACATCATATTGATGATATTATGATGGCTAAGGCAAGATAATGATTGCATGTGAAAAGTCATGAGACATGTCCCAATGAATATGCTCTATTCTCCGAAGTGAATGTGGTAGCAGTGAATAATATATCTTAAGAAGACAAGTGATTTAATGTACAAATATAAGTGTGAAGGGGCAGTATGATAATAATCATCAAAAGTGATAATATTTTCACACGCTTATTATAACTATAAGATATGTTGGAGAAAAATTCTCTATATTATATGTATGCCTCAATTTACTCCTGAAGTAGCAATATCTTGAAAGAGGTTCTAATCTATCATAATTTGTTAGACTTAAAGCATGATTATATTTCATTTCTAAAAAATGAGAATTTTGATCGTTATAAGCACAAATCCATTCCCTGAGGTGAATGCGATAGTATTTGTAAAGCTTATTAATACAAACGTGCACTTGATTGTGATGGTATCACAACTCACCTCTGAAAAATGTAGAATAATTGAGAAGAGTTATTTTGAAATCTACTCCTGAAGTAGTAACTCTAAAATTTATTCATGTAATAGTAAATCTGAAATTTATTGAAGAAAAAAATACATGCCATGGTAAACTGGAGTTTACTAGTACAAATAAATTCATAAGTTGATATGAACGATTATGACATTCCAAAGATATGCATATTAATTATTAAACAAATATTGAGAATCAGAAAATTTTTCATGAACTTTTAATGTTGTTTGTTCTCATGATAAGTTAGTTGAACCAATTACTATTGGGATTTGATCCCTCGAAATCTGAAAAATATAAAAGATGAATATGGGCCCTTCACCGTCATGTGATCTATAGATGCATCGATATAAGATGATCACTTGTACGTTTATTGTCAACATACAGTTTGACATTCATAAAGTTGTTGCATAATAAAATTGAGTTAAGAGCATAATTTTCAAACTGTGCAATTAAAGACAATTCATCTAATAATATCGATTTGGCATTGAATGCCTTTGATAAATACTTGAACCATTGCTAATGAGAACAAAAGTTTTATGTGTTGGCTTGAAATATTATATACAAAAGTACTTGCATGCATCAAATCAATAAATCATGATTAATTCCCTCTCAAAGTTTGTTTTGAGTCAGGAACCGCATGTTATCCATCTAATATTTTTGATGTGCGATATACGATTAATGAATATACCATGATACACAAAGATGATTCCTCAAAAAAGATGGAGGATGTACATTAATTTTTCTAACAGAAGTGGGAGATTATAAGCAGCTATGAAATATGTTAGGAATTATCATCAGAGCCTAATTTAAAAAATAATTCAAGTCAAATATAAAAAATATCTCATATTTAAGCTGCAGTGTTCCTATTTTATGTCCCTAAAGGACAAAGTCTACATATACATAAAACATCGTAGACCAATCGGTTCTAAATGAAATAATTTTTTTAAAAAATAAAGAACAAATAATCATAATAAGAAGACAATATGTTCTTGAACAACCACTACTAGAAAACATCATTTTTCCGACAGCTGATGTAGTCAGAATGTGGTCGAAAAATAAGGTAGTTTCGACTACTTTCCGACTGTTCATTGTAGTCGAAATATAGCTTGTCGAAAAAAAATTTCCGACTATTCTAGTCGGACATTTAATAAATAATTATTTAATAATTATAAATCATCTGACTATAGTAGTCAAAAATTTAATAAATAATTATTTAATAATTATAATTATTCCAACTAATATAGTCAAAAAATTAATAAATAGTTATTTAATAATTATAATTATTCCGACTACTATAATCGAAAAGTTAATATATTATTTAATAATTATAATTATTACGACTACTATAGTCAAAATATTAATAAATAATTATTTAATAATTATAATTTCTCCGACTACTGTAGTTGGAAACTTAATGTATAATTATTTAATAATTATAATTTTTTCGATTACTGTAGTCGAAATTATTTAATAATTATTGTTCCGACTACTATAGTCGAAACTTAATAAATATTATTTAATAATTATTGTTCCGACTACTTTAGTCAGAATTTTAATAAAAATATTCACCTATTAATTATATAATTAAATCTTGCATTAGCTTACATTGCTCCCAGATTATAAATAATATGACTAATGTATTTTTCACAGTAGGATCAAACACGACAACGAAAAAATTTTATAAATGTAACCACTTTAAAACATCCAAAACAAACATCAAATCAAATAGTTTAAACATCTAAATGTCACAACAAAAAACAAGAACAATAATTACAATCTAATTATCATCAGATTCACTCTCTTCCTCATCATGAAATACTTGAGACATATGTTGCTTAACCAACTCCTCAAATTTAGCAAATTTAACATCGTTAGCTGCACATTGCTGCGTCAGTTCCACAATTTGCTTTTTCATCGCTTTCATTTCTTCCATAGTTTGCAAAGTAGGAGAGAAACTGAAAAACAACAAAGGACTACTCGAGGATTGGAGAACCCCTGTCCCGTAGGTTCTACCTTTCTTTGGACCACCTAACACAACTGTCCACATATTAGTCATATCTGCAGGTGATGGATGGACCATGGTACCATCCTCTGAAGTAGGTTGGATTTGACGCTAATTTTCTATGCTTTTTTGAATTTTTTTCTGAAAGAAAAATTATTTATCAGTATGTAAACAAGCGAAGTTGAGTAATAATAAAATAATGTATGTAAAAGTTATTATCTTAGGTACGCATTCTTAGCACGTATTTCTAACCAATCTCCTCTTGTACCGTCCTTTTTCTTACCATGCATCTCTTCGTAGACCTCAGGAAAAGTAGGCTTTTTTCCCTATTTTCATATTCCTGAAATTTTTTAATAAAAGAGATAATGCAAGTATGAACTAACTGTTGTCATTGAAAAGTTTCACTAGCATAGCTTAGGAAAACACAACACTCAGTAGCGATCGCATCAGTATTTTTTCATTACCCTCCAAATGAAAGAAAGTCATTTACTATAGTGATTCAATTCATTATCACTGAATACACATACAATACACAGCTTCATGGAGTAAACTGGTTAATATCAACAAACTCTCATAGATTAGATTGTTGATATTAACCAGATTGTTGATATTAATAAGGAAAGACAAAAAAAATGAAGAAAACACCAATGGTATTGCAGATATAAGATCTAGGGAAAAAATTGGTGAAATCCCACTATCCATAGATTACATTGGAATCATGGATGTGTCCAGATGTAATAAACAACTTAATAAGGTACAATCCTAAGCAACATTATCATAGTGCAACTTAGAAGTACCCAGAGACAAATAAGCTCAAATGTACACTGCAGGACTAAGCTTTATAGGCATTTGAATACAAAATAAATATGGAGACATAGTATATGAAAGAGCTAAGGGGATAGGATGGGATACTAATATAGAGGCTGAAGCTAAAGCTATTCAAGAAGCTCTGCATTACAGTTAAGAGAAATGGATACATGAAGTGGTTGTAGAACCAGATTGGTCTCACAAAGATAATCATTAGGTAGTGGAGAGTACCTTGAATTGTTCGTAAAACTTGAAGGTGCATTCTGCAAGCTGCTAGACTGCTAAATACAACATTACTTTCTAAAATTCAAGGCAACACAGTAAACCCTGAAGCAGACCCATGTATCTCACTATGACCATCCCTTAAAAGCTGCAGAGACGCAAGTTAATTTCCATTGTTTTAAAGCTTAAAGCCATCATAAATAATTATTTAAATTTAAATCAGTGATTACATCTCATTTCACTTTATTCATCACTCACTAAATATAAAATTATTAGATGCATAGACGGGTATTATGTGTGTATATGCTCCTGCACATTGAGTTTAAGGAAAGTTAGGATGGCAGCCCATGCTCCTACACATTGAGTCTAAGGACAGTTAGGATGGCAGCCCAAAAAAGTTGTGATTTGAGAATTATGAGGTGCCGAAGAGATCAAGAAACAAACATTAGACAAGAATACAACTAACACAGCCTTGATGGGTGCACTCAGTTTCAAATTCCAGACAGATAGTGCTAAAAGGAATAGTATTTTCATCATCTCTTGTAGTACATTACCATAGACAGTGTCCTGCTAGAATTTACAAAGCTTGTTCCCCAGCTATCACGTAACTAGCAAACAATCATTGCATTTACTACTATTACAATTTCCATCAGCCAAATTTTGCCTATGTGATTCTTAGGAATCGTACTGTTATTTGAGATGGAAAAAAACAATATGAATTCTAAGGTATTAGGAAAGATAATCACGGTATAAATCTTGCATAATATAAACCCTTGTTTACTTATTATGAATTCTTATTTCATAAAGAACTAGCTTAAGTGCATCTCGACTATTCCATCGCATACCAGGTAACTTTTCCCACCAAGGCTAAGCAGCCTATTACTTATTATTCTCACATCCTCTCCAGATAATTATGTATATATGGGAATCTACTGTATTGTTTATACCAAACACAAGCAACATAACTACCCCTGTTCTTCTGTATTAGCTATACTTGGAAAAAGACCAAAAACACCCATGTTATACTGGTTCTTCTCAAGCCCTTCAAGAATGTTAGGAGCATAATTGCAAAAAAAATCTCATTCAATTTAAAAACAACCACATGTTTTAGATTGTGTAACCAATATACCAATTTTTCAAACATTGAACCAATATACAACAAAAAGAAGCATATGCACTAACTCATCCAATTATTGTTAGTCATTGTATTAAAATCATAGTAATATAATCGTCGCACAAGTTGCCTGCAAACCAAATCACACTGTATGATTTATTTCTCTAACTCAAACTAAAGGAATCTAACAAAACAAATACTAGACTGAATCCAGCTTAGCTAATAAGCTGGACATAAACATCTAAATTGAAGCAGCATATGACAACATCTAGTTATGCAGACAATTCACATGTTGCAGAAGAATTAACAAGAAGCAATGGAACAGTTTCCAGTGGAATAATAACCAAGTAAATTGCAAAAATAGAGCTAAGCTAGACTAAGAACTAATTATGGATAAGATATTTTTCATATGTGTAGCAAAATGGAAATGAATCAGTACAATTTATAGTATTTCAACTGTAGCTAACTTATCCTAATCCTTAAGGGATAAGGCTGAAATCGTACTACCTCTGTAGGAATGTCCCCTGGACTAGAAAGGGACCCTTGAAAAATTGTGGATTCCTAATGTGTATTTAAATTAACTTAGGGACCAAAAAAAATGACTTAACCAAAAATAGAAACTACAGTTACTTAACAGAATTAACGGCTAGGTACAACAACGCAAGCTAAGGGTACTACTCTCTTCAGCCACTATTTTTCTGTTCTTCAGCTCGTGATAGCTTCATCTCCATTATTTCTCCTCCCTTTGAAACTTCCTTGTCCTCAAGAAAGAATGATGGAAATCTGATCTTCATCACTTGATAATCTTCCCATGCGACATGCTCCTTGGCCATGTTCTTCCACTGAATCAAAAATTGAGGGATGGCCTTATTTCCCCTCTTTATCATCCTTCTTTCTAGTATATTATCAGGTTCCTCACAGTAAGGACTAGCTGGATCAACAATTGGGGGATGAGTGAAGTGGCTAAGGACCTTATAACAAAGTTTTAACTGAGAGACATGGAAGGTTGGGTGGATTGACACTTGAGGGGGTAGAGAAAATTTGTAGGCCACTAACCCCACCCTTTGCATGGTATGGTAAGGTCTATAAAACTTGGCTGATAGTTTGGTGAAAGCTTGATTAGAGAGGGTGGCTTGTCTGTACGGTTGTATTTTGAGGTGTGCCTATTCTCCTACTTGCAATTGTCTATTACTTCTTCATTTGTTAGCTAAGGACTGCATCCTTTGTTGTGCCCTTTGCAAATGATATTGGAGCATCTGAGATTTGAGTTCCCTGGTTATTAAGCTCCTATCTATCTCTTCATCTATAACTTCTCCTGCGTCGTAAGGGAGATGGAGTGGTGGTGGTTGACCATATAGGGCCTCATAAGGGGTGGTCTGAATAGCTTAATAAAATAGGGTGTTGTACCACCACTCTGTCATAGGTAACTAGAGGGATCAATCTGATTGACTATCAGAACAAAAGCAACTTAATAGGTCTCTAAGGTTCTATTGAGCACCTCTGTTTGGCCATCAAATTGAGGGTGGGCAGTTGAAGTACTCAAGGTTACTCCATGTGCTGAGAATAACTCTTGCCAAAACCTACTAAGAAAAATAGGGTCTCTACCACTGACTATATTCTCAGGCATGCCATGTAGTTTAAAAACTTGATCAAGGAAAACTTGAGCTACAGTCACAGCTGTGTAGGGATGACTGAGTGTTATGAAGTGGATGTTTTTGGTCAATCTATCTACCACTACCAGGATGGTAGTCTTACCCTTAGACTTTGGCAACCCATCAATGAAGTTCATGCTGATGTTGGACCAAGTAGAAGTAGGGATTGCCAAGGGCTATAGGAAGCCAGGTGACGCTGCAGCATCATATTTACTCCTTTGACATATGGAACAACTCCTAACATAATTGTTAACATCCTCTCTTAGATTTTTTCAATAGAACATGTGTGACAGCCTCCTGTAAGTATTTTCCATTCCATAATGACCACTACCAAGAGTATTATGCCATGACTGCATGATGTCTTGCCTGAGTTGCTTATCCTTCCCTATCACTAACCTTCCATATCTCTTGAGTTGTTGGTTATAGTAGGTGAACCCTTTCTGATCTCCATCCTGATCTATCAGTTTTTGGAGCAGTTCCTTGAGTTTTTCATCATCATCCCAACTTGCCTTAATCCTATGGAAGAGATTGGTTCCTACAAAGATTACTGATAATAGAAACAAGTGAGCAGCTGGCACTCTTGAGAGGGAGTCAACAGCTTTATTCTCCCTTCCTTTCTTGTATTCAATATGAAAATCAAACTGCATGAGCTTTGCTATCCACTTCATCTTAGTACTAGTGTGAAGTTTTTGATCAGGTAAAAACTTGAGGGCTTTTTGATCTGTCCTTACAACAAATTATCTTCCCAACAAGTATTATGACCATTTGGTTACTACCAAGACTAGAGCCAAGAGCTCTTGGTCATAAACAGATAAAACCTGATGCCTTGATGATAACCCCTTGCCCAGGTATGCTAACGGATGCCCTTCCTGCATCAATGCTGCACCTTTACCAATGTCACATGCATCAGTTTCTACCATAAATTTGAATGTACTACTGGACAAGCTAAGTACGGGTGCACGAGTTAAAGCTTCCTTAAGCTGATTGAAAGCCTGTGTAGCCTTATCACTCCAAATGAACCCTTCTTTTTTGAGAAGTTCAGTGAGAGGCTTGCTTATCCAACCATACCTCCTAATGAACCTCCTATAATAGCCAGCTAGACCCAAGAATCCTCTTAGTTCCTTAACAGATTTAGGAATTGGCCACTTTTGCACAGCTTCATTCTTCTTAGGGTCAGTAGTTACACCTTCTGCAGAGATGAAATGCCCTAAGTATTCTACCTTGGTAGAACCAAAAGAATATTTTCCTTTCCTAACAAAAAGCTGATGTTTAATGAGCAGGTCAAACACCTCTCAGGTGTTGCAAATGTTCTTTCATGTTTCTGCTGTAAACAAGAATATTATCAAAGAAAAATAGGATGAATTTCTTGAGGTATTCTTTAAAAACATAATTCATGAGACCTTGGAAGCTTAAGGAGGCATTAGTGAGGCCAAAAGGAATCACTAAGTACTTATAGTGACCAGAATGTGTCCTGAAAGCAGTCTTCTGCACATCTTCTTGAGCCATCCTTATCTGATGATAGCCTGACCTCAAGTCAAGCTTAGTGTACACCTTGGAACCACCCAACTCATCCAACAGTTCCTCAATGATGGGGATAGGGAACTTATCTTTGATAGTGATCTTATTTAAGGCTCTATAATCCACACACAACCTCCAAGAGCCATCCTTCTTACCTACTAGCACCACTAGTGAGGCATAAGGGCTACAACTAGGTTGTATTATGCGTTGATCCAACATCTCTTGTAACAACTTTTCAATTATGTCTTCTGTCTTGATGAATACCTGTAGGGTCTAGTGTTTACAGGATTGCTGCCCTTTTGTAGTAGAATCCTATGATCAAATGTGGCCCTGGATGGAGGGAGTTGTTGAGGGTGCC
Organism: Capsicum annuum; assembly: GCF_002878395.1. Classification (NCBI taxonomy): domain Eukaryota; kingdom Viridiplantae; phylum Streptophyta; class Magnoliopsida; order Solanales; family Solanaceae; genus Capsicum; species Capsicum annuum. The sequence goes on along the minus strand of NC_061119.1, from coordinate 199,867,817 downwards.
CAAACAATATATGAACAAGGTCACAATCTCTAGGTGGATATCATCTGATTCTTCTTCAGTGAGGGATTCTGCTGGTAAAACCCTGATCATGAACAAATGACCACTATTGTGAGTCATCTTGTCCAACCCATTTGCATCCATTATCTTAGTGGTTTCCCTGACTCCTTGTAACTGTACCTTTTGGTCCTGATACATAAAGGATAGTGCAAGTTTCTGAAAATTCATCTAAAGATCACCTAATAACAATAACCACTGCACTCCAAAATCATATCATAAGACCTCAAAGGAAGAAGTAGGAAGCTGTCTATAAAAGTAGTTCCTTGCATCATCCATGTGAACCCTCTACACACCTTATTGGTTTGTCTGTTTCCTCCACCAGCAACATTAATAAACTGAGTACTTCCTAGGTCAACTAAGATATTGAGAGGTTTTTTCTCACTGTACCCTTTCACTCTTAGTGTGTGAAAACTAGGAAGTCCATTCAAGGCATGAATGGATATTTCACATTTCTCCCCCACTCCTTCTACCTCTATCACAGTCACAATTGGTTCTTCAGGCTGTGCTTTTTCTTCTTTTAGCTCACTATCATCCATTTCCAACAAATAAAGTTGCTTAGAGGTGCTGCACTTGTGCCCAGGGACAAACTTTTCATCACAGAAGAAGCAAAGTCCCTTTTATCTCTTCTCACTCATCTTAGCTGGAGTAAGCCTCTTAGTATTACTTCTATTGAGATCTACAGTGTTATCCCTTTTTGGTGGTTGATAATCTTTCCTATGGGTTCTACCCCTGTGACTAGTCCCAAAAGATGACCCTTTGCTCTGACTAATACCCCCACTATACATTGTAAACCTGGTCAATTTGAGTTGAGCATTAACTTGCAATTTTGTATTCCTGGATAATTGATAGGCTTAAGGGAGGGAATGGGGTCTATGATTCTTGACAGCTAACCCGATCTCTGGTTTCAACCCAGTGATATAGGAACTAAGAGCATACTCAGGAGGTAGAGTCAACCTAGTCATGATTCTATCAAACTCCTTCTGATACTCTTCTACTGACCCAGTTTGCTTTACTAATTTCAACTCAGTCATGGGGTCTGAGTACTCAGCCCCAAATCGTTCCATCAAGGCATAAACAGATTCTTCCCATGAAGGAGGAGGAAGATGATCCCTACTCCTTACATAAGCCAAATGCCACTCAATTACCATATCATCAAAATGGACAAATGCTACTTTAACTTTTAAATTATAATCTACATTATCCAAGGAAAAGAATTGTTCTACCTTGTAAAGCAAAGTTCTCAACCGAGTACCATTGAATCTAGGGAACTTCAGCTTGGTCATTCTTGACATTGTTGGACCTCCTGCATGATGCTGACCTTGAATTGGTGGACCGGTATTTCTCTCAACTCCAGATGTTTCTCCTGATGTTTGCCCAACTTGGGCAGGTTGTGGAACTGGTCCCATGGTCGCAGCATATTGAGGCATAGATCCCAACCCCATGTGAACTCTAGCTGGAGAACAAGAGGGTATTGGAGGCCTTCTAGTAGAAGGAGGTAACTAAGCCATGGGATTCCCTGAAGGGGTATCAACCTCGTTACCTTTATCTTGCCCTTCAAAACTCTTACCCCTATCGAACCTTCTAGTTTCCTCTATAGATTTCTTCAACTCAGCCAAAGCCTTCTCATGTTGAGCCTCTAGCTGATTCTGTCTAACATTAAAGTTGGCAATCTCCAACGTTATCCTCTCGAACATTGACTTAATTTCATCCATATCTGTAGACATAGCTATCCCACAGAGCTCAAGTAAGTTCTCTGATACCAAATGTTGCAGAGCAATTAACAAAAAGCAATGGAACAGTGTTCCAATGGAAAATAACCAGGTAAATTGCAAAAATGGAGCTAAGCTAGACTAAGAACTAATCTCAGAACTAATTAAGGCTAAGATATTTTTCATATGTGTTAGCAAAATGGAAATAACTCAGTACAATTTATAGTATTTCAACCTTAGCTGACTCATCCTAATCCTTAAGGGATAAGGCTGAAATTCTACTACCTCTGCAGGAATGTTCTTTGGACTAGAAAGGGACCCTTGAACAATTGTGGATTCCTAATGTGTATTTAAATTAACTTAGGGACCAAAATAAAAAAGGACTTAACCATAAATAGAAACTATAGTTACTTAACAGAATTAACAGCTAGGTACAACAACGCAAACTAAGGGTACTACTCTCTTCAGCCACTGTTTTCCTGTTCTTCAGCTGGTGACAACTTCATCTGCATCATCACACCTTAGTTATTTTCAATTTCAGTGTTAGATCTACCACTGGTGTGTTTTGGGTTAGTGTTAGAGCTTGAGTTTCTGCCTCCCCTGCTTCTACTTTTGGTAGTAGGGTACTGTTGAATGTTTGCGTCTTCGAATAATCAGTGTTTAGCATTAAGTGTTCATATATGTGATATCAGGAACTCTACTGGTAACCCCCCTCTTTAGATTCTCTCGAGTTAAATATACTTTTCTGGCCACTAACCATACAACGCATTGCACCTTAGAGGATGCATTTACTTCCCAAAACACCTTTTTCTCCAAAGAAACTAAAAGTGCAACTGGTTATACCCCCAACCCCAACCCCTCCACACACACACTAAGCAAAAACTAAGAAGCAGATCGAAATTCAAACTAAAAGTGCAACTGATTATATTCAGCTGAATTTCATTTCAATTAATTTAAAACTAATTAAGTAATCAATCAATTACAATAAAATTTTTAACTAATTTATTCAGACTGCTCCACATCGTTCCATTCGGGTCCAATTAGAATCTAATTTTTCAAAAGTTATAGTAAAAAAATAGCTGTGAATAATTAAATCCCTGCAAAATCTAGTAATCAAAATACAAAAATACTTACAGATCGAAATTCAACAGAAAAGGTTTGGAGTTTTGTACCTGATTTGGTTCCCTTTCACTCTGCTTTAGCTTCAATCGGCTATAAAAACGTCTGCGTACAGATCTCAAAGACGGGATGGCCGTCTAAGGGAGATGAGGCCGGAGCTACACCGAAGAAGTACTTCAATCGGGTGAAATTGACAACGCAGTGAGACCCTAGGTTTTTTCAGAGAGAGAGAGGCACGGTTGTGACACAAAGATAATTGGGAAAGTTTTGATATATTTAATTTATATTTTATATAAATTATTTAATAATAAAATATAAGTTTCTGACTACTTCTGACGTAGTAATTGCGTTGAGTATTGCCCAACAAATTGTTTATCAATGACCGAAGAATATGAACTTTCTACTTATGATCGTGACGAATTGAATTATAATCAAATCGCTTTGGATCGCTTACCAATGTCAGTAATTGATGATTACACAATTCGAATAATTTCGAATTTACTTCAAATAAACAATGAATAAATCCCTAATTTGATTCGAAAAAAATTACGAATTACGAAGGAGTCACCCCTATTTCGCTGTCCAGGGAGCTGTTGACTAATGACCTAAAAAATGCGGTATAGATTTAATATATTTAATTATTTAATATTTCCGACAACAACAATCGATATATATCTAATATATTTAATTATACATTTATTTTTCCAATTACATCAATCGATTCGATATTTGATACAATTAAATTACATATTTAAATTATATTTATAAAAGTTTCGACTATAATAGTTGAAATATTTTAATTATATATAATTATTTAATATTTCCAACTACATCAGTCAGTTATATATTTAATATAATTTAATTATATATTTAAATTAATTAATATAATGTAATTATATATTTCAATTAATTAATACAATGTGAAAAACTACCGTGTAAGTTATATTTAATAATTATTTATTTATATAGTAGTCTTTTTGTAATGTATTTAATAATATATTCATTTAATTAATACAATTTCTGACTACAATGTTCGGAAATATAATTAATAATATATTTAATTAATTATTAATCTTCTCTGTAAGGGTATGACTATATATTTAGTCATATATTTATTTAGCTATTAGTATTTTTGAATATAGTTGTCGAAAATATATATTTTAATAATTTATATAAATTTTTATTTAATTTTTGTATAAGAGTCTGATTATATATTTATTTAATTATTTATATTTTCAACTACATCAGTCGGTTATATATTTAACATAATTTAATCATATATTTAAATTAATTAATACAATGTGAAAGACTACCGTGTAACTTATATTTTATATAATTATTTATTTAATAACTAAATATAATGTTTCAACCACTACAGTCGAGTACAAATTAATTACATTTAATTATTTAATATTTCCAACGACAGTAGTTGGGTACATTTAATATTTTGTAATGTATTTAGTAATATATTTATTTTATTTTATAATTTCCGACTACAGTGGTCTAAAATCTATATTTAATAATTTATTTAAATAATTATTTAATTTTCTTATAAGGGACTGATTATATATTTAGTAATATATTTATTTAATTATTTATATTTCCAACTACAGTCTTCGAAAATACATATTTAATAATTTATTATAATAATTATTTAATTTCTGTATAAGGATTTGATTATATATTTACTAATATATTTATATTTTCGATTACAACAGTCAGAAGATATATTTTTCGGAATTTACCGCCAAATATTCTGACTATTGTAGTCACAAATAGTATCAAAAAAACATTTTGTAAAAATAAAAAATAAAAAAGTAAAATTTTCGACTACTTTTTTTCGGTTGGAAATGTCTGTCGGAAAATAGCGAATTTCTGGTAGTGAGCATATGACATAACCCTTCACGAAAGCTTATGAAAGGTAAGTGATGAGCTCTCAAAATGTTATGTCACATTGCGAACCGTTATAAAATGAGAAACCGTCGACGATATCTTTGATACAATATTGACGCAATATTGTGAAAGATTACGAGGATCTGAATTCTACGCTTATTTAAGGATGCTGGCGTAGAAACATTTATCAAATGACATGAAAGGATGCATCTTAGTAAGCATAACAACTTATTCTGCAGTCCAAGCACTTGAAGATGTCACACATAACATGCTAAATATTATCACTTGACAAAATTTATATGAAAACCTTTTAATGATTCAAAATGTTTAAAGCATATAAAAATTTTCAGGAAACTTATTTAGAATTCTTATATTGTATAAGCTTATAGCTTGAAAATTATTGAAACTCTAGGAGAGTTTTCAAAAGCAATAGATTATTTGCTGAAATAAGAAATATACCAAATTGGATTGGTTATGAAGTACCATATCTTAGTGAAAGCAGTGCACTAATATATTTTACAAATACTACAAGGCCTGATATAACCTTTTTAGTCAATTTGTTAGCAAGGTATATTTCTGCTCCTACTAGGAGACATTAAAATGGGATAAAAGACATGAGCTTATTTTATTCTAAAGCTTGCAGTCTCGATCTTGTTGGCTATGCTAATGTTGGGTACTTATCTGACCCGCATAAAACTTGATCTCAAACAAGCAATGTGTTTATATGCGCGGTACTGCCATATCTTGGAGATATACAAAATATTCTATCGTAGCTACTTTATCGAATCATGCTGAGATAATAACTATTCATGAAGCAAGCCGATAGTATGTGTGGTTGAGGTCCACGATACATCTTATTCGTGAAAAATGTGATTTGAAATGTGATAAAGTACCCATAATTTTTTTATAAGGATAATGCAGCATGCACAACACAACTTAATGGAGGACTCAAGGAGATAGAACGAATCACATTTCGTCAAAGCTTTTCTATACATCACTCAAGAGATAATGTGGTTGATTTATTCATCAAGTCTCCTCCAATACTTTCAAGAAGATTGTGCACAAGATCGGGATACAAAGGTACAAGGATGTTCTCATTAGGGTGAGTTAGTATGCATCATACTCCTTTTTTTACGAGATTTTGTCCCACTGAATTTTCTTTGTAATGTTTTTAATGAGGCAACCTATATGCCTATTGTTAGAGATGTGTACTCTTTTTCGTTCACTAGATTTTTTTCACTGATTTTTTTCTAGTAAGGTTTTAACGAGGCACATTATTTATCAATTAAACAATCAAGGGGTTTTTTTATAAATATATTACCATATATAGTAAATGTCTACTTTACCATATATTGTGAATGTCTATTTATGAAAAAGTTACAAACCCCAAGATTAGTTTTCCCCCTATAAATAAAAGAGATTTCATTCATTGTAATTTACCTCATCAAAAGATTTCAGAAGAGAAATAATAATCACACTCTCTTCTATCTCTATTCTTCTTCTTTGCTTTATATTTCATAACAAGTATAACTTAGTCGATAATTTCTCTATTGCATAAAAGATGAGATATTTTATTTATTATTAAATTTATTAAAAGAAACAAAAAGGGTGAAATTCTTATTCAATATTTGATACTCTTTAGCTAACTCAAAGTTAAAAAATATAATTAAAAATGGTAACTTTTTAATGTGTGTATAATCATTGTAATTTATATTATAAATATTTTATTGTCAATTTAATTTTGAAGCATTTTAATACATAGTAAATTTTGTATGATATTTAGTTTTTATTTCAAACATTATATTTTGTTTATATTTAAAAAAAAGAGTAAATTAATAAGAAAATATAGATCAAATTTAACAATAATTATAAATATAGTGTAAAAATACATTATATATTTAATATAATAATTTTAAAATATTATTTTGATCCCTAATAAGATGATTTATATACAAATAAAATACATATAAACTAATTTAGATAAAAAAATGTGAAATTTTTTACATATTTTAAATTGTGTCATATTAAAATACATCAGAAAAATTGAGATAAACACTTACAAATTGTTGAAACTATTCTATTTAAGGAAAAACAACATCAATGTACACCTTAACTTAACATATTTATAAAATCTCCACCCTTATGGAGTAATTATAAAAATTCACTCTAATTATCTATATTCGTTGGATGAATAGAAAGCAAATTATTTATCTCAAAAGACATAAAATTATAATTATAGTAATTACATACAATTTTGAGATATTTCATAATATAACTCCGTAAATATTTGAATTTATATTATTATATATTTAAAGTGAATTGTAAATTTGAAAAAATATTGTGGTCCAAAAATGATAAAAATTCTAAAGGCCCAAATAAATATATTAAAAATACAAAATATAAAACAGGAAGGTAAAGTACATTGTACTTTTAGAAAGCTCACTTTAGCTTGTTTTTAAAAGGAACACTTCGTATTTTCCGTATTATTAAATTAAAGTTTTATTTTAATATTTATGATTGTAAGCTTGTTTGTTGATGAATTTTTTTTTTTTGAAATTTGAGCAAGTGTTTTGTTGAGCAAACATTGATGTTTAAAGAATTGTGATTTATTTAAAATTATGTGTAAAAATATTATTTATATTTATATATTTGACCCAACTGATTAAGCAAGCTTATAGAAATTTTCTCTGTGAAAAAAATCTTCTGTGTTAACTTTTCAAATAAGAGGTAAATTATTATCGGCTTTGCATGAAGAATTTAAAAAATTATTAAATATAAAAAATGAAGATCCTTGAATTTTTCGTTGGGCGGGTGAAACGATGTCCTAAACTTGGGGTCTATTAGAAACAACCTTTCTACTTCTTTTGAAGTCGTGGTATGAATTGCATACAGTTTATTTTCAGATTCAATATGTGAAAATACATTGGATATGTTGAGTATTTGTTGATACGGATATATCGATATTGAGATCTTTTATTGTATTTCTGCATATAAAAAAATAAAAATCCATAAGCCTCTTTTAACTTCTCTTAAGTGTTAATTTTTAATATTTTTATTAAAAAAATATTATTTTATTACATGTCTTAATATTTCAAAGTATTTGAGGTTATTGTGAATTTCTTAAATTTTGAATAATAGAATAATTGACTATTGATTTGTGAGTGTGAGTTAATATTTTTAAAATTTGAAACTTAAAAAAATTAATTGGCTAAACAATAATATTCTCATCAATTTTTTTTTTTTTAAATAGAATTTGACATGATTTTTCTATTCTTGCAAATTTTAATAGTTATTCTTAAGTTATTGATCTAAGAAGAATTGAGTAGTTTCATAAAAATATTGATGGAATGTATCTGCAAGAATGACTTATAAGATGTCCTTTTTACTTTCATAAGTAGTCATTTTTAGAGTGTCCATCAAGAAATTAATATATTTAGGTTATATGATTTTTTTTTATAGTTACGTGATTATGAAAGATTAAATAATTATGTGAGCATGTTCAAGATCTTCAAGTCAGTAGTATTTCACATTCAATTGTTTGAGTTGGTTGCAAATTTTAATTGAATAAGCAAACATCATTATGTTTTCTGCATGATTCCTTCACCATTTGTATTGAAGTATGCAATGAAGATTTTAAATGTTGATATTGTATTCATCATATTATATTATGACTTTTGAGTTTATCATATACTTAGGTCTTTGTATTTTTCTGCTTTAAAGAGAAATATACTCATTGTTCATTGATTTATCTGTTATCATTAGCATAATAAATTACAAGTGCTAATATTTTTTAAAGTATACATCTATATTCAGTTGGGTGATATAGAAATCATATTGAGGATCTTAGTTAATGCATAAATGTCATGATTGTTGAATCTTAAATCGTAGCAAAATCAGAATTAATGATTGTATCTATTTGACTATTCTATTGAATACTTTACTCTTTATAGTTTTTAGGATCAAAATTAGGCACCTCTAAACTGTCAAACGCTATTGTCAGGAAAACTGAAGCATTTAACTGTAACAAAAAAATTTATCAAGGTAATTTTTATTTTTTGTACTTTGATATCTATGTTATTGCTCATCTTCTCCTAATCCTTGCATGTGAATATAACTAGAACTAACTATTAATTACGAATATTTTTACACATGATAATTTTTTTTTCTTGATTGATTCTAATGTCCTGAGTATATTTACTTTTTTAGATAAAGCATAAATATAAAATAGTACCTAATTCAACACCATCTGACAGTAGAAGAAATCTGTCCATTACACTTCTCGGTAGCAGATAGAGGATTTTCTCCAAGATGTTCGTGATGATTTGATCATGCTTACATCTCAGATACATTTAAATTTGGCTAGAATAAAGCGCATGACATCTGTTTGGCATCTTAAGAGACTGTAGCTGTTGCTATCCTAGTAGTTGCTGAAACAGAAGCAAATATAGTTGAGACATAGGAAGCGAATAGGGAGATTGATGTTACTCAAGCTTTTTTAGTAGATGCAAAGAAGCCACTATATAAGAGCAGTTCCCCAAGGATGGTAAGGCATCCTTTTATTTTAATTATTTGATTATTGTGTATTATTTTACTTGTCGCTCTTATCTATCATTTATTTTATTGTTTGTAGCATATGTCCTTTCTTATATCTATATCATTATTGATTTAATGTCTACACTTGACATAAATTTTTTTGCCACCATTTGGCATATGAAATATGTTTTAGTGAATTGCGAAGATGTAACGCCCCGAGTCTGTACCTCGGACGCCACACGGTGCTTACGACCCCAAAGGACCACAAGCTAAATCATGACTAATATCTGTTGTGAGCACTGAGTAACAATACTGTAATAAATGCGAAAAAAATAGGCTAAAATGCCATAAGGTTCAAAACCTGAAATACTAATAAAGAATACCAACTGTAATAATGATTTGTACAACTGAATACAATCTGAAAGTCTAGTTTGAAAGCCTCTATCTGTCTGAATATGGAGTTGATGGGACAAGTCCCCAACTAACTCCGACTACTGAAATAAACTGAATAATGAAATGATATGATAACTTTGTCCTCGAACTATGAGGACTCACCACTAGGTCTGCTACAGATAGTCTGGGCTACTAAGTTTTGTCAGGAGCCTGTGCATCTGAACCTATGATATAAAACATCATAGAGCAAAAGAAAAGGTATACGTCAGTACTTTAAATGTACTGGTATGCTAAGCCAGGTAAGCTGATATGCAAGGGTTTATATGCATGAACAATAATTGATTGAATAACATGAATACAACTGAATGAGAGTACATGTATAACTGAAACTAATGAAACACTGTTTATGCAATACTGTGTATATATCTACATACACTGTGTCTGAGATCATAGTACCACTGGATACTAAGTTCTGATAACTGAATGACTGATATCTGAGTTTACTAATAACTGTATTACTGATAGATGGGTGACTATTTCTAACAGTCCTGATTTTGTAGAATTGAACTGAGTTCTATATTGAGCTGGGTGACTGTGTCTGACAAGCCTGATTCTTTAGAAATGAACTGAGTTCAATACTGAGACTGAAATTGAAACTGTAGAAGGTAAATCATTTAACCGACATGCCTCTCTCTGAACTTATTGGGGTCCAACCTGTAACCCCAGTTGAAAGGGTGTCAGTACCGTGCCACGGGTAAAGACAAGTGCTGAGTCAACCTCATTTAGCAGGTACTCTAAATGAGAACGGTGGTACCCTCAACTGGCAGGAAAAACACCTCATCAATCCTCAACTGGCAGGTTGATGTCTCAACCTACGCTGGCTACGTAGTTATGGAATGCCAGGACTGCTTCTAAGTATCACACCCTTTACTGGTAGGTGAATCCCCATCCTTGGATTCACTCGGTTCTGAATCCTACTCCCAACTGAATAGACACAGAACTAATTTCTAAACTATTCTAGGCTAGACTAAACTATTACTGATCGTGTTAACTGACTGAACTGGACTGAGTTCACTGATTACTATACAGATTAAGTGTTCTGAGTTTTATTTGCTGACTGGATATACTGAGTTCTGTATTGACTGAATGTCACTGTACGTGACATTACTGAGACTATTCTGAAGCTACTGTAATTTTAGGTAAACAGCTAGATTGTCGGGTATTAGATACCCCTAGGACTCGATAACATGAAAAGTAAAGCATAGCATGATCTTGAAAAGCATTACAATATTCATAACTCATTCATAGAGATATTTTATTAAACACTTGTAAGATATAAGTTTGTACATATGCTAGCAGGTCATGATTTCCCCATTTAATCCACATGAGCAATTTATCAAACACTTGGGGAACATAATCTATGCACATAATACTAATCAACATGTAGGTATCATAATTTTCAATCCCAATTTACTTCAAGGGCTTTAACATGAATTCATATAATACTACACACATGTCCAATAAATTTACATGAGTCTTGTAATAAATCATGAATTAGAAACCCAATTAACATCATAATCATGAATACATTCAAGCCCAACATAGAATTCATGAATTCAATAAACTTACATTTTTAAAAGAGGTTCTTGAACTCCAAGGGTGGAAGGAAACCCTTGGATAAACACCTAACATACCTTGGTTATTAATTCTCTAAAAGTTGTGGAGAATTTCTTGAATCTTAAATCTTGAATTGGAAGCCCTAGGGTTTTGTTTCTTGAGTAATTTTGAGAATAATAAGTGTTTTATCCCTAAGAATGACTTAATCTCGTATTTTTGGGGATGAATATGAGTGGAAAATGACCCAATTACCCCTCTGGATACGGGTTTTTAATAACTAAAAACGTGTCCAGTGACGCACAGACCGGCGCGCTGTGTCGATAAAATCAATGCGATGACCAATGCGCCGCATCGAGTTCGCATTGGTTCACTGGAATTACACTAAAAGCTGGGGGAAAATTATTCGTCAACACGAAGGGCGACGTGATGCATCGAGATCGCGTCGACCCACTATTTTGGTCACCCAAACATGGTTTAAGCAAGGTTCAAAAAATCCGAAACTCACCCGAGGTGACCTACTAACATTCCTAATCACGAATCAACCAAAAATATTAATATTTTAAGGTCATAAGGGTTGTAGAATAGGATCACAAACTTATGAAGGCTAAAATACTTCTAAGTGTAAATGCTTGGCTGAAATTTATAAGTCTGAGACCTCTTTTCAAGCTTTAACGGACTGAGTTAAGCTTAGAATTTTATGGGGTCTTACAATATCTCCCCCTTGGGAACATTTGTCCTCGAATGAGACCGACTAAGCTGAGAAACACTGATAGACTGAGCTTACACACTGAACATGCATATCCGATGCATGGAATACCTGACTGAAACTCCTGATAAACTGAGTTTACAAAATGAACATACATATCTGATGCATGAGTACATGGTTGAACTGATTTATGAATGCATGACTATCATGAAGATGATATGCAACGGTAATGAATACTAAATTGTAACTGTACTAAACATGGAGCTGAGAAAATCTAAGAAAGATTGTTACCCTGAACTGAGTCTGAGTTTGCGTAGAAGAGATAAGGATACTTGGTCCGCATATATACTTTTGATTTCCAAGTAGCTCCCTCAATGGACTGATTTTTCCAAAGAACTTTGACTAGTGGAACTTCTTTGTTTCTCAGTCTGCGAACCTGATGATCAAGAATTTTGACTGACATCTCTTCATAAGAGAGGCTATTCTAAACATCTATACCCTCTATAGGGACTACAACTGTTGGGTCACCTCTGCACTTCTTTAGTAAGGAGACATGAAACACTGGATGTACTGAAGCTAAGTTTGAAGGCAACTTAAGCTCGTAAACTACCTTTTCAAAATGGCTGAGAATTTGGTAAGGACCGACATATCGGGGACTGAGTTTTCCTTTCTTGCCTAACCTCTTCACTCCCTTTATAGGAGATATTTTTAAATACACATAATCACCAATCTCAAACTCAAGATCCTTCCTTCGTACATCTGCATACGACTTATGTCGGCTCTGAGCTGTCTTAAACCTTTCCCTGGTCAATTGAACCTTTTCTAAGGTATTAAATATTATGTCAGGCCCTACCACTGCAGCCTCACCCACTTCAAACTAACCAATGAGAGATCTATATCTCCTCCCGTAAAGTGCCTCGAACAGAGCCATCTGAATGCTGGAATGATAACTGTTATTATATGCGAACTCAATCAAGGGACAGTGGTCATCCCGACTCCCCTTAAAGTCAATGGTACACTCTCTTAACATATCTTCTAAAGTTTGAATGGTCCTCTCTACTTGACTATCTGTCTGAGGGTGGAAGGCTGTACTGAGGTGAACTTGGGTACTAAGACCCTTTTGGAAGGCTTTCCAAAAGTGAGAGGTGAAATGCATACCTCTATCTGAGATGATAGACAACGAAACTCCGTGCAATCTGACCAACTCTCTAACATAGAACTTGGCATAATCCTCGGCTGAATAAGAGGTATGAACTGGTAAGAAATGAGCTGATTTCGTCATCTTGTCAACAATGACCTAAATTGAATCATGCTGATGATGAGTACAGGGTAAACCCATCAAAATGTCCATGTTTACTTTCTCCCACTTCCACGCAGGAAGGAATACTGAACTCTTGCATGGAACCACTAGGTTTTTGGTTCTTAATCTTAACCTGCTGACATGTAAACACTTAGCAACAAACTCTGCAATATCTTTCTTTATCCCATTCTACTAAGAGACTTCCCACAAATTGAGGTACATCTTAGTATCCCCTGGATAAATAGAGTAACGTGCACCATCTGCTTTTACAAAAATTCATTGCCTCAAGTCATCTATACCTGGCACTCATAACCAACTCTGGCAACACAATACATTATGTCCCCCTAGGAAGAAAACCTCTACTTTTTGATCTCTGACTGACTCTTTCAACTTGACTAAACTGGGATCTCTGTCCTGCTTTTCCTTCACTTCAGAAACCAGAGATGATTCTGAACTATTCTGTATCCACACACTTCCCTCTGCTAAGCGGACACCTAGTCGGGTAAGCTGATGAACTTTCAGAACTAACTTCTTCTTATTATCCTCCATGTGAGAAACACTACCTATAGATATCCTACTGAGAGCATCAACCACTATATTAGCCTTGCTCTGGTGATACAGGATACTCATGTCGTAGTTCTTCAACAACTCTAACCACCTCCTCTAACGTAGGTTCAGATCTTTATGATAAAACACATACTGCAGGATTTTGTGGTATGTGAACACATCAAAATGTACTCCATACAAATAATACCTCCAAATCTTTTAGGTAAACACCACAGCTGCTAACTCAAGATCATGAGTGAGGTAATTCTTTTCATGAGGCTTAAGCTATCTAAAGGCATAGGCTATTACCTTACCTCTCTTCATCAAAACACACCCCAAACCAACTCTGGAAGCATCACAATATACCACAAACCTATCTGAACCATCTGGTAAAGTCAAAACTGGGGCTATAGTGAGTTGAGTCCTTAACTATTGAAAACTCTTCTCATAAGAATCTGACCACTAGAATTTGACTTTTTTCTGAGTCAATCTAGATATAGGGGATGCAATAGATGAGAATCCATCGACAAACCATTGATAATAGCTAGCCAAACCCAAGAAACTCTTAATATCTGATAGAGAAATGGGTCTGGCTAGTTTCTAATTGTTTCAGTTTTTTGAAAATCCATACTAATGCCATCACCGTAAACTATGTGGCCAAGAAAAGCTACTGACCTTAGCCACAATTCACACTTACTGAATTTGGCAAACAACTGATGGGCTCTGAGGGTCTGCAACACTATTCTGAGATGGTCTGCATGTTCAAGTTCACTACGAAAGTAGGCAAGAATGTCATCAATAAATACTAAGATGAACATGTCCAAGTACTGCTTGAACACACAGTTCATCAAGTCCATGAAGGCTGTTGGAACATTGGTAAGACCAAATGACATGACTAAGAATTTAAAGTGGCCATATTGAGTTCTGAAAGCTATTTTAGAAATGTCACATTCTCTGACCCTGAGCTGATGATATCCTGATCTAAGGTCTATCTTAGAGAAGTAACAAGCACCCTGAGGTTGGTCAAACAAGTTATCAATTTTGGGAAGTGGATACTTGTTCTTGACCATGACTTTATTTAGCTGACGGTAGTCTATACACATCCTAAGAGAATTATCTTTCTTACGGACGAATAGAACTGGTGCACCCTAAGGGGATACACTGGGTCAGATGAATCCCTTATCTAGGAGATCCTTTAACTGTTATTTTAATTCTTTAAGTTTTGCTAGAGCTATTCTGTATGGCGGAATAGAGATAGGCTGAGTATCTGGAAGAAGGTCTATTCCGAAGTCAATTTTCCTTGTGGAAGGGACCTCGAGAAGATCTTCGAGAAACACATCAGGAAATTCACATGCTACTGATACTGACTCAAGATTAGGGGTCTCTGAACTAGAGTCTTGAACTCGAAAGAGATGATACACACATCCCTTAAATATCATTCTTCTCAACCTAAGGTAAGAAATAAGCTAACCCCTAAGTACTGAAGTACTACCTCTCTATTCAAGGACAGGTTCATTGGGAAACTGAAAATGGACAATTTGGTTTCTGTAGTCAACTGAATCATAGCATAAAAGAAGCCAATCTATGCCAAGAATGACAATAAAATCTGTCATCTCTAATTCTACTAAGTCTACTGAAGTGAATTTTCGGAGATACCATAACGGGACAGTTCCTATATACCCATTGGGCTATGATAGATTTTCCCTCTAGGGTAGAGACTGAGAAGAGCTCTACTAGGATTTCGGGACCGACTCCAAAGTCAACAGCTATATAAGGAGTTACAAGGACAAATAAGCTCCTGGATCTAGCAAAGCATAAATGTGTAAACAATAAACTTGTAATGTACCAGTGACCATATTAGGAGAACTTTCCTAATCCTATTGGGACTAAAGTGCATAAGTCTATTTGGGCACTGCCCACTGGTGGTACTGGAAGGGGCAACTTACTAATTTGGGCGATCGGACTGAGCTGAAGGACAATTATATTGACCCTGAGAACGTGACTGAGGATAATCTCTGATCCTATGGCTTGGCTTGCCATATCCAAAACATACATCATTTCCAGCCCTGCAGATACCCTGGTGGTTTCTGCCATATTTTTGGTAAAGAGGGTTTGTTCAGGAACTGCTAACACTACCCTGAGGTTTAGGGCTTGGTGCCCTATCTCTATTACCATCTATGAATTTCGGCACTGGAGCACTGTCTGAGGACGGAGCTATAACTGGGGATTTGGGTGGAACTAAGAACGATTTCCTCTTTTTGACTTAGGCTGAGTGAAGTTGAAGATACCTATTCTAACTCTCTTGTTCTCTCTCTCCTTATCCCTCTCCTTAGCCTCTTCCATCTACTGAGAATAGACCATGAGCTTGGATATGTCCATCTCCTTAATCAATATTATAGTCCTACACTCATTGACCACACTGTTAGACATGCCAGACATAAACTTACTCATCTTAGACTTGCTATCTGCTACCATATGAGGAGTGTATTTAGCTATCTGAGTAAACTTGAGAGAATACTATTTCACTGTCATATTTCCCTACTTAAGATTAATAAATTCCAAAACCTTTGCTTTTCTTAACTTCAGTGGAAAGAACCTATCCAGAAAAACAGTGGCAAACTCATCCCATTCTATAGGCCCTGCATCTGCGGCCCTCTCTGTCTTTCACTACTTGAACCATGAGTGATCCATATCCTATAACTGATATGTAGCCAACTTAGCTCTATTACTAGCTATCACCCCCATAATATCTATAACTTTCTGCACCTGATTAAGAAATTCCTATGGGTCCTCATCTGACTTAGACCCAATAAAGGCTGGAGGGTTCATTCACGTGAAGTCCCAAATTCTAGCTGTAGAAGTGTTAGCCACTAGATTGGCCAGAAACGAAGCTGGATGTTCATTCTGGGCTTTCACAGAATGAGCTAGAGTGGAGAAAGCTGCTCTGAATTCCGTATGGGAGACATGCTTATCTAGGGGATCTGCCTAAAAGGGCAAAAGTGCTGGATGATTTTCTGTTCTCCTACCATTGTTCTTTTTGTGAGGCATGTTCTGTAAACAGAAGTAAGAAAAGGATTTGACTGAGAGTGTAACTTTATCTCATGCTCACTCACACGATATGAATACTGAAAGAAGGGAAACTTTTTCTAAAAATACCTCATAGCCTCTTGTCCATAAGTGTGGTGCGCTACACACCCATGCACAAGACTCTACTAGATGCAAATTTTAGACTTCCTAGGACTCTGTTGAACCTTAGGCTCTAATACCAAGTTTGTACCACCCTGAGTCTGCACCCCGGATGCCACACGGTACTTATGACCCCGAAAGACCACAAGCTAACCCATGACTGATATCTACTATGAACACTAAGTAACAATATGTAATAAATACGAAAAAATAGGCTAAAATTCCATAAGGTTCAAAACCTAAAATACTGATAAAGAATGCCAACTATAATAATAATTTGTACAACTAAATACTGTCTAAAAGTTTAGTCTGAAAGCCTCTATTTGTCTGAATATAAAGTTGATGGGACAAGGTCCCAACTAACTCCGACTACTGAAATAAAATGCATACTGAAATAATGAAAATGATATGATAACTTTGTGCTCGAACTATGAGGACTCACCACTAGGTCTGCTGCTGATAGTTTGGGCTGTTAAGTTTGGTCAGGAGCCCGTGCGTCTGAACCCATGATATAAAATATCATAGCGTAAAAGAAAAGGTATGCGTCAGTACTTTGAATATACTGGTATGCTAAGTGAGGTACGCTGATATACAAGGGTTCATATGCATGAATAATAATTGACCGAATAACATGAATACAACTGAATAAGAGTACATGTATAACTGAAATTGATGAAATACTATTTATGCAATACTATGCACATATCTACATATATTGTGTCTGAAATTATAGTAACACTGGATACTAAGTTCTGATAATTGAATGACTGATATCTGAGTTTACTGATAACTATAATACTGATAACTGGGTGACTGTTTCTGACAGTCCTGATTCTGTAGAACTAAACTAAGTTCTATACTGATCTGGGTGACTATGTCTGACAGTCCTAATTTTGTAGAACTGATTCTGACACTCTTCTAACCGACATGCCCCTCTTTAAACTGATTTGGGTCCGACCTATAACCTCAGCTGGAAGGGTATTAGTACCGTGTCATGGGTAAAGACAAGTGTTAAGTCACCCTTATCTGGCAGGTTCTCTGAACAAGAATGGTGGTACCCTCAACTGGCAGGTAGAACACCTTACCAACCCTCAACTGGCAGGTTGATGTTTCAACTTATGCTAGCTACATAGTTATGGAATGCCAGGATTGTTTCTAAGGATCACACCCTTTACTAGCAGGTGAGTCCCCATCCTTGGGTTCACTCGATGCTGAATCCTACTCCCAACTGAATAGAAACTAAACTAATTTCTAAACTGTTCTAGGCTAGACTGAACTATTACTGATCGTGTTAACTGGCTAAACTGGACTGAGTTCACTGAGTACTGTAATAGATTGAGTGTTCTGAGTTCTATTTGCTGACTGGATATACTGAGTTCTGTACTTACTAAATGCTATTATACGTGATATAACTGAGACTATTTTGAAGCTACTGTAAGTCTAGGTAAACAGCTAGATTGTTGGGTATTAGATACACCTAGGACTCGATAACATGAAAAGTAAAGCATAATATGATCTTGAAAAGCATTACAATGTTCATAACTCATTTATAGAGATATTTTATGAAACACTTGCAAGATATAAGCTTGTACATATGCTAACATGTCATGATTTCCCCATTTAATCCACATGAACAATTTATCAAACACTTGGGGAACATAATCTATGCACATAATACTAATCAACATGTAGGCATTATGATTTCCAATCCCAACTTACTTCAAGGGATTTAACATGAATTCACATAATACTACACATATGTCCAATAAATTTCCATGGATCTTGTAATAAATCATGAATTAGAAACCCAATTAACATCACAATCATGAATACATTCAAGCCCAACATGGAATTCATAAATTCAATAAACTTGAAGTTTTAAAAGAGGTTCTTGAACTCCAAGGGTGGAAAGAAACCCTTGGATGAACACCTAGTATACCTTGGTTGTTAATTCTCTGTAAGTTGTGAAGAATTTTTTGAAGCTTGAATCTTGAATTGGAAGCCCTAGAGTTTTGTTTCTTGAGTAATTTTGAGAATAATGAGTGTTTTAGACCTACGAATGACTTAATCTCATGTTTTTGGGACTGAATACGGGTGGAAAATGACCCAATTACCCCTCTCGATGTGAACTTTTAATGACTAAAAATGTGTCCATTGATGTACAGACCAGCGCACCATGTCGAAGGCATCAACGCGATGACCAACGCGTCATGTTGAGTTTGTGTTGGTTCACTGGAATTGCACTGAAAGCTGGGGGAAAATTATTTGTCGACGCGATTGGCGAAGCGATGCGACGCATTGAGATCACATCAATCCACTGTTTTGGTCACTCAAACATGGTTCAAACGAGGTCCGAAAAATTCAAAACTCACCCGAAGTGACCTGCTGACATTCCTGATCATGAATCATTCAAAAAAATTGATATTTTAAGGCTACAATTGTCGTATAATAGGATCGCCAACTTATGAAGGCTAAAATACTTCTAAGTATAAATACTTAGTTGAAATTTTTAAGTCCAGGACCTCTTTTCAAGCTTTAACGGAGTAAGTTTAGCTTAGAATTTTGCGGGGTCTTATAGAAGATTATTAAAAAAGAAAGAAAAAATCTAATACTACTCAACAAAGAAGCAAAAAAAGAAAGAATAAAATATGATTTATATTTTATATTCGTAGTTTTAAGTAGTTTTTTATTTTCTAAGTTATTTGATAAATTTGAATTGTACGTGCAGAATTTTATGATTTTATTTTTATGTATGTGATCAATAAGTCAAGTAGATCATTATTTCAATATGTGATAATACATATCAATAATTTTTTTAATTTTCTCACTATTTTTCATCTCTCATTTTGATTCTGATCATGTTCCATTTGTAGATAGATGTTCAGATGTTAAAAATATTATTAAAGATAAAAGAGCTTAATTGCTCTTTCATTATATGAAAACATTTCATCAATGAACGTAAATGTTCTACGTCAGTAATTTATTTATATGCTTTATAGAAAGCTTATGTATTCATCAGTGAAAGAATTTATTTATTTCTAAATTAAAAAATTCATTTAGCCGATGAACTTTAGTATCTATTTTCAAATATATGATTTATGTTAATTGCCCAAATAGGTTAGATTATTCTTTATATTTTTTTTGAATGTTTTTAATCTCTCTAAAATTATCTTATCTATATTTTATTTTAATTTTCTCTATGTAACTAAATATATTATTTTGATATATTGTCTTTGTGTTTGTACGTTCATTGATAAGTTTGTTGTTGTAACACCCCGCATTTTGAGCTAGAAAGCGAACCGTCATTCCTACGTGCATACGCTCTAATTTCATGGTTTATATTTAAATCCATGTGTCATGATCCTTCTCCTAGTGTATTAAGTAATTATGAGGTGAAAAGTGTTCATAAAAATCACTTGGAACAAAGTTGAGCTAAGAGTCTTTCATTCATCCAAAGTTTGATATTCGATTCTACAAGGATCTAGTTTGAACATGTATAACTTTCAATACACATGGAATTTTGCAGCTCAAGTATCGTATATAATTGAATTAGCTTTCCAACGATACCAATTTTTTCAAAATCTGATAACTAAACAAAAAGTTATGGTATTTTCTGTGTGAGACAGTAAGCTGATGCGATCTTGACGCGTTACGTCGACTGCACCCCAACACGAAACCTGACGTGAATCTAAAGTGGTTTTATGGGTTATTTTAATTCCTAAAGGGTCTAGGGTCACTTTAGTCATATTCCCTCACCCAAATTCCATCCCTAATCATCCTTAAATGACATTAAGCCTATTAGTAACGTTTTACTCTCTCTTAAGATCCCTAATTCATCTTTCAAGAACACAAGAGGAGAAAACAACAAGGGTTTTGGCAATCAAGCTTAAAGGTCCAATTTTTTTTCAAAATTTCTTCATAATCCTTCACAATTAAGGTACATAGGATTTTCCTAAACTACATGGGCATGGGGAAAACACTTTTAATGGTGTTTTGAATGTTGAGAAATCATGAATTTGCAATGGGTTTTGAATTAAAAATACAACTGTACATTGTAAATCCTTTTGAACTATTGTTTTGATCTTGAGGCCTTCCCTTACAGAAAATTAATTTCATTTATGTATATACGTATGTATGCATCTATAGTTGATAATTTAATTTAGAGCATGACTAATTACAATCCCTCTCATGTTGCAACACCTTTAGATTTTTGCATGTTACGAATTGAAGAATGTTATATTTAGAAGCATGGTATCAATGTTCTTAACTATTGCTGAATGATTTAAGATTGATTTTGAATTGATGAGTGGGGGGTTTACATGTTGAAAAATGTTGAAGATATATAATGAAAGAATTGCATGGTTTGTCAAAAATACATGACCACTACATGTTTGTTGAAATGTTGAAAATAGAGGTTCTTTGAATAATTTGACATATGTTTTGAAGTATGAGTCTTCTTGAATGGTTTGGAGTATGGTGGTCTGAACTTTATGTTTTGAAAGAAGAGATTACAATACAATATTTTATGGATTTGAGATTCGACTTGCAAGTCAATGGTATGACGATACCATATAATTGAATGCCATAACAGAGTAAGAGTTTTAGACTTGATTTCAGAGAATACATGTCTTCTAGAGCTAAAAATGGGCTTAAAGAGGGTTAGGTGGTGTTTCAAAGAAGGCTTGAGTTTAAATAACTCCTAGCCCAAAATCGTGTTTTGTCGATACTGGTTCACTATGTCCCCAAGAGAGACCATAGGCCGGCTTAGAACCCTATGACATATTAAAGACAGAGACTCCAACCCTTGCGGAAAACTCGGGTTGGGGGCTTGGCTGCCGAGTTAAGGGCAAATTCTATATAGCCCGTGGGATTTCAGAATTGTAGGGTATTCCACCTAGCTCAGAAGTAAGATAAAGAGTGAGTCATGGATTTCAGATTATTGTTCAGAGTCTTTTAAATATGCCCATATGTTTTTCATATATCTTATATAAAACTATTTATAAATTGCTCTCACTTATGCTATATAAAAATACATTATTTTGGATTGCTATGCGTACGAGTACATCTATATTGACCCCCTATATTTTTAGCTTCTGAGACATAGTCCTGGGGCCCCATTAAGCAGTAGATTGATTTGTCAGAAGTTTGCAACTGGTGAGCCTCCCTTACTTTAAAAGGCTTTGTTATGAAACTTGTTACTGTTATTTTATTTTGATTCATAGTCCGACTGGGGGCCTTGTCCCAAATTTCAGACAGATGTCATTTTCATTTAGTAGAGATTTCACAGACTAGTGTTAGATGTTGTTGATATTTATGAACTCATTTTAGTATTGAGTAGTTTGAAATAAGAGTTGACCATGATTCCATTTTGTTATATAAAAGCTAGTGACCCTGTTTCTGTCTTGTGTTGTTTTTTATGCTAATTTTCTACATTATATGAATATTGTGCATGATTATCGATTAGAGAAGGGGCGTTTGAGCCTTCATGGTTTAGGATTCTTGTTACAGAAAGGGACTCAGCTTGGGTCATAAAAAACTTGGTATCAGAGCACGGTTCATGGTCCCAGAGTGTTTACAAAATCGTGTCTAGTAGAGTCTTGCTTATGGGTATGTTGTGACCACACTTATAATCAGAAGGCTACCAGACATTTAGGAGTTGTTTCTTATACTTTCATACTTTAGTTCGTGCTATAGAGTCATCCATAAGAAAGTTATCCAAGTTCCTTACTCGTTCTAATTTCATGGGTTAGGCCTTATTGATGAGGTAATACAAGTCTAAGAGTCTAGCCTCCCCAGCTATGTAGTTCTCCTTGATTGAGTTATCCATAAAGTTATGAAATTGCACAAGGAGTTGAGAAGAGTCCATAAGTGCTTTAAAGTTTACAGATTTAAGCTTATACTCCCTATCCACATCAATCGTGTATTTGAGCTTGAGGTATAAAGTGTGTTCAACCTCTTTTCTAAAGCCCTTGTTGCAAATGTCATGTATAAGGGTAATGATGTGTAGTATAATGTTAGAACTCTATTTCCACCCGAGTAGTAGTATATGTTAAAGTGTCATGATCTATTGGTAGTAGGATGGTCCATAAGTTAGTTGTATGAAGTCACAAGTTTAAAAGTTTGAGTAGGGGTGATTTTTGCATAAAGAAGCTGGGTTTAGTCGCATCACCCTTGATTGAGGGATAGATTGCCTTTTTATAGTAAGTGACTAATGTTTTAGTAAAATTTGTAGATTGTATGGTAGTCTGTGAAGGAAGTAGATAGATATGATTATTAGTTATACAAAATAAGGAAGGAGCCTAGAGTAGATGGTGATGATTGTTATATGAATCTTTTATAGGCTGTTAATAGAAAGGGTTAAAATAGCAAATAAGTTGTAAGTATAGACACATTGCGATATATGGAATTTTGAAGGTAGTTGTGATGTATGTATGGGTAAGTAACTATGATGTAAGAAAGTGGAATATGTTGATAAGACTGTAATAGGTTATATTATAAGACTTAGACCGTCTATTCTTAGTGACTTTACCCCTCCTTCCATGATTTTCCTTTTTCTAGTAGTTTTAAACTAGTACTTCATATGAGAAGGTTTATAGTGGATGTTGAGTTGTAATGGTGATGTTATGGAGGGGTTGTGATTGTAGGTAGTAGTTAAGTGAAATATTTGGGTTGATTTCCCAATTTGATAGACTAGTATAATATATGGCATGCTTTACCAGTGGTATATACTTAAGGATAAACAGTAGGATTGAACTTTAGATGTGGGGTGTAGTGGTGAGAATAGTAGCTCAAGATTGATGATGCATGTTTTGTGGAGTAATTAGCAGGCTTGATGTGATGTGCAAAATGACCTAGGTTGATGATTTATGAAAAGTTTAAGTGGTAATCGTGAGGTATATGTGTACATGAGGACTAGTGATAAAATGATGAATTGTGGTTGAATTATTAATATGGATAAGAGTGTGAGTTGATAATAATAAGTTGAACTCCGAGGTAGCATGTTGTTAGATAAGGTGTGATGTGTACGAGTGTCAAGTGTACCTAGATTTTATTCTTGAATCTTGTAGTATGGAGAAGTCTGGGAAGTAGTTGTTTGGTGCTCTTTAGAGTTGAATTGAGGAAAAATAGGTAGGGATTATGCGCCCTTGGTATAGTCTTACGAATTTTGTACAGTTGTAGGTTATGTGATTTTAAGTGTAATGCGAGTATACTAAGGAATTGAAGATAGAGTATTAAGTGTTCAAAAGTGTGGGTGTCTATACTTATGATAATGGTAGTTGTAAGTTGATGACCTTGGTAGTTAGAAGATATTACTATTAGTGTCCCTAAAAGGGAATGTCCAAGAAAGAATTGTGTCTTTGTATTAGAAATTATTGAGGGGAGTTTGTTTTCATGTATATATATTGATACCCCTTTTATGATGAGGAGTGTGGATGCATACACTCATAAGAGTGGGAGTTGTAGAGTGATGGCTATAGAGGCTAGCAAAATTTAAGAGTAGACATTTCGAAAAGCAAGGCCTTCTGAGTATAGTTCTTCAGGGAGAGTTTAGAGTTTAAGTATGCAGTGATGTCTCTTTTATGTTAAGAGTTGTGGCTATAGACTTGATAAGAGAATATGTCTGTAAGTCTAGTATTGTGACTTTGATCTAAGGGGGAGATGGGGAATTAAGTGAGTTCTCGGATGGTCTCAATGTGGCAAGTTGCGGGGAGGAATCGTGATAAATTTATTCTTACTCAATCATACTCCCCCTACTTCTATTTAGGAGATTATTCTACTAATGTCCTACGTCATGCCTATGCCTATGGTTTGATTTCTCTATGGACTTATGTTTATGATCTTACCTCCAAACTAGAAGCAATTATATCTCTCAGTATTCCATTCTTTCATGTATTTAAGCCATATGTTGGGTTGTCCTTGATCCATGAAAATCTATGTCTCTCAGCATGCTTGGTTCTAAGAAAATATGTTTCTATATGTCACCGATTCATTTTACGTTGGGTTTAGCCAAAGTGATAAAGTTTATGCAAACTCATGGCTAATCTCAGTTCCTTAAATAAGGAGCAATCGCTTCAAGCGAAAATCTTTGTTTTAGTTGTAATGTAACACCCCGTAGCACTCTTGACTTAATACCACTCTTGGTTGCATGTATGGAGAGCTGACAACCTAAATTTTTTTTCTAATTGTTAAAAGACTTAGTCATATTTTTGAGCTATTAACTTTCAAACTTTTTGGCTAATCTCAGGGGTGTTGTAATACCCCACCTTTCTCCTAGTTCAAATTTGTCTCTAGAACATAATATATGTTGATTCAAATATGAATATATTTTATTCCATGTGAAATTTTTAAGATTTTGACTTTTTATCCCGTGGGAAATCGAATAATCTTTCCATCGATACCAAATTCGCCCTAATCCGACACTCAGGCGAAGAGTTAGAGCCAATTTAGTGAGACAGTGTACCACCTGGTACTTTAGCGCATTGCGGAGCAAGCCAAAATGGAAATTGTCAAAATCCAGTAAGCCTCCGCGATTCCACCGCGTCGCGGTGGCTTTCCATTTCGCAACCAAGGTTGCAACGCAATTTCCACCGCGTTGCGCCAATGCTCAGTTTTCCAATTGTCCAATTTCCAGTAAGCTGGCGTGATGTGGTGGAAATTGCGTTGCCACCTTGGTTGCAAATTGGAAAGTCACGGCAATGCGGTGGACTTGTGGAGGCTTACTGGATTTTGACAATTGCCTTTTTGGCTTGCTCCGTGACGCGCTAAAGTACCAGGTGGTACACTGTCTCACTAAATTAGCTCTAACTTTTCGCTCGAGTGTCAAATCTGGGCGAATTTCGATGGAAAGCTTATTCGATTTCCCACGGGATAAAGTGTCAAAATATTAAAAATTTTACATGGAATAAAATATATTCATCTTTGAAGAAATATCTGTAATGCTTTAGAGACAAATTTGAACTAGGAGAAGGGTGGGGTATTACAATATCTCCCCTTGGGAACATCCGTCCTCGAATGAGACTGATTAAGCTGAGAATACTAGTAGGATGAACTTACTTGCTGGACATGAATATGATAAACATGACTATATGACTGGAACTACTGATATACTGAGATTTTATACTGAACATACATATCTGATGCATGGAATACACTACTGAAGCTACTCATAAGCTGAATTCTCATAATGGACATGCATATCTGATGCATGGATTCTTGACTGAGTTGTTCTCGTGAATGAATGACTGAATACATTGATAAGCTGAGCTTTTCTACTGAACATACATATCTAATGCATGAATATATATTTGATTCTTGAATTCATGACTGAATATGCAATAATAGCTGATGCTAACTAGCATCGGGATATTATGGGGTATCTCCTCCTTGGGACTTTATGTCCCTTTAAAAACACTTCGCTGAAATACTGGGGCGGTGTACGGGGCACCTACAAATTGGGTCATGATTGATCATCTGAGATCTGAAACTAATGCATGACTCATGAACTGAGTTATACTTAAAACTACTAGGATACTCTATCTTGGAATAGTTACATTCCCTGAGATTTCAGATAACATGACTAGATGGAAAGATGAGAAAACAAACTACACAGATCTGACTATCTGACTGCTAAACTGACTTGCTGGCTTTACTGACTACATCATGCTGAAACTTATACTTAACTGACGTAATTCTTCTGCACTCTTTCAACTATACTCTCCTCTTTAGCTTTAAGTCATCACCATAAGTCTGAGAACACTTTACTAAACTCTGAACTGAGCTACAATCAATCTACTCTAGAGTTTGGGGCATAATAATGCACATGAATGATACAATTATTGGGAAAGTCTGCACCTGAAAGTATAAAACTCGCTGCTAATACTATATTCTAGAATATAACTCTTAACATTCTTTAGTTTCTGCCATCATCATCATATACCTACACCCCTTTCCGACACATGCTTATCTCGCTAAACACATCATCTGCTTCTGTTCCTTCATCAACTACTAGGATCACACCTTCTAACTCACATCCATACCTTCACACTTAGTTTTCAATCAATAACATTAAATTCTTGTATGCATTGTTCAAGCGTACTGATTTACCTCTTATACAACTATCCCCATGAATATATAATCTTCTCGATATGTTTAATGCTATCCCAAATCTAATACTACTAAACTCCTGAGTTCATGCTTCTAACTCTAGGTCATATGATATCATACAATTCTGAGAAAGGATCTGATGGAATACCGCTGAGCATGTGGGCGATCCCATAACTGTCTATAGGGACGGTCTGACAAAGCCCTATCTCTAGGATTTTGAGCTTACTGTCTCTATTACCTCGAAGGTAAGGTGGAGTTGGCATGAATGGAGCATGCTGAGAATCTACATAACTTTCTTAAAGGACCTTTCTATAGCACGATCTGAGACATGAAAGAAGGGAAACTTATCCTAAAACATCTTATAGCCTCCTGTACATAAATGTGGAGCGTAATACAACCATGTACACGACTCTACTAGATGCGGCTTTTCAGACTTTCTAGGACACTATTGAACCTTAGGATTTGATACCAAGTTTGTAATGCCCTAATTTTCTGGAATTGGAACGCCACACGATGCTCATCATCCCAAATAACCACAAGTTAATCCTCTACTGATATTTGTACCTAAGCACTACATAATATAATATAATAAATGCGGAAAACTAGTGAAAACTTGCCATAAGGTTTAAAACATCTAAAATACTTAATATTGAACACAGAATACTAATAAATTTATTTGAAAAGTCTCTAAATGTCTAAACTATGGAGTTGATGGGACATGTCCCCAACTAACTCCGTCTACTGAAAATAAACTGACTCTAATTCCATAATAAAATAAGGATCATCCTCGAATGAAGAGGACTCACTACTACGTCTACTGCTGCTGACTGAGTCTGGACTGTTAAGGATGCTCTGGATCCGCGCTTCAGAACCTATGGTATAAAATACCATAGCGCAAGAGAAAAGTATGCGTCAGTACTTTGAATGTACTGGTATGCTAGATGAGGTAAGGCTAAATGCTAGGGCTTATGAATGAACATAGCTTAATTGAATAACACGAGAGTACTGAATGAGGACATATGCATGAATGCATAAACTAAAACTGGAATCATAGTAACACTGAATACGAACTCTAAACATTGGTTTTTGAATACTGACTTACTGATGACTGAGTCTACTAGTACTGATATCTAAGTTTACTAATACTGAGAGACAAAATAACTGAGTTTACTGATATTGATGTCTAATCTTGCTGATACTGATACTAATTTATTATATTTGAGATGAAGCCTATATAATGGGTGACCTCTGAGTTTACTGGTAATGATACTTGATACTTGATAAACTGAGTCTCAGATCAAGCCTATATAACGGGTGAACTCTGAGTCTACTAATAATGAATATGATTTTCTGAATCTGAGATCAAGCCTATATAATGGGTGACCTCTGAGTCTACTGATAATGAATATGATTGTCTGAATCTGAGATCAAGCCTATATAACGGGTGACCTCTAAGTCTACTAATAATGAATATGATTGTGTGAATTTGAGATCAAGCCTATATAACGGGTGACCTCTAAGTCTACTGATAATGAATATGATTGTCAGAATCTGAGATCAAGCCTATATAACGGATGATCTTGAGAGGTAGTCAAACCTAGTATAACGGGTGACTCCTCAGCTGGATTCTTTTACTGAGACAGAATATGAAACTAAGACTGCGGGAGGTAGTCATCTAACCGATATGCCCCTCCTCACTTCTTTGGGATCCAACCGGTAACCCCAGTTGGAAGGGTGTCAGTACCATGCCACAGGTATAGATATTTCTCTCTAAACCCAGGATGCCATGCCTAATATAATGGGTGACACCTGGTTGGAGCCAAGCCTAATATAATGGGTGACTCCGAGGAGGTAGTTAAGCCTAATATAAGGGGTGACTCCTCATCTTGCGCTGGCGACACAGTTCTAGAGTACAGAGATTGTTATTAATGACTCTACCTAAAATAACGGGCAAGCCGTCATCCCTGCCCTCGCTCGATGCTGAATCCTACTCCCAACTAAATAGATACTGAACTGATTCCTAGACTGTTCTAGACTGAGCCAAATTTGTTACTGGTTATCTTGCTTGACTGAGCTAATTGAATTTACTTTGTTTCGTTATTTGACGAAATGCTACTGACTGCTTGTTAGCTTACTGAGTTTAACTAAAGTCTAAAATGAATACTGGATACTACTGAATATTATTGAATCAGAACTGAGTACTGAGTTGAATTAGACTGATACTGAGACTGAATTGAACTAGAACTGAGATTACTGAATTTTCTTAAGTTATGTACTGGCTAAATTCTACTGATCATAGTACAACTGAAATTATCTTGAGACTGACTCGGCTCTAGACATGCATCTAAATTTTTGAGTATAAATACCCCAGTACTTGATAGCATAAATAAATAAGGCAGGACCACACTTGAGTATCATGACAATGGACTTTCATTCACAACACAATCAATACGATATCTCGTCAATCACTTGAATGTCATAAACATGTAAATGTATAGAGAATGCATACAATACCTCATAGTTGTTCAATAAGGAATACAAGTTGATAAGAATGCATGCAACTTATCATAATACATTCACTAAGGCATTTCAACAAACGCTTGGCATGCACTAGTTATCACAAAATTGGGGATTTCCTTCTTAACATACTAAATGGACACTATTATCTTTACTTAAGCATTCTATCAAATAGCGGAACCAAGTACATTCAATCATCTCAGTCAAGCAAGATGACCAGTAATAGATTCAACTCAAACTAGAATAGTCTAGGAATTAGTTCAGTGTCTAATCAGTTGGGAGTAGGATTCAGCAACGAGCAAGGGCAGGGATGACGACTTCCCCATTATTTTAGGCAGAGTTGTTAATAACAATCCCTACACTCTAGAATTGCATAGCTAGCGCAGGATGAGGAGTCACCCATTAAATTAGTCTTGACTACCTCCCTGGAGTCACCCGTTATATTAGGCTTGGAACTGACTGAGTTCTACTGAGTTTTATATCTAACTGAGAGTACTACTGATTGTGAAAAGACTGATACTACTCTGTAACAGACACTGACTCTAAATAAATAGCTAAATTGTTGGTTATTAAATATCCCTAAGACTCGATAGCATGAAAAGTGAAGCATCACATGATCTTGTAAAGCGTAACAATGTATACATGTTCATAATTCATCTATAGAAATATTTCATCAAACACTTGTAGGGCACATGCTTGTACATATACTAACATGTCAAGATTCTATTACTTTACTCATATGGACATTCTATCAAACACTTGGGGAGCACAACCTAATGCACATAATCATGGATAACATATAAACATGGCAACTACAATGCCCTAACTTGCAATTTCATGGGTTTAACGTGCAATTCATATAATTTCCCCCTAAATACTATTCTATTTTTATGAATCTTATCATAATCATGGATCGAACAGAAAATTCACCTCCTAAACACATTAATCTCTTTGTAAATTTAAGGGTTTATCAAGATAATCACATATTCATTACAAATGCTATTCAATTTCATGAAACTTGCACTTAAATCATGGATTGACGCCCAACTAATATCACAAACATGAATTCAATATAATTCCAACATGAAAATCATAAATCATAACTCTTGAAGTTTAAAAAAAAATGGATTCTTGGACTCTATGGGTGGAAGGGACCCATAGATGAACACCTAACATACCTTAATTGTGAGTTTCTTGAAGTTCTTGGTGAATCCTTGAGCTTTGTTCTTTATGTCTTGAGAGCTAGGGTTTTGCTAGTTTGAGAGAGAATGGTTTTAATTTAGGGATGAATTGAATAATGAGTAGCAAAGGACATTTTAGGGATTAAATCCCATATCTGGGCATAATAAGATCGTGGGAAAAGACTGTTTTAACCCTAGGCGTCCTTTTTATTTTTTGTAAAAATTTTCCAAACTGGGCCCTTGGCGCGACGTGCCACTATCGCGGAGACTCATTGGTTTTTGACAATTGCCATTTTGTCTGGCTCCGTGATGCACTGATGGCTCAGGTGGCACCTTGTCATACTAAAATGGCCATAACACTTCGCTCGGGTGTCGGATTTGAGCAAATTTTATATAGTTAGAAAGACAATTCAATTTCTTATGCAATGGCTTCCTTTAAACTAAAAAATATTGAGTGTTTTAAAAATCTTATATAAGATTACTCACGTAATGAGAGTAAATTTAGGCTAGAGAAATACGAGGTATTACAAAAATTAAGGGAGATATGATAGAACAAGTAACCAAGTCAAGCTCTCAAATTCTAGTAGGAAGGAAGATGCGCAACCTATTGTCATCTCAGTGTAAGGTTTTCCATTATAACGATATCTACTCATGCCTTATATGCCATCTCTATGATCATAGTTCATGTTCACGCACATAATAGAGAATTATGTACTCTCCCAGTTCCTAGTATGGGGAGTTTCAGTTCACTCAGCAGTACAGACCATGTTCCATAAAATTATGAATTCTAAACTCAAATCATGTAGCTCATGAATCACGTACCCATGCTTTACAGTATGCTCAGTTCTAGGTACTCATGCTATACTCTTAATGACCAGCGAAATTCTAATTTTAGTCATGTATATCCTCAATTTTGATTGCTATAACGAATCCATGTCATGGATACTCTATTCCTCGAGCCTCAGTAAAGCGTCTAGTTAGGCTTAGTATCCCTTCACGTTTCAGGTTCTCAGATTCTAACCTTTCAGTGACCTTTTTTTATGTCAAAATAATGATGATGAACAATTGTTTAGATGGGAGAGTATAAATGTTTCTTATTGATGAAAGATCATTGTACAATTGTTTTAGCTAAGGCTATAAGTGTGAAGTAAGATTGAGGCCAAATCTTTTATGCATGCCATGGTTAGTTGAAATTTTTATGTTTATGTTCTTGGAGTAGTGCATAGAAGTTGTTAATGATAGAGGTTTGGAGGATTGGATAAAGAAGCTATTATGGGTGTTTGCTTAGACGTTCATATGTGGTTACAATAATAGGCTAGAATATCATGTTGGTGTATAAGGGGATGAATGCATTGCATGCTAGTTTCCAACCTTCTCAGCCTTAGAATATAAATTTTTAGGTTTATACATGATCAGGGTTGTCGATAGCACATAGGGTAAGTTTTAGAATTTTTTGACGAGGTTTGAGACCTGTTTGGATGGTCAAAACAATGAGGCAACAAGATATGGCCACGACATATTGCATATCGAGTTGGTAGGGAACAGTGAGATACGATGCATATCGCGTCATTAGAGCAATACAACGCGCCACTTATCTTGTCGGTAGTTCAGTTCAGTAATGGTGTTATATGTAGTACCCCATGATTTTGAGTTAGGGTTGAACGTGGCGAGAGTATGTAGTTCAACTCGGATTTCAGTCTAGAGTGGTTATATGTATCCATGTGAGAATTATTAGTTGAATCAAATGAGAATAGTATTTAAGGGAAAAGTATAGTTAAGGGAGTATTTTAGAAGTGTGTCTGAGCTTTGAAAGTTAGTCGTTGTATTGCCTAAGGACTAGAAATTCTATCTTACCTTATGTGTCATAGGCCTACATTCCACGTCATAAAGTTGTAGTCATGTTGTGGTTCCTTATTTAGATATCTTGTCCAGATCATGCCCCAGATTCTTTGCTCCCTAATATTAATATAACTTCTTTAGGAAGAGTGTTGAAGAGATACTCCAGTTAAGTATAAGTTTCCAGTATAATTCAGTTCGTATAGCCAATAATTCAGTATAGCAGTCAGACAAACAAGTCCATATGGTTTTCCATCTTTCCACCTAGTCCTACTATCCAAAGTCTCATATGTATGGCCATTCCAAGAGAAAATCTATTTGCATCCATGTAAATTGATAATTCAATTTAGTCCAAGCATCATGTTTTAGATTCATCTAGTTAGTCATAAATCAGTTCATAAGTGTTCAATGCATAATCTCAGTTTTCCAAGTATTCCAACTCAGATAGTGTAATACCCCTAGTACGATATTAGTTTCATTGTCTAATGATTCGTTCTTGCATAAGTTATCACTTCGCAGTTCCATATGTATGATTGTATCATGGACACTTTAAGCAAGTTCTAAACTCTCAGCATGAATCATCTTCTTATAGTAAGTAAAGTTAAGTCAGCTCAGAAATCAATTTCATGATGAAAGTTTTAATTTTTCAACTCAATTATATCCTTTCTTAGTAGACACATCATGTCTACATTATTCCATACTTCTAAGACTTCAAATAAAGGGTTCCTATCTATTATTTGAGGACGAATGATTCCAAGGGGGATATAATGTAACACCCCCCATTTTTTAGCTAGAAATCGAACACACGTTCCAACGTGTGTAAACTCTGATCCCATAATTTATATTTTAATTAACGTGTCATATTTTTATCCTTTTTTTTGAAGTGCTTTCTAGGTGAAAATATTCATAGGAATCATTTAGAGCAAAGTTGAGCTAAGAGCCTTTGATTTGGCAAAATCTTTGTATTCGATTCTATAAGGGACTACTTTGACCGTGTATAACTTTTGATACATGTAGAATTTTATAGCTCAAGATCCACCAAATTATAGATAATTGAGTTAGATTTCCAACGACACCAATTTTGTCTTAATTCGAAACCCGAGTAAAAAGTTATGGCATTTTTTATGAGAGGTAGTATGCCGACGCGATTGGGACATAACGTGCCAATCTATCAACACAATAATCGACGTGATGCATTGCTGTCCCTAATGCGATACAGAGCTATTTCACATGTTGCTTCAGTTCCTAAAGGGTCTAGGGTCACTTTGGTCAATTCCCCCCACTCAAAACCGTCCATAACACATAATTTCAACCTCCAAAAGCATTAGATACATTATTATTCATCCTTTTTTCTCCAAGAAAACCCTAGCCCCTCAAGTACACCAAGAACTTCATCAAATTTTCTTCAAGAAAAGCAAGAATCCAAGCTTCCTAATTCAAGCACTTCAAGAAGAAGCTTCAAGAACACCATTAGAGATTCAAAATTTAAACTTTTACATCAAATTAATCAAAAAGGTATGTGGGGTTATGAAAAAGGATACTTCTTTTATCCTTATGCCCAAACTAGTTTTTAAAGTTGAATTTACATGAGTTCAATTTAGGGTTCATACCCAATTATCATTGTTTGAAGCTTATGATGTTACAAGTGATTTAAGTGTTAAATTGCATAACTACTTTCACAAATTCATGCGTGTGATTTGATTTCATATATTGAGAATTGAATTTCTTTGTCTTGATTAGAATTGTTAAAGTATTTTAAGATTATTGTTATTAGCGTGAAGTTGTTGTGATTTGACATGAGTTTCAAGAATGGGTTTGAAGCCCCAAGTTTAAATATTGATATTTCAAGAAAGATGATGCTTAAGCTTTCTTTAATAAGTATGTATTCATATTTTAAGTAATATTTGATCTTTTGATCCTCAGCTAAGATATGGAATCCACACAGATTAGTTTTGATTATAGTTTAAAAAAGATTGATGTATAATTGATTTTCATTATAAACCCTTATGCTATTTTAAGATGGATTTCCTATAGAATGAGCATACAAATTAAAAGGAGTAGTATTTAGCACCAAGTTGGGTATGTGTCCTACTTCACATGCCCCAGAACTATGATCCAATGTAGGTACAAATTTAGATTATTCCCATTTATATGGATGCCGATAAAGATTATGATCACTCAGCTCAGGTTATACTCCTTGGCAAGAATATGACACCTCTTTCCAACATGAGGTTTTATCCTTAGGGTAACTAGACGTTAGGCTCCATGATATCTCAAATGATATATGTCAGTTAAAAGAACCTCCCTAACAAAAAAGAATAACAAAAAAAAATTAAAAGAAAATCCCTAATTCCTAAGTCCTAAGAAAGAATAAAAGAACAAATTTTAGAAGTTAAGTGTAAAGGCTCATAATTTTACTCAAATATTATTTTATGTAAGACATTAGCTATGAGATTTTCAGCTTTTAGTTTATAGATGATAAACGTGAGTCCTTTTACACTTAGCTTGCATGATTTGAAAACAGACTTGACTCTAGTCCTACTTATTCCACTAATAGAAAGAGTAAAAGTACAACTTTTAGAACTAAGTGTTATTGCTTACGAGATTTATATAGTATTCTTTATTATTCATGATTCATGGTTTTGAGCTTTCAGTTATTCAAGCCAATGTGAGTCATTTACACTTAGCATGCATTCTTTATTAGTTATATGCAAAATTAGTTACAGTTTTTACTTATGCATTCACCCCTACACGCTCAGTACATTCCCAAAGTACTGATCCACATATATGTTTATATGTTACATTGTTTAACAATGTAGGTACCAGTGGTAGCCCATACATCATAATCAGACAATGTGCAACTTTTATTCAATAGGTGATGAGTCCTTTTAATTTAAGGGCTCGAGTCAGTCAACGTTCGAGTAGTATCTTATGTTCTTTATTCATTCGTATTGATTAAGGATAGTTGGGGGTCATGTCTTGACTACCTACAGTCAATACTAGAAAAGACTTCATAGACTGTCAGTAGAAGTTAATGTATTTGATTCCAGTTTTGTCTTGTATAATCAGAGTTGTAATTATTTTCATATAGTTTGTTTTGATCACATTCAAAAAAGATGTATCTTCCACTTATTTCTTTTAGACTTATGTATTTTATTCAGTTGTTCACAAGTTATGCCAGTACAAGGGTTATCTTGGGATCACTTGTTGTCCTAAGCATCATGTGACAACTAGGGGTAGTCTTGAGTCATTACAGTTCCCTATGAACTTTCCTGGTATGCTTCTGTATTGAGATATGGATTTCGCTATTGATGTTTAGACGAGTACCCACCCATTTCTATTTCTTCTTATAAGATGTCCCCAATAAAGTTGAAGGAACTAAAGAATCAATTATAGGAGTTGTCAGATAAGAGATTTATCCAACCTAGTATTTCACCTTGGGGTGTGCCTGTCTTGTTTGTGAAGAAAAGGATGGGTCTATATGGATGCGTATTAATTATCGACAGTTAAATAAGGTGACGGTTAAGAATAAGTATCTTCTTCCTCACATTGATGATTTATTTGATCAGCTTTAGGGTGTTGCTATGTTTTTGAAGCTTGATTTAAGGTTTGGTTATCACCAGTTGTGGATTCGAGCTTTGGATATTTCAAAAACAACTTTTTGAACTCAATATGTTCATTATGAGTTCTTGGTCATGTCCTTTATATTGACCAATGCCCCTGCCATGTTTATGGAGTGGATAAACTAGGAGTCTTGACCATATCTTGACTCTTTTGCTATTGTATTAAAGATGATATCTTAGTTTATTTCAAGAGTGAGGTTGGGCATGAGAAGTATTTGTAGATCGTGCTTCAGAGATTGAGGAATGAGAAATTGTATGCTAAGTTCTCTAAGTGCGAATTTTAGTTGGAGTCTATTTCTTTCTTGGGTCATGTGGTGACTAAGGAAGGTATTATGGTTGATCCATCCAAGATTGTCATGGCTCATGGTTGGGTTAGAGCTACATTGCCCACTGAGATTCAGAGTTTTATTGGCTTAGCAGGCTATTGTTAGTATTTTTTAAGGGTTTCTTTTCTATTGCAGCTCCATTGACCAAGTTGACCCAGAAGAAAATTTCTTTTAAGTGGTCTGATGCTTCTAAGATGAGCTTTCAAAAGCTCAAGGATTTGTTAACTTCAGATCCTATCTTAACTTTGCCAAGAGAGGGCATGGGTTTTACCATCTTTTATGATACTTCAGGTTTTGGGTTACGTATTGTGTTGATGTAGAAGGGCAAGGTGATTGCTTATATGATTCATCAGTTGAAACCTCATGAGAGGAATTATCCTACCCATGATTTGGAGTTATGTGCAGTGGTGTTTGACTTGTAGTCATGGAGGCTCTACTTGTATAGAGTCTGTTGTAAGATTTTCTCAGATAATCATAGCCTTTTGTACTTTTTCACCCAACAAGATCTTAATATGAGGCAGTGTTATTTTCTTGAGTTGCTTAAGGATTATGATTTAACTATTCTCTACCATCCGAGCAAGGCTAATTTAGTTGTAGATAACTTGAGCTGAAAGTTGACTAGCATGAGTAACTTAACGTATCTTTTGACCGAGGAGATGCCTTTGGACTTAGAGGTTTAGTCTTTAGCTAACCAGATGACTAGGCTTGATATTTCTACACCTGGGCATATTTTGGCATTTATGGAGGCTATATCTTTTGAGATGGAGTAGATTTGAGCTCATCAGTTTGATAATGATGGATTGAGGATGATTCAAGATAAGGTATTGAGCCGGGAGACTAATGAAGCCTCACTTGATTTAGATGGAGTTTTAAGGATTGGGGGCCGAGTTTGTGTGCTGAGAGTGGGTGATAGGATTAGGTTGATCTTGGACGAGGCCCATTGTTCCAGATATTCTATCCATCTAGATGTTACTAAAATGTATCATGATTTGAGGCAGCATTACTGGTGGGGTGGTATGAGGCAAGATATGACGGATTTTGTGGCTCGTTGCCTAAGTTATCAGCATGTGAAGGCCGAGCATATGAGGCCTGGTAGGTTGCTTCAGAGGTTACCCATTCTCGAGTGGAAGTGGGAACAAATCACCATGAACTTTATGACTGGTTTGCCTTGTACATCTCATGGTTCTGACAGTGTTTGGGTCATCGTGGATCGATTGACCAAGTCATCTCATTTTATTTTGGTTAAGGTCTCATTCATTGCTGAGAGGTTGGCCCGTATCTACATTCATGAGATTGTGTATCTGCATGGTGTGTCAGTATCCATTATTTTGGATTGAGGTTCTGTGTTCACATCTCACTTTTGGAAGACTTTTTAGAATGGGTTGGATACTCAGGTTGATCTTAGCATAGAGTTTTACCCCAGAATGTTGGACAATCAGAGCGGACTATCCAGGTTTTGAAGGATATACTCCACACATGCGTGATGGATTTTGGTGGCCAGTGGGAATAATATTTGGCTTTAGCAGAGATTGTATATAATAATGGTTACCATTTTAGTATTGATATGACTCCTTTTGAGGCATTGTATAATAGGCATTGTCACTCCCCAGTGGGTTGGTTTGATGTTTCATAGGTAAGACCTCGAGGTACGAACTTACTTCTTGAGTCTTTGGATAGAGTTGGGGTCATTTAGGATAGACTTAGAGTGGATCGCAGTAGGCAGAAGTGTTATGCTGATCGTAGACTCGTGCCTTGAGATTTGGTGTTGGTGATCATGTTTTTCTTCGAGTTTTACCCATGAAAGATGTGATGAGGTTTAGGAAGAAAGGAAAGCTTAGCCCCAGGTATATCAACCTATTTGAGATTCTTCAAACTGTTGGTGATGTCGCTTATAAGTTAGCTTTGCCCCCTGATCTATCAACTGTTCATCTAGTTTTTCATATTTCTATGCTTCGTTGCTATATTCC
This sequence comes from Capsicum annuum, assembly GCF_002878395.1. Taxonomy (NCBI): domain Eukaryota; kingdom Viridiplantae; phylum Streptophyta; class Magnoliopsida; order Solanales; family Solanaceae; genus Capsicum; species Capsicum annuum. The sequence continues at coordinate 199,829,204 of NC_061119.1, read as the reverse complement.
TGACGAGTTTCATGTCATTCATTAGGAGTCGATTCAGTTTGATAAGTGTTTGTCCTTTGTTGAGGAGTTGATCTCCATTTTAGCTAGAGATGTTAGGCGGTTGCACTATAGAGTTATACCTGTGGTTAAGGTTCAGTGGCGTCATCGACCTGTAGATAAGGTTACTTGGGAGATTAAGTCTGATATATGTAATTCCTATCCTATCTTTTCATTGATTCGGGTATTTCTTTGCCTTAGTTCGAGGACGAACTAGATTTTTAGTGGTAGATGATGTAGCAATCAGTTTTTTGATGAAATATGTGAATTGTGTATTTTTTTTTGTGATTTGACTGTTTTACTCCTCTCTATAGTTGCATTGTATTTTGAGGTATGGGGGTGATTAACATGGTTCTAGATGCAATTTTATACCATTTATGCAATATTGTAATTTTTGATGGCTTCGAGAGCCTTATTTTAGACTTATGTAGATATCTTTTGATTTGTGTGACAGATGGCTGAACGGACTACGCCAGCACCTACAAAATTTTGATTTTAGGCTAGGTATACCTTTGGTTCGGGTCCCGGTGCACCCGAGGTCATTTTGACCTATTGATCGAAAAGTTGGAAAATTAGAAATATGGTGTGGGACCCACATTTGATCGAAATGACCTTGGATGGAAGATTGAAAAGTTGGAAAATTAGAAATATGGTGTGGGACCCATATTTGATCAAAATGACCTCGGATGGAAAATCTGACTTCGCCAGCAAATCTAGAACGTCGATTTTATGGTGGTAGCATATTTGGTCTGATTTTACGGCTTTTAAATCTCATTTCGATCCTCGGTTTGGAAATTTGTGATTTCGGGTTTCAAGGGTCAACTTTGTGAAAACAATATGTTTTTCAAAAATACAACTTCGCCAATGCATTTGAAACGTTGAATTTAGTATGGTTGCATAGGTTGTTTTAATATATCGCAACTCCGAACGAATTTCGGGCACCCCGTCGAAGTTCAGATTGAACTTAAAATGAAGAAAAACAGCTTTTTATCTATAGATGGTGCAGAAAATCTGCACTATAAATAGAAGTTTATTAGCCTATTTTGCTCATTTTTCATTTTGTCTTTTGAGAGTTAAACCTTAAATTAGTGTGAAAACTTAAAAGTGAAGCTTGTGGGAGCTTGGGAAACTAGATTAACATCTATTTCTTGATTCTATTATGGATTTAAGGTAAGAATTCAGCCTTTTAATAGTAATCTCTTGATTAATTTCTCAAAACTCCAAAAATCTCAGGGTTTGATTTTAAACCCCAATTTTGCTCCCTTTTACTTGAATAATATTTTAATCTTATAGTTACTAGTTTTCATCAATTTAACCTTCAAAACAACTCCAATTCTTGATTTTAACCCGTATTTCAAAGATTTTACCTAGTAAAGCTTAAAAATGATTTTTCTTCGAGTTGAATCTCATTTTTGACTTGATTTGACTTGAATTTTTAGCTGTAGGTTCCTAAAAATATGAAAAACACATTTTTGAAGTAAAATTATGATTTTGTCCTTCGTTTTCGAAAACTCATTTTGGGGGTCCGTTTTGACCACGAATCAAGTAGTCAATATGGGTGTCATTGATTTTGTTTTGACACATAGTTTCCATAATTGATATTTTTAGTGGTGTTCAGGATCATTTGTGAAAAGTAAAATCGTGGGTTCAAAGTGTAGAGGGTCAATTTCGGCTTTAGGTAGGTTATGGCTTAACTCTTCCAGATTGGGTTGAGTAGTAAATGATGGTACAAAATGCATATTAAGGGTGAGAACTAATAATGAAAAATGATTATCTATGTGTTGTGTCCGTGTAGGGGCCTATATGTAATGTTATTGTTGAAATTGAGATATTATGTGATATGTGTGACCATGTGGAGTCCTATGTGATGTTGATAGCCTTAAATATATGTGAATAATTTTATTGTGTTGTTGAAATGTCTAATGTGGTACCATTGGTGTACTGTGATATATTTATATTTGTTGTTATATGAGACATGTGGAAATTCATGGATGAAATGAAAATAATGAGTGAATATTAGCTCACTTGGTTGTGAAAATGTATAATTATAGTTGGTTGTTAAAATATATCATTGTATTGACTGTGAAAATACTCATTGTGATTGATTGTGAGCATTACATCCTCATATCATACTCATTCATGAAACATTGGTACCACTGTAGCAACACCTGAATAACACTGGAAACACCTTTTTAAACTCTCCCCGAGGGATGTGTCGGAGAGAAGATATTATAATACTTTATAAAACCCCTTTTGAGGGATGTGCCAGAAAGAAAATATGAGATATATGGATTGTATACGGATTGACGAACCACCAATGGGTCCTACGCCAGAAAGCTTTAGCTCCGTAGGTGTATACGGAGATTGTGTGGCGATCCCAAAGGTTGTGTGACGACCTCGTGCATCATCATCATCATCATCACTATCATATACAATGCACTTACTTTATTGTGTTTATGTTATGTTGTATTGCTATATTGACTTGTCATCTATATATTTGTCTTACCTTCCTTTACTTGTATTTGATGATCTTGTATCTACATGTTCTCCTGTGTTCTACTTATATGTGACATAATACATACTTGTGTTCTATCTTGGTGTGTTATTGTAATATATGTGATATATTAGAACTCTTAGTGCAAGCAGTGTGGGATACCATTATGGGACATTTTTTTATTGCAGGTGACGTGCCTTTAGTGTGTATTTTGTATGCTTTATTTTCTATTTTATGATACCTAATGAGTACAAGTGGCCTGTACTCTCTCCTACTTCACCCTTTTGGTGCAGCTTCATGTTCGGGTGCACCTAAGATTAGTTAATTTTTGAGCGCCTTCAGATTACTCAAGGTAGCAGTTTGACATTCATACGTCTGGAGTTCACCTTTATCTTTCTGTGTTAGTTATGTCTTTATTAGTATTCTGTAAGACCCCGCAAAATACTCGTCGTCTAAATCCCTTAAATGATGCCCAAAGAGTTCTTACACTTAGAAAAAAAATCTAGCTAAGTGTTGGGACTTAGTCATTTCTAGAGCCTCGAAACTTTGAGGATTTTATTACCAACCTTCCCGGCCTTCGATAGTTGATATTTTAGCTAATTCATGATTAGAAAAGTCAATAGGTGTTTCCAGACAAGTTTTGGAATTTTTGATCCATGTTTAGACCACGTTTGGTGTCCCAAAATAGTGGACCAACACAATCTTGGCGCACCGCGTCGTCCATTGCGTTGGTCAATTTTGTTGCAGGAACTGCCAGTCAAAAGTACTGAGGCTTGGCGCGATTATGGCGCGATGCGTCGGTATCGCGTCGGTGCCATCGATGCACCGCATCGTTAATCGCGTCGATGCCTAATTTTTTAGTTTTTGAAATCCGCATCCAAGGGGGGCAATTTAGTCTTTTCCCCACCTTCTATCAGTCATAACACGGGATTAAGGTCCCCAAATACAAAAATATAGCCTTCTTCTTTAAAATTCACCAAGAACACTTTCTAGGGTTTCAACCCGAAGTTCAAGAGAACTCAAGATTTAACCGTCACTTTTCAAAATTTCTTCAAGAATCGGAATCCCCAGACCAATGGCATCAAAAATATCAATCTAAAGTCGCGAATAGAGTCACAAAAGCGAGAGTTCATTCAAAGTCCATAATCTAAGGTATGTGGGGTTTGAACAAGAACACTTCTTCCGTTCTTGTGCCCAAAACTTTGATTTTATTAAAGAATTTCATATTTCTACAAGTAAGTTTTTATCCAATTTACTCTATTTTGAGTTTATGAACTTAGAAATTGTTCAAGTCTTGAAATTACATGTTATCTCAATTAGTTATGTCTTGGAATGAGGATTTATGTTGTGAATTGTATTTCCCCATTGAAAACTGATATTTTTAAGTGTTTCCAAAGTTGAAGTCAAGAATTAAACTTTAGTATGAAATTTAGATCATTTGAGTATATGTTGATGCTTTGAGTCAAGTATGAATTGTGATGTTTCTTGAAGGCTATGTCTTTAACGTGATTTAATATACAAGTACTTTGATTCTTAAAGAAAGATCGCTTTTGACCCCAAGCTAAGATAGGGATCCACATTGTTTATGATTTGAAGCAAAGAAAAACATAATTGGCTTTCATTATACATTAGTGTACTATTTTAAGGTGGATTTCCTAAAAGTTCTGAGCCTAAGTATGGGAGTAGTATTTACCACCGAGTTGGGCTTGATTCCAAGGTTTCATGCCCCAGAACTACGAGCCTCCGTAGGATGATAATTTATCCCAAGTGGGTTAAGATAGTGATCACTAAAGTTAAGGTTCTATTCCGATGCCAAGGGTAGAACAGCTCTCCTCAACGTGGGCAAGATGTTGGACTCCATGTCAGATCACATAGTTTATATCGATTAGAAAAAACTCCCAAGTTTTTAAAGAGCCCCAAAGTTCTATAATCATAAGTTTTTGAATTCCTAAGGTTTCAAAAGAAGTTCTTTATTCTCCTTAAGATAAAAGTATAAGTTTGAAAGTTATTGTTTTAAGATTCCTTTTTGGTTTACAAGCTTTGAGAATAAGAAGAGAATACATATTTTAGAACTAAGTATAATGACTCACGATATTTTTTATTACATGTTTCATTATTCATGACTTATGACATTTATATTTTGGACTTATTCAAGCTATGCGAGTCATTCATATTTGCATGCATGGTTTCGTAAAGAATAATGATATTATTTACTTAATGCATACACCCCCATATACTCAGTACATTCTCAAAGTACTGATCCACATAAATGTCTGTGTGCTACATTATCTCATAATGTAGGTTCAAGTGCTTAGTCTCAGCCGCGACAGTGATTCCCGAGTACCTCCATCTACACTCCGCAGTAGGTGAGTCCTCATGGCTCGAGGACCTATTTCTCAAATTTTCAGTCTTGATATCAGTTGTTATGGCTTTCAGTTCAGTCAAGTCAGTTGGGGGTTTGTCCCAATGACTTTCTAGTTCAGTAGTAAGTAGAGGCTTGTCGGACTAGACTAGTAGTTGATTCCCAGATTTTTAGTATTGATTTCTCAAATGATTATTTCAGTTGTTTTAGTTCAGATTTGATATGACATAGTGTTGTTCCATGACTTATCTATCCTAAAGTAAGTGTTAAAAGTAGTAGCAGGCTCAAAGGATTAGCTTGGGGCTACTTGTGGCCTTAAGCACCGTGTGACGTTCCGGGATGAGATTTCGGGATGTTACATATTCGGAGACAAATATTATTCCTTTGTGGTTATTTTCTGATGTATTGGGCATGATTAGTATTTTGGATAAGTTCTTTCTGCATTGTTATAATTACTTGTATGGTTCGGCTTCATTCTAGAAGCCTTATCTTAGGCATTTCTGTCTTTTCTTTTTCCTTTTTGTATTAGTTTGGGTGATAGGCTTACTTGTCAAGGTACGCTGCAACAAGTGCCATCATGACCCTTATTTTTAGATCGTGACAGATATATCATCACATTTCATATTTAAATGATTTGAAAGAATATTCTCATTCACCAACAGTCCTTTACCATGAGATTTCTTTGTATTGTATATGAACTGGTCTCAAAGTGTGTCATACAAATATTAACGTTAGCCATTATTTATAAATAATTTATCTTTTTAAACTTGAAAATGTATCAAATAGTGTGACAAAAGAGTGCATATCATAAAACTACTAAAGAGATAATATAATATATATGACAAAAACAGAGAACAAAGATTCATGCCATTGTTATCTGAAGAATATTTTTTTTGTTTTTAATTTTTTTCGTAAGCATATTTATTTTTCTTGCAAGTTTATTTTGATCTTTCATGACAAAAGTGAATGTAACTGTAGTTTAACTGAAAAGATATTCAGTACTGAGAAAATAAAAACAGTTGATTATGTGCAGTTGAGTATTTTGTAGATTATTTTTTTGTTTTGTTTCTTTATCTGATATTTAATTAGTCAGCAATTGAGTATTATAAAGTATTAAAAAATTCAATGTGTTAAATTTTCAATGGACTTGCATTGAACAATGAAAGATTAGTACCAAATCTAACATTGCGAATGCTGCAAAGTCAATTATCATATATGTGTTTTTTTATAAAATATTTATTAAAACTATTGTCCTATGATAAGACTGTTGTCCTAGTTGCATTCAATATTAAACAAAGCTACTAATTAAGTGGGTCTTATATGAAAAATTTGAAAATAGATGAACCATTGTGTCTTTGATGGATAAAGAGGTTAATGGTCAGTTCTGTTCCTTGTTAAATATATTCTCCTATTTTAGTTTATTATTGAGTGTAATTGTAATGGAATGATATTGTTCTAAGGTTTTAGTAGTGATACTTTAGTGCATATAGAGTATTTGAGTTCTCAAAGGAGAAATCCTTTGGGGCTTTGCAAATACATCTTTTGTATACAATATTGCAACCTGCTTTCATACCTGCAACATGTTTACCTGTAAAAATATATTTGAGCAAAAGTACTTTTTGATTTCAACATGGTGATTAAGTTTAGTAGTACTACAATATCATCATATCTAGGATGAATAGGGCTCAGGATGGCTCGTCCGCCTACTGATTTTTTTAACAGATGTAAGATGAGAAATATAAAGTCATAGTGATACCTCTTTGACTTTCCAATCTTTTGAACAAATATGCATCAATTGAGTTTTTGATGTCTCTATTGGAGCCTCTATTTATTTCAATTTACAGGAAGCTGATGTTTTTCTTTTTCATTTTATGTTTTCTAACGTAGTTTTTTGTGAAATTTGATTATTGTTCTTACACACAACTACAGATTGTGGCATGAGTTGTTTCTATGAAAAGCTTTTCAAAAAATAATTACATATAAATTACTTATGTAGGGAAATGTATAATTTTTGTAATATTATTTTTTTTCTTTCAATGGACATTATGCATTTACTATTTTTTTGTTATATCTTTTACAATATGTTGCCACTTTTGTAGGAACTACTGGAGCAGTTGAATATGTTGCCAAGGTGAATGGATATGTTGAGAACATTGAAGTCATTGCTTCCAAGTTAGTTGTGTCCATGATATGCATAAGCTAGTGTCATTTCTTGTGATTTACCAGTCTTATTCACCTTGATTTCTTATATGAAAACATATCATATTGAGGTATTTTACTTATTTGTATGGAATATGAAAGAGCTGGTACTTTTTTTTCTTTCAGTAGACTTTTCTTGAATTTTAGTGCCTTATTGTTTGCCGTTAGTTCATAGTGCTCTGCATTTTGAGCTTTATTATTCTTTTGAGATTACTACCACTTATGTTATCCTATTTTATTATTTATTTTTATGCTTTTTATTTGTTATACTGTTATTTGTGCTGAGGCAAGGTTTTTTGGAAATAACCTCTCTACTTCATCTGAGATAGTGGTATGGATTGCGTACACTTTACTCTCTGAGATTTCTAGTTTGTGGGAATACACTGGATATATTATTATTGTTGTTGTTGTTGTCCTATGATACTAAATGATGCGTTATGAGGCTCCATTGGCAAAAGATTGAACAATTATTATGAAAAAAGAAATAACTGTCAACAACTTCACCTATATGCGGAAGATTATGATTGATACAGTTGGACTTTAAGAATGATATATAGTTAGTAAAAAGATTTTAGTTCTTCTGGTATCTGAAAGCTGGTTCAGATAACTAGTAAGCAGAAGAATTGTAAAAGGAAATCCTAGTCTCTCTTGTACATGTCATGTTAAAAAATATTTACATTGTGTTTAAGGACATTATCCTTCTTCTTTTCTTTTCTTTTCTTTTCTTTTCCCCATATCATCTGATTGACAGTATTAGAGTAGTCATGCATAAGATTTTCCGTCTTACATTTAGATGTTTGTGGCAGGGTTCCTAGAGGCAGGATATTAAGAATATGATCCTCCCATTTGACATTAGTTTTTTTTTTTGGATATGAAGTTTTATACAGGATTCTTCCGATGCCACATTTCTGGTTCACGGTTCTCTTAGAGAGAAGTAATTGAAACTGATTCAACCTACTCTATAAAATTTTATTCAGGAAAAAAATTTAAGTGATTAACTCTATCTTCGGTGCCATGCAAGCTTGTGGTTGCCTTTTGAATTATTCTGATTGTGGCCATATTTCTTAAAGATCCCGAGAAGCAACATCTTAAAATAGGATGGAGGGGAATTTTAATTTCGCTATATTTTTCATTGCTTTGGTTGAATCATCAAGCAATTCCAGAAAAATATGGATGTTGAACATAGTTTCAGGATCATCTCCACAGTATAATTGGGCTATATATAATGCTATTTTTTCGTGTTGGTTGTTGTTTTCTTGTCTATGTATCTAATCCTGTTTTGATCAATGTTCAAATAAAAAAGTACATAGATGAGATGGTTTCATATTTGGGCTAAATTCTATGGCAGAACAAATTGTGCGCTGCTTACAGAGGTAGCTTTCATAGAGTTCACATCTTTTAAAGCTTAAGATTATGCTTTATTTTATATTGTGCGTTGCTTCCAGAGATATTTCAATGCTCTTATAATTGAAACATTTAATTTCTAAAGTATTTTATTTAGACTTTTTCAGAATTAAACTGGGAAAGAGGATCACATTTAGTGAGGATGTAAATCATGATGGTGCTGATATTGGTGTCGATGATGATTGTGACGGAGAATGTGTATGATGGAGATAAGCATCCTATTTTTTATCCTTGTTCAGACACAAAAGTACAAAGATGAGATGGTTTATTTTTCTTCGATGAATCTCAACTCTGTTTATGTGACTATCTCCTATGTCTTTCTGATAATTTTGTTGAACTGTCTATTTTTAGACCCAAAATGGATAAGATTTAATTGAATGACTGATTTGTTATTTTTCTTTGTATCTTTTTTAAAATTTAGTAAATTGAATGATTGACGAGTGAATTTTGTCGGTTCCTACACTTTTGGAAGTGTTCTTTAACTTCAATGCTCTGTAGTTTCTAATGCATCCACGGGATGTAGTTCTATATAAACTATAAGGCCTATGCTCATGAACAAATGTAGCATGATATTGCTAAAACCACTTTGGAAGAAAATCATGGTGCAAATAATTGTACTGGCAGAGATGAGGAAGCTTATGTTCATGGGGATTTTTTGCAAATTGGAGGCCTATTGTATCAAATATCCAAGTGAATCATTTTATGCCAAACCCGACAGAGAAAATTCCTCTACTCAAGATATTTAGTGTTGAGAGTTCTCAAGTTGCTGAACAGATGAATAGCAGTGGTTCTAGAAATTGACAATCCCATATCTATAACGAGATCCCTGTTTCTCTGAGGTATTCATTGCATCTTTGTACTCTTTTTTTGCTTTTTTGTTCACAGGTGTTTTCTCGAGATTATAGATATTATGCGTTCCCTGTTGTGATGATTCATTATGCTTATTATCTGATTTGAAGGTCATCAATAATCGAGTCCATTTTGCTGTCATACCAAGCCTTCAAATTATAGAAGCAACAGTTAGTTACGCTAGCTTTATGTCTACCTACAGTTAAGAGAGCTCCAGGTGTACCTCCCGTTAATCTTCCACCATCTGTTCGAGTAATGTCTCAGTCAGCTTTTAAAAGCTATCATATTGGAACAAATTTGAAGCCTTTTAGTGAGGATGCTTTTATTGGTGATGGTATGAGAGACAATGCAGTCCCCATCATTGCAAATGCTGCAAAGTCATTTACCAGATATATTATTTCTTATTTTTTTCATAAAATATTTGTTAAGACTGTGGTCCTATGATACTAAATGATGCGTTATGAGACTCTATTAATAAAAGATTGAATAGTTAGTATGAAAAAAGAAGAGAAAAGAAAGAACTGTCAATAATTTCAACTATATGTCGACGATTATGATTGACATAGTTGGACTTTAGGAATGATATATAGTTAGTAAAAATATGACACTAACAAATATATTTTGTTCCACCTTATTGACATTATAAACTAAATTATAGAAATATTCTGCAGATAGGTAAAAGAAATTAAAAAAACACACGAAGAAAAACACCATCCATTCACAGTAGTTAATGTTTGGAAGGCCAACTGGACATTAATAAAATTAATAACTCATTAGTAGATTTCTTGCAATATTTGTCTTATTTATTGTGTTTAAGATCCAATTTTCAGCTTTCATGTGAGCTTGGTCAGTGTTTATGAGATTCAATTGGAAGTTTCTTTCCAAGTTGATAACGACGCTCAGAGGCATAACAAATTTCTTGGACAATCAGAAGGTCACAATTCGAGGTTGGTGACATTGTTGCCAGGCATCATAAAGATTTTACAAAAGATTTTTTTTTGTTCATCTTCATAGTGTTGCAGAATCCTATCATGATGATTCAGTAGAACAAAATGGTATATGTCTTCTACCTGAAATTTTCTTCTTATTTTGGGTTCAATTTACTGATAAAGTTTTGCATTGTAATCTGTACTAAGATACTATTTTCTTTTTTCAATGTATACATACTAGAAATGTTGTTTCCCTTATATAAATACATTTATTCTTCACTAAAGCTCGCTATATGTGAAGTCACTCCTGTCCAAGGAAAATAAGTAAAAAAGCATCAACTAAAATTTTTTCTCTTGCCAAATATTAATAAAATTAAATATGGTGTGGTATGAGCTGTCATCTGTAACTTCAACGCTAATTGAAGCATAAAATTGCCATTTAAATATCTTGTGGTATGAGTTATCTCTTATAACTAAAAAGCTATTATTTTCGGTATTTTGTACTTGACAACTTTCTTGTATATATTTTATGATTGCATATTGGGAACTTGAAATTCTTTTAATTTGCTATGACTTATGTGGAGGTTCTGAAATAGCTTGTGTGCTTTTCTTTTTTCAACTTTCAATCCCTTAGTACTATAAGCTACAGAATTGATTAGCTGGTTAAATTTATTCCATCGAAAACTAGTTGGAGTGAGGAGATAGAAGATGCCTTCTGTTGCTTAAAAAGATATCTCCTTACACACCATTTAATAGTAGAAGAAACCTTTCTATTACACTTTTGGACAACAGGCAAAAGATCTTCTCTAAGATTGATCGTGATGATTTGAATATGCTTACATCTTAGATTGATTTAGAATGAAAAAAATGAAGCACATGATACCTCAAGAGGCTGTAGGTGCTGCCGCACAAGCGGTTAAAGAAGCAAAATCAGCTATAGCTGAGGCTGTGGAGGCAAATAGGGAGGCTGATATTGCTGAAGCAGTTCAAGCCTTTTCAGTAGCTGAAAAAAAAATGACATGGGAGAAGTTTCCCAAGGATGGTAAGACATCCTTTTATGCTAATTATTTGGTTACTATGTAGCATTTTACACGTCGCTCCTATCTTTCATTTTATTAATGGTAGGATATGTTCTTCTTTATCCATGAAACCACTACTGGTTAATGTCGAGCCTTCACATAAACTATCATGCCATTATTCTGGTTATGAAATCTGTTTCAATAGACTATGATGATTATTATTAAAACAGAATTAAAAAAAGAAGCTAATTTTACTCAGTAAAGCAACAAAAAAAGGGAGAATAGAATATGATTGTACACTTTGTATCATAGTTTAAGAAGATCTTTAATTTCTTGATTTATTCAATAAATTCAAACTATAGGTTCAGAGTCTTATGATTTTATCTTTATATACGTGATCAATAAGTCAAGTAGATCATTATCTCAATATGTAACAATTCACCAACAAGGTTCGTAAAGTGATTAAGAAGGAAAGAAAAACAAGAGTAGGAATTTTCATGTTCAACTGTATTCACTTTTTTTGTAAATTTTAGTTTTAATTTATTTTATCATAGTATAACCTATGTTTCATGTAATGTATACAAGATCTTTCTTTTATGAACAAGTACAATATTAGATATTTGTATAATTTAATGAAGAATATGTGTGGGTGTTTCATATTTCATTTATCTACTTTTTGTTATTCTGTTTTTTTTAATGAACCCTAACATCAAACATAACCTATTGGCCTAGAGCATTTACCTTCTTTGGTAAAATATTTTCACATAAAAGAGAAATTAAAACAATATGCTTAGCATTTTAATTATCCTGTAAACAAATGTTGTACCCAATATTTCTATATCATCATATTTCTGCATTGACAATTTTTTTGCATATTTGCTTTTTTTTCGTTAGACTGATTTTCTGACAAATCAACACTGATTTCTGTTAGAGATGATTCACATCTTGAAATATTGTTCTTGATGGGAGTCTGTAAAAGATTATATAGTGTAAAACTGTGTTAGGTAAGAATAAAAAGAGTAATAAAACGAGACTATATTTAGCATCTTCTTTTCAAATATTTCTTTATAATAATTATGTTAAAGCTAAAATTCAATTTTTAATTGTAAGCTCTCTTTTTCTTTGTGTACAAATTGATATGATCAAGAAAACATATAAGCAGAATATAAAAATGCAAGTACGTAAAGAAAAAGAGATGAATTTTCATTACAAAAGAAATGTTATCACTTCAACGCAAAATTATTATACTTTTAAAAACGTTTAGGTTAAAATATGTATAAATGTAACATATAACTACTTCAAAAAGCTCATCTCTTCCATAACTTTGTGCACCTTCAAAGAGAGAATCCTATTACATACAATAATGTCATTAAAAATGAAATTTATAATTTTTTTGTAACTTGTGAATTTTTTATTTTAAAAAAAGTAAGTAACACTTATAGAGTATTTTAATGAAGGATGACTGTATTTCTTGAAAAAAGCTTCATCATCATCAAACTTTACAACTTTGTAGACTTTATCATATTTGTTTATATTAGATTCCTTAACAATGACCTTAAACGTGAGCTTTTTCTCAATAATGTTATCCAATTCACATGGATGCGAACATTCATCATCGTTAATTAAGTCATTCTTCAAAAAAATTTACAGTTTTTTCCATAAGTTGCATAGACTTACGGTTCCAAAGTAATAGAATTATAAAACTAGTTTCATTCATTACACCGACTTGTAGTCTATACCTGAATTGCATTATTTATCATATTAACAGATTTATTTTTTATAGTGAAATTCATATAGGATTGTAATAACAACTTTTGCTTCTGCAATATATTTTGGACAAAAATATGAGTTATCATCTTGTTCAACTATTGTAAGACACTTATTGCAAGTCAAGTATGACCATCCATGTTCAAGATTCAAATAGATAAATTTTGCAGCAATTCATTAACTAGCTTCCTGTTTAATAGAAAAAATATTGCAATAAATATTAAAATAGATTGTGTAAAGTTAATAGAAAATGAAAAAATTTATTCTCATTTCTGTGCATAGAATCAAATCATTGATATATTTAAAAGGTATAATTTTTTTGGCTAACTCATCTGTGGTAGAATAACTTTGTTGAGAAATTGTCTGGCTAAGCCACACATAGTCAAAATCACATGTTGCATTTAATTTGAAAAAAAATATTATAATCTTAGATATTACTATATATTCTAAATTCTAATGTTAATTTTAGTTAATAAATTTGTTAAAACAATAGGTGGTGACAAATCTGAATATTTTAGCCTTTAGAAATTGAAGAACAACAATCAACATCTGTAAATGCACTCAAATAAGGTTGAATTTGATACACAAGTTCACCCCATAAAGTTGTTGAAAGTCTATTTCTTCTATAAGAATATAGATTTGATTTTATGATTTACTTTATTATTTTCCTTCTATCATATTTGTGTATTAAATATTGCAGCTTTAACAAAAAGTAATAAAAGTATATATATACAATAGTTAATGCAATTAGTGACAAAAGATTATTTTTTTGGATCGAAATTATATTTTGATTTGAAACTTGTAGTGTAAAAAAAATGTACTTATCATCTTCTAGTACAACATTTATAAAGATACTATTATTGTCTCCTTGTTTAAATGTTGAACCATTTCATGTGCCATAACCTGACCAACGACATCTATAAATATATATGAGTTAGTCCAAATAGAAACCACATATTATTGATCAATTGTAAATTGACTTTAAAAAAAATCATTACCAAATAGTTCTGTGTCATCGACAATATATTGAATTGTCAGTTAATCAAATGAACGCAAATTAAATATGTCTACGATATAAAGGATTAGTAATTTTTTCAGCGAAAGTTGTTTTATGAAAATCAACCTCTGTTTATGTGCAACAACAAAATAGTTCATGCGATATAACTCAAGTTCCTCTATTTTAGTCTTGAAAAACTTAATATCATACTTGTCAATTGAGGCATATATACGATCACCCTAATTTGAGACGAAAAATTAGAATTGTTGAATGAATTAACAATATTAAAAATTAAAAAGAAAGATTAATAATGTAAATAAAGTGAAAGATTTAAAATTACTAGAAAGCAATAAGTACATTTGCTTCCTGTAAAATCATATCCAACGAATAGGGTATTTCAATTTTGAATTTATTCGACACTTGCCACAATCGAACAACTCTTACTCTCAAATTCCATTGCATGAAATTATTAGTAATTTGTGAGATGCTATAAAATTGTAAAGCCAAGTATGTTTATGACAATATTAAGTAGATTGATTTGTTTTTTCAAGTATAGAAACAAAAAAATCGAAATACAAATTTGTGAAATTGCAGAACATTTAGAATATATTAAGGATTAAATAAGGATTAAAGAGTCGAAAGATAATTTATCAGAAGTAGGACTGAAGTGGATAGTTTTAATATCAACTCCTCAAAACTATCCATATGAAAAGTTCCTCTTTCAAGTCAAACTAGTTTATCAGTATTTTTAATTTTTAATATTTAATAATTTTAATCAATCAAGTATTAGATGTGTATCGTGTTTTTTTATCTGGCGATTATTATTGTTTAAATTGTTATTGTAATTATTAATTTTTAATGATAAATGCTATTTACAATATTTCGTTATTTAACTTGTATGTAGTGTTTATATGGTGTGTTTGTGTGTGGAAGTCATGATTTTTAAAATTATTAGTACTAGTTTAAGTTTAAGTTTTTATTCTTTTTTTTTTCCCAGAAAATTCATGTTATTTATTAAGAAAAAATAAATGTGGAAGTTTATTAGCAAAACTTGTTAGTGAATACGGTAATTTTTTAATTTTTTTAAAATAGAAATTTCTTTTGTGATGGGAAGTTATGTGTTTTTTAAAATTGAATTTTTAAATATTTTTTTAAAATTATTGCTTTTATGTGGTGCTGACACATGACAGTTTTGCCTCGTAGATAGATTATTGTTACTAGTGTTCTGATCATGTTATTTGAAGCTCAAAATATAACTTGTATACAATTCTAACGTCAACGAACTAATTGGAACTGAAAATCCATTGAAGCCCGCTGAAGCTTGGGATCAGCAACATTTTTTAATTCTCACAGTATTGGAATTATATTGTTTTAACAGTGATATGGTATTAGGCTGCACACGATTTGGAGGAGTTATAAGAAAATCTGGAAAGATAATTCGAAGGTAGAAGATAAGTTTTATGTGATTAAAAAATGCTAGGCAGAAAGGTCGACTGTAGTGTTAGAAAAGATAGTGTTAAGACTATCTTTGAATGTGACATATTACTGAATCATGTGTGAAAATTTCCCAAATTTCGCATGGATAGAGTGATCACACACTTAATCATCATGCCAAAATCTATAACTGATAGGTAGGATGTAACTTCATTTCTTAACCAAGGCTAAATCTAACTCCATGTTTAATCATGATTCCGGCCCAACCACCTCGACTCCTTATGGGCTTTGTCATAGGCAGAATGTTGGTGTTACCCGACAATTAGAAATTTCCTCAACACAAAGATGCAACTTGAGAGAATGGATGAACAAATTAATGAGTAAAATATTTGCCCCAAGGTTAAGGCTGTCAAACGGGCTGGTTTGACCTGGCCCGACCCAACTCACTAGGAAACCCGACCCGATTTGATGCGGCCCGCTCAGCCCCCAGGCTGCAGGGCTGCCGGTCCCAAGTTGGACTATTTTTTTGGGCTTGGGTTGACTCGGCCTGGACCCAACCCGGTCCAGGCCCACCAGTTGCCCGACCCGATTTTTTTTTTTAAAGTTGTTTTGACCGTTTGGGCAAAATAGTCGTTGGACCCAACAGCTATATGGCCGTTTGGAGCCTCAAATGACTATTTGGCCTTTTTTTTTTTTTTTAATTTAAAATATTTTTTAAAAATAAAAAAAAATTCTATAAATACCCTACACTTTCAAATCATTTTCCACACAATTTTTATTCTCTCAAATCTCATTCTCTCTCAAATTTCTATATATCTCCTAAAGTGCTCAATTTATTTTTTAATTTTACGATTATAAATACGAGTGAAAGTTTTCTAAAGTCGCAACTTTCGGATACTTCCAAAATTTGGTATTGTCGTTCCATCTGTTTTTAATTTTTGATTAGTGTATTAATTGTTGAATATTTAATTTTATTATTTTTGTGTATTTTAAATTTTTTAGTTTGATTTATATTATGGATAAATTAAGAAACCTCGGTAAAAGTGTCAAAAAAATTTATCTCGAAAGTGGTAGTAAAAAGCGAATTACTGACGGTAGAGGTAGTTCAAGTAGTAGATATACCCATGTGCCTCAGGTACCTCTTAGTCAACCTTTTGAGGAAGAAGTAGGTGTAGGTGCTCACGATATGAATTATTTAGAAGCTCAGAAAAATTACGGTATAGAAGAAGAAAATAAAGTAGATGCGGTTAATTTAGATGAAGATGATGAAAATATTGATGAGACATCCGCAGTAGAAAATGCTAATGTTAAATCTGAATCGGTTAATCGTCCTCCTCGTTCCCCAAGAGCTTGTAAAACAACTAGTATTGCATGAGAATTTTTTATACATATAGAAAGAGAAACTAAGGTGCAATGCAACATTTGTCAACAAGTATATGGGCATAAAAGAGGAGGCAATCAAGGGGGTATGGGTACATTAATGAGACATATAAGAGAGAATCACCAAAGAGAGTTATTTATTGCAAAAGATGGTGAGGCTGTTGGTGGGCCAATGTTAGAGCATGTGGAGTTTTGATGATAGACATGAGAATGAAACATATGGTAAAAGCTGTTCCGTCCAACTAAACCAAGATCACCTGCAGATAAGTTATTGCTATGATGACCTGGCTTACAAGTAGAAGTGGATAACATTTATCACATTAGAAGTTGAGTTGAAAAAGAAGACTTGCATAAGTTGAGTGAAAAATAAGAAGTGCAGAAGTTGAGTTGAACAAGGAGTCTTGAAGAAAGAGAAAAGAGGAATCCTATTGAAAGAAGAAGAGAGGGGCGGCAAAGAGTAACAGGAAACTATCTGGAGTCCTATTGAATATAGAAGTTGATATCAATTGAAGGACTTCATGAGGTAGGTTCTTAAATACAAGAAACGAATTCAAAAGAAGGGTTAAGCACTAAAAAAATATATCAACAATCAGCATATCAGTTCTCATACTTGAAGAAAGAACCTGATCTCTTACTTGGCTAGTTGTAGAATTTGTGTAGTGAGTAGGTTCTTTGAGTTGTAATAAGTCATTATTTTAGTCTCAGTGATCTATAAACTGAGTTAGGAATTGTGTCTTCAAGTTTGGAAACTCGAAGACTTGGGAACACATATCTTAGAAAGATTTGTGTTTTTGTAATAGTAGGAGTTAGAAGTTTTAATTCCTAGTTTACAAGAAGTCTTGTAATTTTGTTGATTGTTGAGGCTCAAGTATTATAGTGAAGTTGGGTTAAATCCTGTAGAGGTACAGGTCATGGTTTTTTACACCTTTCTTGAGTTGGGTGTTTTCCTCGTAAAAATATTGTGTTCAGTATTTACTTCTGTGAATCACGTTTACTTACTTGTTCCACAGATAGACAATTAGTAGGGCTCGTACTCTAACAACCAACACAAACTAGAATGGACCCAACAACCGGTCAGGTAATTAAGAATTATAATAAATTGAGGGACCGAAACGAAATAGCAAAAATGGTAGCTGTGGGTTGTTTGCCTTTCACTTTTCCTTCTTCGAATATTTTTATTCATTATATTTAAGCAATTTATAATCCTATGTTTAATGGTATCCCTAGAAGTACTTGTCGGACCAATATTTTTAAACTTCATTCACAATATGTTTATTATTTATCTATATTGTTAAAAAATATTCAATGTAAAATGGCTCTAACTTCTGATCTTGATTGTGCTGTTAATAGAAATTATTATTTAACCATTACTTGTCACTGGATAGATAATAATTTTATTATGCAGAAACTTATTCTAGCTTTGTTGTATAATGAAGATCATAGACATACAGGAGAATTTATTGCTGAATTTATTAGTAAAGTTGCAGAATTTTATGGTATTGAAAGAAAAGTTATATGTATTGCTTTTGATAATGCTTCTAACAACAACACTGCTATTGAAAAGTTACAAAATGATCTCTCTCCGCCGTTACCTGAAATATTTCATGTTAGGTGTGCTTGTCATATATATAATTTAATTGTAAGAGATAGTTTTGAATTTTTTTGAGTTTTATATTGAAAAGATCCGACTTGCTATTGGCTTTATTCAAGGAAATAATCGAAAGAAAAAGAGTAAGGGAATTTAAAGTTAAATGTGAACAAAATGGACTTATGCCGATATTTATACCTGAAGAATGTGATACTAGATGTAATGCTACGTATGCTTATTTAAAAACTTATTTTGCTTATAAAGTTCCTATTACATTGACTTTTAACTAATTTTGTGGTTCATTAGCTAATTCGGCTGAATGTATGCTAAATGATTCTGATTGGGCTGCAATTGATGATCTTGTTAAGTTTTTAATTTTTTTTTATATAGCTACGGTTGAATTTTTTGGTGCTTATTATCCTACTGTTTGTAATATTTTAGTATATTTAGCTGATATTTCTGGTTTGCTCAAAGAATTTAAGAATAAAGAAGGTTACAAAGAAGCTGTTAGTGCTATGTTTGCTAAATTTAAA
>NC_061119.1:199777445-199807213 GCF_002878395.1 Capsicum annuum | reverse complement strand
CCTTGGCCAATGTGACACCGTACATTGCCAAGAAGAATTAAGTGGACGAGTCACTCAATAACTCTCGTGGATCTAAGGCTAATTTTAGATCTTATTCCGATGGTATAACCAAAAGGGGAACTTTTTTTTTTTTTTTTTTTAAATTGGGGTAGGGGAAGGGGAATGGGAATGGGGGAGGGAATTACAATGTGGGGAATCGAACCCTCACCAACAAGTGAAAGTTCAAATAACTAATCAATTAATCTACTAAGATTCTCACAACGTTGGAAACAACATGCTCTTAAAATAGCTGTTCCAATCCAAATGCCTGTCCCAACATAGAGACCATATCCACTACATCTATATAAGGAATAGTTTACTCCCAAGAGTTTTTGTTCTTAAAATATCATGGATGCACCGTCGTGGCGTGGCAGGCATCTTGCTGGTGCAGGAAGAACAGAACATTGAAGAATTGTGTACGAGAAAAGAAATATAAGTCTAACAACGCGAAAGAGGGAAGCCAATTCCATGGCGAGTGGTAGGAAATGCAACGAACATCAACGTGCAGACCAAGCCAACAGCCATTGGCAACATTGCGAGGATCTCTTGAGCATCTGGAGATGGAGAAGGATACAAACATTTCAGCACATTCTGATCAAACGCTGCAACAGCACCAAAACAAAGTATTGACAAAAGTGCATGAAAGAAATCCAGGAATTTCAGCTTGTATTTTTCGGCATCCTCAGGAGGACACGAGCCATCAATAGTCCACAAGCCCCTGAATGTTGCCAATCCATAACGTACTTTGCCCCTTTCATCACGAAAACTGTCCGTAAAACATAAGCAGAAACACGAAATCCCGCAAATTCCTAAAAGGAATAATGTCATTGAATGACTAATTGAGGAAAGACATTGTCCTTCATGTGTTACAACTGGTGACAATATTTGAAATGCAAGAACAGAACCCGAAGGCAAAAGATTAGATAAAAGAGCTGTTTTCTTGAATGTTTTTCTAATAACCTTTTGTGCTGGTGTTTTCTTTGGTTTTTCAACAATTTGTTCATCTTCTAACAAGGGTATTTCCAATTGATTCTCAGATGTAACAGTACTTTCTGTTCCTGATTTTTCTGTATAATTCGCCACAGCTTTCTGTATATCTTGTGGGATTATATTAGGTATGTTATTGTTGATATTCGTCACAGCTTTCAGTATATCTTGTGGGGATATACTACATATGTTGTTGTTACTATTTGCCACGGCGTTCGAAATTTTCTTGGTGGCCTCCATATCAACAATGTTGTTGAATGTTGAATCTTGAACTTTTTTTTTCTGTTCAATGCATGATACTTTGGGTGAATTTAGAAATATATATAACTCAGAGTAATATGCAACAGTCTCTGAAAAAAGATATTCAAGATAAAAGGTTCTGGTTCATTTGTTATTAAAAAGGGTATATGGGTTTTTAGTAAAAGGTTAAGAGGCCAGAATTAATTCACGCCTTTATTTGATGACAGGGTTTAAATCTGGCGTTTATTAAATGAGTTCTAAATTATGGTTTTGATAACGTAATTTAGATGTTTTAAGGGGAAGTTACATACTTGGCCCATCGATCATAATAAGTAAATCGCTGATTTTATTATGACGAGTGGTTATACAGTCTATTTTTTCCTTGTTTTAATTGTCTAGAATTTTTTTTTTTTTTTAACATTGCTGAAAAATAAACCATACTTCCAATGTGAAAATATAAATGCTTATTTCCATTTTTTTAAAAAATATAACTGAAAACAAAGAGCTCGCTTCACACGTTTATCCAGGGGCGCGGCAGAGTTAGAAGCCTTGCCATGAGTTCGGAATTCGACAAAACACAGTAACTTTTGCTCAAAGTATATTTCTGTTAAAAAAGTTCACTAAATACGTATAAATATTAAGTTTTAGAACCAAGTTAACTAACACTTGGCCATCAGTCTAATATGCAACAAACTCTACTTCAGCGAGTAGATAAATGGGGAAAAAGAAGCATATATTTTTATTCCAGTTACGACTTTAACATCATCCAACAGTTTTTTCAACTGCAAAACGCAAGATTCCCTATATCCAAGAATTGCCCTCAACCATTTAAACAGACCGAGGCAGAAAATGAAATGGCCAACAGTTTATTTAATGGTAGCAGCATCCTATATTCACTTTCTTCCAGTGCTATCCAAGTTGAAGCCCTGAAGATTGAGCAACAAATCATCGGCACTCAAGTAGACCTTGTTAGCTGAATTCGAAATGGTATGTGCAATATCTCTTGCTGCTTCGATTTTCCTGAGCGTTATAAATGCTGGATTGTTGGCGATAGCTTGACCAATCAGCTGAGCGCTCTTAGCCTCACCCTGCGAGAACAATACAGATTGCAATTCAAACTCCATATAAAATGACAGGTTGAAGAAGTAACTGAAGCTAGCGCTTGGCCATATAATTTTTTGAAAAATCATCTTCAAATATCTGTTTGGCCATGAAAATTGATTAGATTTTCCGAAATCTGATCTTCAAATATTTTCATGTTCCAAGAACCGGCTCAGACCAGTTTTTGGATGTTTGGAACTTCCACTCAAAAAACTTCCAACTTTTTCTCAAACAAAGTGCATGTCCAAACACGACTTGAAAAACTCAAATTTTCAAGTTTCAAAAAATGTATGTCCAAACGAGAGCTATGATTAAAGAGAGAAGGACGAGATTGAGAACTATTTTTGACCTGAGCTCTAATAACAGCACTTCGTCTATCTTGCTCAGCTTTTTCCACAATAAACTTCGCTCTCTCTGCTTCTTGAGCAGAGACTTGCTTTGCTTCAATTGCAGCCGTGAACTCCTTTCCAAAAGTCAGGCTTGTTATCGAGACATCATCTAAAGCGATGTTGAAGTTGGCCGCCCTTTCAGTTAAGACCTTCCGTATTTCTCTACTAACATTCTGCTCGAGTTAAAATACAATTTAATCACATATGCTGAAGAATTCTTAAAATTCCAATAAGTTCTACGGCAGGCAGATCAAAAATTCGCAGCTACCCACCAAAATTAGAACATTCCTCACAATTGGCGCAACCACACCATACAGTACCGATGAGGTATTACCAGTTACCACCTTATAGCACAATAATTACTTCTACACTCCTAAGTGATAGCAACGTTAACACTAGATATCCTCTTGCGCGTACCTCTCTTTGGGTGATAAGCTGGCTAGCATTGTACTGTGCAACCACAGCTTTCAAAGTTTCATGAATAATTGAAGGCAGGACCCGTTCATTATAATTTTCACCAAGAGTTCGGTAAATAGTGGGTAGTTTGTCTGGTACTGGACGTGTGAGAACTCGAAGTCCAATTTTTACCTGAAAAATAATCGAGGAACGAGATCAATGTCTACAACCAGTCACTCTTCCAGCAAAATAGCCTATCTGCTCCTATTAACGGATGCATCAGATAGTAAAAATTTAATCCATATTGTACATTTTTTTACTGCATGTTAATCTTTCCCCTCAATTCCCTTCTTTCGGTTTCTCTTTTCCTTATTCATTTCTTGGACTGCGGAGCAATGCAACTGTTGAGAAAAAATTTACCATCTGAAGGTCACGACTTCCCGAAGTACTTTCCACCAGATGTGGACGGGCACGAACATCATATATCACAGGCCTCTCGAACCAAGGAATCATGAAATGGGTCCCTTCAGGATAAACCTATTCATTAAGCAGCATCATGCATTAAAGGAAAAACAGAAGGCAAGTCGAAAGTAAATGAAAAAACAATTCTGAACGTCCACATGCTAGGTTTTACACCATCAAATCACCATATATAAGATAAGCAGGTGACAATATTTTCAAACTATAATACTTGAATGTGCTTGACAATTGAATATAATCCACTACTTTAAGCTGGCGTCACTCTTTTATCCTGGTTTGAGATCAAGATCTAACTATATTTTGCGAGAAAGTGTCAAGTCAATCTAATTTATGTACTGAAAAAAGGGGTCCAAATATCATCTTAGTCCAATAGGGAGAGGACAAGGCATACCTTATCTTTAATACCAAGAATACGGTTGAAAACAATGGCACGATTACCCCCATCAACATTGTAGAGACTGTTAACAACTCCATACACACCAAGACCAACAACAAGTCCAAACTTGATTAAAGGAGAAGCAGCACCACCACCAGGCATCTTAGGAACCTTAACATTCTTGAGATCCATCTCGCTAATCCCTGAAAGTAAAGCCAACAAAAGTCATCATTATAATCAAGTAATAGATAAAAGCCTGCTAATATGGAAAAGAGAGCATCCCAAAGAGCTTTTACAAGCAACCATTAACTCTTACAATCAGTCAGCAGGTAATTTCGTCACAAAAGGCTCCAATGCGAAGGACTCGACAAAACTTACATTTTCTATTCAGTAAATTTTCTGTAAGTTCACACCAAAGGAGGACAAAGAAAATTTAAAGGTCCAACTTGCAAGTATAGCCTTATTATATGGTCATAAAAACATATCTATGCCACTTAATCTGTCTCTCATGCTGTTAAACAGATCTAACTGATTCATATAACAGGCAAGGCAAATACTACATTAAATTATAGCAATGAGTCGATGACTACTGTTTAGCAATACTGAATAATTGAGAAATTAATCTCAGTTTTCCACAAACCACAGTCAATGGTTTCTTCCTATTTCTTAAAACTTTTATGAAACACTCAATTTTTCCTTTGTCATTCTGTCTTTCGCACGGAAGTCTGTCTGTCTTCATCAGATATTTATCATGTATACTAAGATTATAATATCAGGGAATCTCTAAGGATACCACGATCAATCAAAAAGACAATACAAAAGTACATGATCGTCCGCCAGTCATAGGAAGACCAGGCTAGGCGAGAAAGGTTTTTTGATGAGACAATACTTAACCAATTCAATGAGAATCATATATTATGCTAAATATAAGTAAAATCCAGCAAGGCTAATTAATTGTTCGCTCCAGAAAGAGCCTAATAAGTGCATGATTACTCTCAAAGTCATAAATAGAAGTACTCAAATGTCTAGAGGGTATATAACAGAGTCCAAGACAAAGCAAACAGAAACAGACATCTCAATTCAGAAATCTTAATTTCCTTGTGTTTTCGGATACGGTAAAACCTGCTTTATGAAACCCTTAATGGTCTATTTTCCCACTTGTCCCTCTTGGTGACCAGGGGCGGAGCATGGTAGAAGCAAGGCCCCTTCGGCGGAAAATTACATTGTATATATAAGGTTAAAAATATTTTTTATGCATACATAGTAAGTTTTGAATCCCCTTGGCTTCTTCGTGTATTTATTCCTCCATATTTTGAACCCCTCAACAAAAATCCTGGCTCCAACACTGTTGTTGACTTAAACCCAACTTGATGGTTGGAGGTATAGGGCCCTTACGACTAGACTATCCTCTCTTGAAGGCCCCTACATCTAAACTGTCCTCTGTCAACTGAAAGCCTCCTTATCTCCTTTCCTCTACTACTTTCTCATTTCTTAATCATATCACAACATTAAAATGTTGTAAGAACAACCCAAAAAAATATTAGTTCATGAATCATTAGAAGGTACAGCTTATATTGCTCGGACTATTCAAAAAATGTCAACAGGTCCATATCAGGTCCTCCAAAAGCAATGCATTATCAGAGGATCCGACATGGGTGCAACCGCATATTTGAAGAGTCTGAGCAACATACATACATCATACTACTAGCGATGTCTTTAGGAGTGTAAGTATAATATCTTACCAAATTAAAAATTGGCAACCAGAGGCGAAACCAAATTTTGAATTCTAAGGGTTCGAGCTCGAAACTCTACCACGGTCCATTTGTTTTGCAGATTTCAAATCATTTACTTATACTAAATTTAGTGAATTATTTGCACACGTACATGATTTGAGCCAAAATTACGATGATTTAATGCCAAACTGTCAAAATTAGGCAGAACAAACCACAGTCCATTAATCTTTAAAGTTGCAAATACTGAATCATTACCAAAGGAATCAAAAATAAAATAGGCCTGAACAATAGCAATTAGGATTTTCACTAAGGAGTGTTTGGCTTGAGGTATAACGTATTTGTTATCCACCATATATATCATGTGATGGGATAAGTTATTCCATATCGGGATAACTTGATCCCAACCAAACGACGTCAATATGACGAGTAATAGCAAAGGGATTCAGTGTTTAATATAATCATTGTATGAACAGCGTAATTTTCCGCTGATCATTTGGTTTAAAAAAACCACCAAAAAAGATATACACAGAAGATTGTTTTACCTGATCGAAATGGAGGAAAGGAATTTTCTGGAAAGTAAATAGCAGAGTAAAACTGAAATGGGGTATAATGGATTATGGAAGGTTGGAGAGAGGTTTAGTTAGTAGTTTAGGGCTTTATGATTTATCTAAAATGGTCAAATTCATGCGACGAATATTACAAATTGAGAACTTTATAGAATTTAGCAGTTTGGCCTAATATTATCTCTCCGTGAGAAAAAGGTTAATTTTTGTTTGCCATTGACTTTTAAAATAATCAAGTTTAAAGAAAATCAGAACTAACTATAAATTAAGTAGAGAAAAGAAAAGAAGAAAAGAAACAACTACCCACAACAGTTATCGGATATAAAGAGAAAATAATTTGATGGGTAGAAATTAAGTGGGTAGGTAAGAATAATTAGTTTCATTTTTGAGGGTAATTATGTAACTATACTCATAAAATATAAAGTCATCCTTCTTTGTATACCAGAGAAACGCCCTTGCAAGGCATGAGACCAATAGTATAAAATTAAATACTTGTTTTTATTACATTTTATGTGTCATAATTTAACTTGAAATTTAATAAATAAATTTTTTAAAAATATTTTTATCAAATTATTCTTTATTAAAAAATATATTGCTATTATTTTTAGTTAAATGAAATCTTATAAACAAGACTAATAAAGATAAAAATAAAATTATGTATTTAAATAATCATTAAATAAGAAAAAGAGACATTATTTTTGTCACTAAAAAAAGAAAATAATGACATATAAAATAGGACGAAGGAAATAGTAGGTTTCTTTTTAAAGTATAATATAAATTTCATTGTTAAATCTATTTATTAATGAAAATAATATATTTTTTATTTCAATTTGTTTGTCACTTTATAAATTTTGTGATTTAAGTAAATTTTTTTCTAATAATTTTTTTAATAAATTTTAAATATTTTAAATTATTAATTATCATAACTTTTAACTAGTAAAGTTGGTGGCATGTGATCAGGAGGTCACGAGTTCAAGCCTTGGAAACAGCCTCTGTCAGAAATGTAAGATAAGACTACATACAATACATCTTTGTGGTGGATCCTTCTCCGGATATCGTACATAGCAATAGCTTTATGAATAAAACTTACATACACTCAATATATACACTAAGTCAATACATACATATACACCGAGCTGCCCTTTTTTATATTTTAAATGTGCACGTGTTATTTCAACTCACAAGTGTCATGAGTTGCAATAGCAGGCAAAAGCTTGCACGAACATGAGAAATGTAGGTGGGATCCACAATTTGAGCAAGTGAATTGCCACGGCTACAACATCCATGAAATATCAGGAAATGAAACAACCCACGTTGACGGAGAGCTTTGTGGTTGTTCTCCTTTTCTTTTCCTCTTATTAGATTATTGGGTCAAAATCATTTCTCTTTCCAACTTTATCTCACAAATTAAACTCTCTTTTCAATTTTGAACAATAATCATACATTCTTTTATCTTAATTAACTTTTTAAAATTTCTATTTTACTCTTTATCATCAATTTTTTTTAACTTCTTTAAAATCATCATATTTTCATTTAAAAAAAAATTTATATAATAAATTTTTCATAAAAACATAAACATTATTCATATAACAAATTTTTCATAAAAACATAAACATTATCTTTTAGAAAATAAGTAAGAAATCTATAAGTTAATGATAATCTTTATGAAGTAAATTAGCATAATAAGAAAATTAGTTTTATTAATAATAATCAAAACTATAATATTTATTTAACAAGTGAACATAATAAGTAATACTAATTTTATAAACATATTTTAATGCAGAAAATACAAACAATAAATGAAAGAGATAAGCCTCTAGTACCACCTCGAACTATAGTCAAAGTTGTTACGACACACTCCAATTTCACAGGGGTCCTATTATCCCTTGAACTTAAATTTAGCATATTTTTGTCATTTTTTGTACTAATGTGGACCTTTATTACATAAAATGGAGCCCACATCAAAAGTGTCACGCCATCTAAAATGATTGACAAAAGATATCACGTTAGCTAAAAAGATCGATAAAAATACGCTAAAATTTTGTTTAAGGGGTAATAGGACACCGTGAAGTTGACGTGTGTCGTAGCAAATTTGATCATAGTTTGAGGATATTAGATGTTTTTCTTGAATAAAAATAAGGTCAAATTTTAAAGATTATATTTATTTATATAAATTATAAAATATGTAATACTCTATTAATGATAATCACAGCTTATTTACTGAGATAGACAATAGATAATATCGTTTCTTATCATTTGATCCTCATACTAAAAATAAATGTTTTAATTTATCTGCTCAATTTGTGAAATCAAGAGAATTGTATTATGTTTTTTTTTACCCTTTAGTGTTAAATAATTATATAAAGTAACAGTATAGACAAATTTAAAGTTTTAAATTATCATTAATAAGGTTAATTTAGCAAAAGATACCTCTAAGTAAAATTTCCTGGATTGTGTTATATCAATAAAAAGTTAAGTAATACGAAACGAATTTAGTAAGAGAGTGATAAAATACAAAAATATACGCACATGCATGTACATACGTATGTATATACACACACTTAAGGGTGGATTGTTTGGAAACAAGTTATTTCGGGATTAGTTATAACAAAATAAGTTGTACTAACATGTATGTGTGATAACTTATCTCATCACTGTGGTATAAATGGTGTGACAAATAATTTTAAGACTATCTAATACATCTAATTAAACGCAAGATAAATAATCATGAACTTTATTTCTGAATTATTATAATAATACCTCACACCAAACGACTCTTTAATACATATAATACTAAAATAACGATCTTAAAAAATAACATTGAATTTTGTGATAAATTTATAAAAAAGTATTAATTTACGTATAAAGTTAATAAACTTAAATAAAATGTTACAGATATCCATGTTAAAAAAATATTCATTACATATAATGTAAAAAGATATTACATAAATATAGAATTAAAATTACAAGGACAAAATGAACATTGCATGGAATAAAGGGGGAATATGATTATTGTTTAATGTTGAGGGGGGAGTGATTTTTTAATCAAAGTTGGGGGGGGTGAATACTGAATCTAGTGTTTAATATATGTTATTTTTCATCTTAATTTATTTGACACAAAGAAAATTTGAAAAGTTAACTAGTAAATTTTTTATATAATTTTTAAGTATTTAAATTACTAGTAATTATTTTATAGCACTTTTACATAATTTCAAATGTTATATGTTACTCTTTTTGTATCAATTAATATGACACTAATGGAATATTTAAGAAAGTCAATCAAATTTGTTATATATGTTTATGTATTTTAAGTTGTTTATTATTATTATTATTATTATTATTATTATTATTATTATTATTATTATTTATACAACTTTCTACGTAACTTTTAAGTAATATATGTTACTCTATCTATCCCATTTACAGGACATTGCTAGTATTTGAAAAGTCAAATAAATTTTTTATACATCTTTCAAGTATTTTAATTTGATTATTATTGTGATTTATAGATTCCAAATTTATGTTACATTGACAAAATTTTAAGTCAACAAATTCTTTTTTATGTGTCTCCAAATAATTAAATTATTAATTATTGTAATTATAATACTTTTTACGTAATTTTTTAAATATTTAACAGATTATAAATAAAAATAAAATAATTAAAATTAAAATGTAAATATAAAATTATAAAAATACTCTCAATTAAAAGCAAAAAACTGAAGGTAGACATGACAACTGTTAGCTAATCTACATATATTTAGGGGTGGCAAAAGTAATAAAAAATAAATATGACCAGTCTAAGTTTTCGTTTATTATTTACGGGCTCTTATGGCCTATTCATTTTAGCCTATCTATAAGTTAAGCTAATATTTAGTCCAAATTGACCCAGCTATGAATGACAAAGGCCAGAATTGTTGAATTTTATAACTCTCTACTCGGGTTCAGTTCATAAATGACCACAACATGAGCAGGTCTTGATATTTTTGTCCTCGATAAAAGTCTTATAAAAAATAATCTTTATCAGGAGTGATCTTACTTTTTTGGCTCCGCTTAATAAATTTTATCCATAAGACAGACGTTCTAACTCTTGTCTATAACTAATAAGTTCATGATATTTCAAATAATGAATCTGCACGATTAACTAGAAGGTCCGCCTTATAGTAAAAATTAGCACTTAGATATGTTGCTTCTAAGACAAAGGTTCTAACTGCTCATAAGACAAATATTCAGGACACAGTGAACCTGATCAATTGACCACAAGTTTCGCCTTAAAGGCATTGAAAATTATTAGGGGGACAAAAATTCAAGACAACACACTATGAGAGACAAAAATTCAAGATCAAATATCTGGGAGACAAATTCAAGACCAGCCACTTTAACTACTGGCAGTTAACATTGTTGTTTTTCAACTAGTTCGGGTACAAGAATCTGTATATACATGCAACAATAATTTCAACACAAGTTCAAGTCTAATACTAGAACACTTATGAAGTTCCTTAACACCTTCAACACAAGATTATAAATAATCTATTCAAGAAGTATGTTAACTTTCAGAAATGAGATGAAATAGAATTTTAAGGCCAAGTCCCTCGACTTCACGGAGTGTCCTTAAGGAATAATTTCCCTCACTGTACCTGAGGTTATGGAATCTTCCTCCCAGGATAAAATGGCTAAACAAACCAACTGTAGCGGAACCTCAAACAATTGGAGTCTCTTCGAACTCACTTAACGGTTTGATTGAACATATAGAATATTTTTGAAGACAAGAAGATTTTGTATTTTCAGAATTTTTTCGTACCAAAACCTATGGATAAATACAAATTTATATAGCCATCAAGTGCCCCTTCCGAAAGGTGGCAATGGTTCATCCAAACAAGTGTATCCTTTGAAAAAGTCATGTCTGTTCATTTGAAACATTGTGTCTTTTTCTGAATAGACACAACTATTTGAACAGTCACTCCTTTTTCAAAATAATATGTCTTTTCATAAAAGGTTGTGTCCCTCTATTTTCCATTCACACCAATTAAACCCAACAATCCCCCACATGAATGGGAAATAACTATTCTTTGTAAAACTTTACGGATAAATATGTGATCATCAAGCAAATACTGATTGCATCAAGAAAAGTGAGTTTTCCTTTGAACTTTCCATAGTGAACATGCATCGGATGAACTTGGTCAATCGATAGATTTGATATCTTTGAACCATCGAGCTTTAATGTACACCTAGACAACACATATCACACAATCAACCTTTTACCATTTATGATTCTCACGGTTTTGTTCTTTTTAGCCATGAACACGTCCTGGTTTCATGAGAGCTTAGAGAATATGCCTTTACTAACATTCTCCTTAAAGCGGCTTTCACTTCTCCCTCACATAGGTGATTTCTAAACCTTCAATCCTATAGATTAAACTATTTGGTCAAATCTGCCAAATTTAGATAATTATTAAAAGACTTTTCACCTTAAGTCTTATCCTTATTTACTAAACATTGTCTACATCATAAGAATGGGTTGGTATTTTGACAATATTGAACCTGTCAGAAACAACTTTATTTGATCTCCTTGAACCTAACTCTTGGGATCTCTAGTCGGCTAAGTAGAGTTATCGCTATGCTGACTTATCCTAGGCCTTAAACCCATTTCCTTGAATGTTCTCTCAACTCCTTCTCTAGATAGGCCTTTTGTAAGTGGATCCGACATCTTATCCTTTGACTTCACATAGTCAACTGTGATAATTCCACTAGATAGAAGTCCTCTAACATTATTATGTCTTCGTCTTATGTGACAAGATTTACTGTTGTACATCATGCTCCCTGCCCTACCTATCGTCGCTTGGATATCACAGTGTATACATACTGGTGCCACTGGTTTAGGCTAATAAGGAATATCTTCCAAGAAATTTTGGAGCCATTCTGCTTTTTCACCGGCTTTATCTAATGCGATAAATTCAGATTCCATTGTAGACCGAGCAATACAAGTCTGTTTGGATGATTCCAAGAGACCGCTCTTCCACCGATAGTAAATATATATCCACTCGTGGATTTTACTTCGTTCAATCCAGTGATCCAATTTGCATCACTATATCATTCAAGTACCGCAGGATATTTATTATAATGCAAAGTGTAGTCTTGAGTGTATTTAAGATACCACAAAACTCTTTTCATTGCCATCCAATGAGTTTTATTAGGATTACACGTGTATCGACTCAACTTACGAATAACGCTTGATATATCTGGCCGTGTACAGTTCATTATATACATTAAACATCCCAATACTCTTGCGTGCTCCAATTGTGAGTCACTTTTACCTTCATTCTATCGAAGTACAAAGCTCACATCCAATGAAGTCTTGGCAATACCAAATTCCATATACTTGAATTTGTCAAGTACCTTTTCGATGTAATGAGACTGTGACAATGCCAACTCTTGTGGAGTTCTATGGATTCTTATCCCTAAGATCACATTCGCAACTCCAAGGTCTTTCATATCGAACTTGCTCTCGAGTATTCGTTTCGTTGCATTTATGTCTAAAATATCTCTATTGATGATCAACATATCATTCACATATAAACACACAATGACTTGGTGATTTGGAGTATCTTTAATAGAAACACATTTATCACATTCATTAATTTTGAATCTGTTTGCCAACATGGTTTGGTCAAATTTTGCATGCCATTGCTTAGGTTCTTGTTTTAGTCCATAAAGTGACTTAACAAGTTTACACACCTTATTTTCTTTTCCTCGAACCACAAAACCCTCAGGCTGTTCCATGTAAATTTCTTCTTCCAATTCTCCATTTAGGAATACGGTTTTCACATCTATTTGATGAATTTCAAGACCAAATACCGCCGCCAAGGCAATTAACATTCGAATCGACGTTATCCTTGTTATTGATGAGTATATATCAAAGTAATCAAGGCCTTCCTTTTGTTTGAAGCCTTTTACAATAAGTCTTGCCTTGTACTTATCAATAGTACCATCAATTTTCATTTTCCTTTTGATAATCCATTTAGAACCTAGAGGTTTATTTCCTGGAGGAAGATCAACCAGCTCCTAGGTATGGTTTCTTAAGATTGAATCAATCTCATTATCCACTGCCTCTTTCCAAAAGGATGAGTCTAAAGACACCATCGCTTCCTTAAATATTTGAGGCTCATTTTCTAAGAGAAATATTACTAAATCCGATCCAAATGAAGTTGATGTTCGTTGACGTGTACTATGTCTTGGATTCTCATCATTATGTATGTTCTCACTTGGTTCATCTCGAGGTCGTTTAGAACCTCCAATATACTAATCATGTCTAGTTTTATTCGGATAATTATTTTCAAAGAATTCAGCGTTATCTGATTCAATTACCATATTTTCATTAATATCCGGATATTCGGATTTATGAACAAAAAATCGACATTCTTTACTACTTTTATCGTATCCTATGAACACGCAGTATACCGTCTTAGGTCCTATCTTAACCCTTTTACGCATAGGAACTTGGACCTTTGCTAAACACCCCCACACTTTGAAATATTTCAAGTTGGGTTTTTTTCCTTTTCATTTTTCATAAGGAATTGATTGTGTCTTACTATGGAGAACTCTATTGAGTATTCGGTTGGCTGTAAAGATAGCCTCCCCCTCACAAGATTTGCGGTAAACCTGAACTTATAAGTAACACATTCATTATTTCCTTCAAAGTTTGGTATTTCCTTTCCGCAATTCCATTAGATTGAGGTGAATACGGGGCCGTAGTTTTATGAACAATTCCATTCTCTACACATATTTTGGTGAAGGGAGATTCATATTCTCTGCCTCTACCACATCTTATAGTTTTGATCTTTTTCTCTAACTGGTTTTCAACTTCTGTTTTGTATTGTTTAAACGCCTCTATTGCTTCATCCTTACTATTTATCAAGTAGACATAACAATATCTAGTGCAATCGTCAATGAAATTTATGAAATACTTTTTTCTACCACGTGATGGTGTTGACTTCATATCACAAATGTCAGTATGGATTAAGTCTAAGGGATTGCAATTCTTTTCAACGAACTTATATGGATGCTTAGCATACTTTGATTCCACACACATTTGACATTTTGATTTATTGCACTCAAAGTTTGGCAAAACTTTTAAGTTAGTTTCTTACAAGGTTTTGTAGTTGACATATCCTAAACAACTATGCCACAAATCGTTTGACTCTAGCAAGTAAGAAGAATTTGAACTTTTATTGATTTTAACATTCATTACATTCATTTTGAATAGGCCCTCGTTGAGGTAGCCTTTTCTTACATACATTTCTCCTTTACTAAGTACAAATTTTCCGAAAATAAATACACATTTCAATTCCTTCTTGTCTAGAAGAGAAATAGAAATCAAGTTATTTCGTAACTCAGGAACATACATGACATTGTTAAGTGTCAACACTTTGTCGGAAGTCATCTTCAAGCACACTTTTCCTGTTCCTTCCACTTTTGTAGTAGTGGAGTTCGCCATGTAGATTTTTCTTCTACTTAAGCCTGAGTAAATGTTGAAAATAACTCCTTGATAGCACAAACATAGTGGGTGGCACCAGAATCCATCCACCATTTGTGAGGATTTCCCACCAAGTTGCATTCGGAAAGCATAGCACACAAATCATCCATTTCTTTCTTAGACTTAGCCAGATTTGCTTGGTCCTTCTTCTTTCTTTTCTTCAGGGCAAAACAATATGTAGACTTGTGGCTAATCTTGCCACAGTTGAAGCACTTTCCCTTGAAGTTATTCTTGGGTTGATTACTTTTATTTCTAGCTTTCTTTCACTTTTTAGAGTTGTTTTGGTCATCTTCTACAATGTTTGCTCCACTCATTCCAGAATTGCCTCTTGACCTTCTTTCCGCAGTCTTGTTATATTCTTCAATGTGTAGTCATACAATCAGATCTTCGACTGACATCTCTTTATATTTGTGTTTCAAATAGTTTTTAAAGTCTTTCCATATAGGTGGTAGCTTTTCTATTATTGCCGCTACTTGAAACGCTTCATTCATAATCAAACCTACAATAAAATTCATGTGAATACTAAGAACATTATTAAATTATTCAACAACGGTATTTGTTAAAATCATACCTTCTGCTAGGAGATCATGGATGATCACTTATAGTTCCTCCACTTGGGAAACAACAGACTTGTTGTCTATCATTTTGTACTCCAGGAATCTTGCAACAAAGAACTTTTTAGTTCCGGCATACTCCATCTTGTACTTTCGTTCAAGCGCTCCCCATAACTCTTTTGTAGTCTTGTTTCACTATGCACATTGTAAAGGTCATCTTGGAGACCACTCAAGATATAATTCCTGCAAAGGAAATCTGAGTATTTTCAAGCCTCCACAATCACGAAACGGTCTTTTTCAGAGGTTCCCTCAGGTACCTCCAGAGCTTCCTCAACTGTGAACCTTTGAAGACACAGATTTGTGAGGTAGAAACATATTTTCTGCTTAAGTCAATACCCGTGAACTTTTCGGGTTTCTCCACCGGTGCCATAGCTTGCAGAGCATTAGTACGACTCGTCGTGGAAATACTAGTTGCCTCCATAGTCGTTCCAACTTCATGCATTTGACTATCAGTCGTTATTTTCCTATCACCATAAGACAATACCTTAAGTATATCGAAATACTTATTAAAAAATTGCAGCAACTTTAAACACTTTTTGTTTCTTGTTTAACGATGAAGTTTTTATGACTTTCAATCGTCAACTGAGTGATCTTTAACTTGTGATGAAGATTTTATTTCTTCAAATCACTAATTAAGTTTAAATGGATTAGAAAGCTAAAATCTTTAATCTCCAGAAACCAAACTATACAGATTTGAAAAAAAAACTTTAGTGAAAAGAAAATTTCACCAAACAAGCAAAATTTTTTTTTCTGTTCTTTTCCTAAAGGTTATTCCTTAAGATTGTTGTTTTTCAACTAGTTCGGGTACAAGAATCTGTATATACTTGCAACAATAACTTCAACATAAGTTCAAGTCTAAGAGTAGAAAACTTATGAAGTTCCTTAACACCCTCAACACAAGATTTTAAATAATCTATCCAAGAGGTATGTTAACTTTCAGAAATGAGATGAAACAGAATTTTAAGGCCAAGTCCCTCGACTTCATGGAGTGTCCTTAAGGAATAATTCCTCTTACTGTACTCGAGGTTATGAAATTTTGCTGCCAGGATAAAATAGCCAAACAAACCAACTGTAGCGGTACCTCAAACAATTGGAATCTCTTCGAACTCACTCAATGGTTTGATGATCACACAAAATATTTTTGAAGACAAGAAGAGTTTGTATTTTCGGAAAATTTTTGTACCAAAACCTGTGGATAAATGCAGGTTTATATAGCCACCAAGTGCCCCTTCCGAAAGGTGGCAATGGTTCATCCAAACAGGTGTATCCTTTGGAAGAGTCATATCTGTTCATTCAAAACATTGTGTCTTTTTCTGAATAGACACAACTATCTAAATAGTCACTCCTTTTCCAAAACAATATGTCTTTTCATAAAAGGTTATTTTCCTATATTTTCCATTCACACCAATTGAACCCAACAAACATACAGGTCATGAAGCAAGGGCCAAGTTTGAATCAACAATAACAACTTGATCTATGTTTTGAAGTTGTAGAACATGAGATTTATGATGGACTTTATTCTATAGGGGATGACATAAGTTTATGGATATGAAACATGGATTATTTTATAAGGAGGGATGACAAGTGATCAAGTAGGAAATCTATGATGTTAAAGGATTTCTTCTATAGAGATATGACTTTTAAACAATTAATTATACTATTATCAGTCGCTAATAAGATTCCTAATCCAGTCTAGATTAGCCTAAGATATCCGTATGG
This sequence comes from Capsicum annuum, assembly GCF_002878395.1. Taxonomy (NCBI): domain Eukaryota; kingdom Viridiplantae; phylum Streptophyta; class Magnoliopsida; order Solanales; family Solanaceae; genus Capsicum; species Capsicum annuum. Next base: position 199,790,046 of record NC_061119.1, on the reverse strand, counting down.
TGAGTTTATATTGAGCAAGTGGTGGAAGGTTTGGGGTTCCTAGAAAGATTTAACTACTAGTTAATGAAATGTGTAAGAACAGTTGGTTACTCTATTGTGATAAACAATAGTACTACAACTAGATATTTCCAGGATGGTAGAGCGTCGACGCAGGGTGATCTAATGTCCCTATTTCTCTTTACCATTTTAATGGAGTATCTTTGGAGACAAATAGAAGATCCTAGTCCAAAGAAGGAATTTCAACATCATCCTAAATGACCAAAGCCAAAAATTACTCACGTAAACTTTGCACATGATCTACTTTTTGCTACAAGGGATACCAAATCAATAGGGGTTTTACATGACAATTCATAGCCTTTACCAAAGCTTCAAGACTTCAAGCCAACTTGGAAAAGAGCTGTGCTTACTTTGGAGGAGTCAGGAGTTGATAGTAATACCAAGATAATCTTACACCATCTATGGATATTAGGAGAATTACCTTCCAGATATTTGGGGATTGCATTGGCGTCTAAGAAGCTATTGTTTGTTCACTGGCAACCTACATGTTGTGTCATATTTTGATGATGACCAGTTGATATTGGAGGACCAGTTCCCTTGCATACTTTCCCTGGTGCAACTGTCATATCTCTGCACAGTTTTGTTTGCTAGTGCAACAAACTGTTCAGGTGCACAACGTACCTGATTAGACACCTGATCCAGTCAAAATTCAACCCTTATTTCTACAGTACTATAAATTTAAAGAGATGCTCCTCCCTCAATAGTTTTTGCAATCATAGAATTTCTTGGTAGTGGCAAAAACTCTCAAAGCTCATGTTCTAAGTTATTGTTGTTTTAAGTTAGGGATGTTCTTAATTGTTACAATTTTAAGTTAGGGTTCTTGACTTTTGCATTGTAACTGATTTACTCAACTTATAAGAGTAAAGCTTTGTTATTGATATAGAGTTTCTCAAGTAGAGTTACCTGAGGTCGATTAGGTTAGAGTTAACCAATATTGAAAGTGCAACTGACGGAGCTGGCATAAGGTAGTTGTAGAAGAGTTATTACAACTTGAAAAACTTAAGAGTTAAGTACTAATGGAGTCTATAATCAAGATGAGTTTTGATTATATTAGAGTTTGAGAGCTTGTGAGGGAAAGCCATTGTTTTTCCTCCCTTTATCAAGGAGGTTTCCAAGTAAATCTTTGTGTTTTTTTTATTTTTTTAATTTTTATTTGTGTGCTGTTTTGTTACTATACTCTTTACTTCAGCGACCTGGTCCCTTAGAGGTGGTGTACACCCCACGTTTCAAAAATTGGTATCAGAGCAAGAAGACACTAAAAGACTAACACCTAGAATGAATTCTTGATCATGGTTAAACCACCTAATCGATCTGGAGGAGGGACAACTACTACTAGGCCACCACATTTTGAATAGGCAATTTATAAGTGGTGGAGAACTAGGATGTTTAATTTCATTATAGTTGAGGATAGTGAGGTGATGGATATGATACTTGATGGTCCTTATGCACCAATAAGGAAAGTCAAAGAAAGGGACATAACTAGAATGGTTGTCAAAACCAAGAGGAAATATGATGATGAAGATCGTAAGAAAATTAAAATGAATTTCAAGGCCAAAAAATTGCTAGTGTGTGGAATAGGACCTAATGAATATAATTGAATTTCTACTTGTGAAAATGCCAAAGAAATCTACGATTGTCTAAGAACAACTCATGAAGGAACAACTGATGTGAAAGAGTCAAAAATAGATATATTAACCACTCAATATGAAGCCTTCTCCATGAAGGAAGGGGAAACAATCCAAGAAATGTATACAAGGTTCATCTCAATCACTAATGAGCCGCACTGCCTTGGTGAGGTTATTCATTTACATAAACAAGTGAGGAAAATCCTAGGAGTTCTTACCAAGTATTGGGAAAGCAAATTTGATGCTATTATCGAGGACAAAAACCTGAAGACACTTACCATGGATGAACTGATTGGAAGTTTAAAGACTCATGAATTGAAGAAACAACCGGGTCAAGAAAAGAAGGAGACTAAAAAGGAAAAGTCACTGGCATTAAAAGCATCAAAGTCTAAATCTAGTGAAGATGATATTGATGTGTCTTACTTGGCTAAGAATATTGCGAGGGCAATGAAGAAAAGTGACCAGTTTCAGAGAAAAGAAAGTCGCAATAAAAAAGGAGGTACTATTAAAGTCTATCACAAATGTGGGAAACCTAGGCAATTTATTAAATATTACTCTCTTCATAAAATAAACTACCAAGAACACCTAAATTCAAGAGGAGACAAAGGAAATAAGAAGGACCAGGTTCTTGATAAGTCAAGAAGAAAGGTTGTTGCAGATTATGTAGTGAAACAAGCCCTGACTGTGGGGAGATACCTCAAGTGAATCTAATGAATTTGAAAAGACTGAGGATTCTTCTATGTTAGCTGTGGAAGATAGTGAAACCTCCTACAACTCTCTTTTTGCTCTCATGGCAAAATCAGATGATGAAGAAGAAAATGAGGTAACGCTTTTTGATATTTAGCAGAACTTGAATGATTATTCCTCTAAAAAGATAAATAACCTAGCAAATATATTACTTGATTATGTGTCTGAACTTACTCCTGAGAGGGATTCATTTGAAGATAAGGTGGAAAATCTAAAACATGAAAAACTTGCCTTAACCATTCAGTTGTCTGAAGTAGGCGAACAATTTTTAAAACTAATATCTGAAAACAAAGATTTGATGGATCAACTGAAGAAGATCACTGAATCTGATAGAAAAGGCAAATAAAAAGATTCAAAGCTTCAGATTGATCTTGAAGAAAAGTTAAAGAATTATCAAAAACTTTATATGAATGTTTTTCATAAGAATAAAGAACTGAAAAAGGACCTGGTTTATCTAAAACCAAATATTAACAAATCCCTAAAATGGACCCCATTTTCACAGATCCTTACTAATTTAACTAGTTAGGGGGATTAATAATGGTAGAGGTCTCGGGTATCAGTACAATACCCACAATACTAAGACCCAAGACAAGCATGTTTGTGTTGCTAAAAACAAAGCCAACAATCTTATATGCACTTACTTTGGTAGGGATGGTCACTTAAAGGAGAAATGCCAGGGATAGATTAGAGTTAACCTGAAAACTACTAGATATGTTCAACTGAAGCAGTCTTTCTATATGGGATCTAATTCCTTGATAAATTTTACGAAGTGAAAACTACCTAAATGGACCAAGAAAGATGTGATAAGCTCTTTGTCTTCCTTTTGAGAACTCAAACTCAAGTGGGTTCGCAAGTCTAACAAATGAACTCTATATGCAGGTAGGAGTAAGAGAAGACAATTAAAGCTGGTTCATGGATAGTGGATGCTCTAAGCATATGACTCATAACACTCAAAGTTACACTCAAATTAGGTGTAAGGTGAACGTTGTCAATATAATTATCCAACTATGAGTTGAGATCAAATCCATGAGGAGTGAAGACATAGAATTCATGAATTATGAGTGTTGAGAGTTAACTATATGTTAACCTGTAATGCGAAATTTAAACAATACATGAAAATAAATTTGGTGGGGGGGGGGGATTTGATTTGGACGATGTTAAACATTACAATAATTGAAACTATTACGAGATTGAAAAATTTAGAGGTGTTACCAAATTGAAAGAGGCCTTGGGGTTACACAATTCTAAGTGGGATTCACGCATGAGTTGTCAATAATTAGTCCAAATTTAGTTAAAGGTTTAGGGTAGGTTAGATTAAGGGGTATTGATGTTAATCTTCCAATAAAACACTAAATCTTACTTGTGGGTTCTTTCGAACACCTCACATGCTTATCAATTCTACCAATCCATTACCTCAACTAACACCCTTATTTATAAAGTTCACAATTGTTCCTTACCCATATCCCCTCTTCAATGATGGTATAGGTTCAACGGTTCCTCACCCATATCCCTTCTTTCAAGGATGATGTGGGTTCAAGGATAATAGGGGTTTACAACTTTCAATTCTTAATGAAACATGGAACAAAAGAAAAATCCATTACAAACAACTAATTAATTGGACTAACAATCAACACCCATGCATTAATCACCACCTAATCAAACATAACCCCAAGAGACAAATTTAGTTACCCATGAAAGTAAAGAGAAGATATATACCCAAATTGGCATTCAACTCATCCATTGAAATCAAAGTAAATATATTCTCCAAGCTTTAAATTCTATCAAATAACCAAAATCTCTCTTAGGAACACAACACAAATTGTCTTCACTCAAAAATAGTGTATTTCTCTCTCAAAACCTAAAAAATTAGATGCTGAAAACATGAAGGGTTTAGCCTTTTATATCTTTGGATTGAGCCTTGTGAAATTCCATTGTTTCCATTGCAAGTTTGCCCAGTATATGCGATCGCACCCTCTATTCATGATCGCGGTGCATCAGCTCGCGATCGTAGTATTTCTACCTACTTAGCTCTCACGTTCGCGACCATCAGAGTGAGATCGCCATACATGAGGGTCATATCCTGGGGAATGTCTTTCAAAATTTGTCCATTTTTTTTTTATCATTTTCCTTCCATTCCAGCTTTGCCTTTGCATTTTTCTCATTGAATTTCCCTATATGATCACAAACATTAGAAATTAGTGTATTTTATTAAGAATTAGTCTCATATATTCAATTAATCCACTATAGTGTATAAAAATGAGATTCAAATGAGTGGAAAATTACACCCTCCTTTAACTCCACATAACACTAATTAGATCAAACTTAGATAATTGGCCACTCTATTCATTTCTAAATCACACATGTTCCTACCTTTTTCTCTTTAGTTAATCCATCTTTTGAAAGCATTCTCTTAACATTCTTTTTATTTTTGTAACTTTATGCTTTTCTTTCTTTTGTTGCTTCCTTTCTTTTTTTTCTTTCATTTTCCATCATGGATTCATTTTTAGGCACTTTTTTACAAGATCATGGACATAATCACCTCTTCTAAGTTCCATTATACCCCTAACTTAGGCTTTTAGCCTCAAGTTGGCAATTTTAAATTCAAGGAGGGTAGATTCAAGAGAGAGATAATTTTCAAACAGTTCGAGGCTTATAACGTGGTTGCCAAAGAAAGGTTATGTAACACCCCGTGGTTTTTCTTAGCTTAAAATTTGTCCCTAGAATGTTAAAGACTTACTTTAAAGATGAATACACTTTTATACATGTGAAATTTTCAATATTTTGACTTTTCATCGTGTGGGAAATTGAATAAGCTTTCCATCGATATCAAATTCTCCCAAATCTAACACCCGAACGAAGAGGTAGAGCCATTTTAGTAAGATTGTACCACCTGATACTTTAATGCATCACGGAGACAGTCCAAATGACATTTGTCATTTTCCAGTGAGACAACACGATACCATAGCATCACACCAAAGGGAAAATTCACAGCTAGTGAGGTATCGCGTGGCACCGCATTGTGCAATCAGCCCTGTTCCCAATCGTCAGTTTCTAGTGATAGCGCGATAGCATCGCGTCGCGCTATCTTACAAAATTGGGATTTTTTATCAGTTCTGAGTTTTAATTTTGATAGAACTAAGGTCTTTTTCCCTCACCCTTAGTTAGCCTAAACTGCAATCAAACCCTAAAAGAGCACAAATTGCTCATTTATTCACTATTTTCTCAATAAGCAAACTACTCTTTCTTAAAGGACAAAACCCTTGTTCAAGAAATCAAGGTCAAGCTCAAGAAATCCTTCAAGAACTTCAAGAAATTCACTATCCCAGGTATTTTAGGTGTTCATCTATGGTTTCCTTTCACCCATAAAGTCCAAGAATCCCTTTTTAAATATACAAGATCTCAGATTTATGATTTTCAAGTTTGAATTAGATTGAATTCATGTTTAGGATAGTAGTTGGCTTTCGATCCATGATTTAAGTGCAAGTTTCATGAAATGGAATAGCATGTGTGATGAATATGTGATTATCTTGATAAACCCTTGAATTTACAAAGTGATTAATATGTCTATGATATTAATTGGGTTTTAATCCATGATTATTTATGATTCATGAAATTAGACTAGTATTTTATAGGCGATTATATGAATTGCATGCTAAACCCATGAAATTATAAGTTGGGCATTGTAGTTGACATGTTTATATGTTATCCATGATTATGTGCATGAAGTTGTGCTCCCCAAGTGTTTGATAGAATATCCATGTGAATAAAGTGATGAAATCATGACATGTTAGTATATGAACAAACTTATACCCTACAAGTGTTTGATAAAATATCTCTATAGATGATATATGAACATGTATACATTGTTATGCTTTGCAAGATAATGTGATGCTTTACTTTTCCTGCTATCGAGTCCTGGGGGTATTTAATACTAAAAAAATTTAGCTGTTTATTTAGAGCTAGTGTCAGTTACAAAATAGTGTCAGTCTTGTTATGATCAATAGTACTGTTAGTTAGATATAGAAATCAGTCAATTACAACACTTAGGAAGCTTAGAGAATTCAGTCCAGTATAACAGTTCAGTGTCTATTCAGTTGGGAGTAGGATTTAGCACCGAGCGAGTGCAGGGATGACGGCTTCCCCGTTAGATAGGCAGAGTTGTTAGCAGTAGTCCCTGTACTTTAAAACTGCATAGCTAACGTAGGATGAGGAGAGTCACCCATCAGACTAGGCTTGACTACCTCCCAGGGGTCACCCGTCAAATTAGGCTTGGCTCCACCTAGGTGTCACCCGTAAGTTAGTTTTAGAATCTTGGTTTTCTAGTATTAGTACCTGTGGCACGGTATTAGCACCCTTCCAGCTGGGGTTATAGGTTGGAACCCAATCAATTTAGAGAGGGGCATGTCGATTAGATAATACCTCCCACAGTTTCAGTTTCGGTCTTCTGTAGGGAACTCAGTTCAGTTCTATAGGATTAGGACTGTCAGACATAATCAATTCAAAACTAGTAATTCAATTATCAATAACATAAATATATGTTACTCAGTCATTATAATTAAATACTTAGCTTCAGAAAAGCTCAGTTGCAGCATGTATATAAACGCACAGTATTGCATACTCAGTATTTGCCATAGTTCAGATTATCCATGTACTCTCATGTTTAGTTATTCTATATCATTTAGTCAGTTATTGTTCATGCATATGAACCTTTGCATTCATCCTTACTTTATCTAGCATACTAGTATATTCCCACGTACTGACACATACTTTCCTACGGTATGATGTTTTATATCATAGGTTCAGATGCTTAGGTACCCGACCACACAGAGTAGATTCAGATTCAGCCAGCAACAGTAGATTTAGCAGTAAGTCCTCATCATTCAAGGATATTCTATTATTTCATACTTTTAGTAGATGTAGTAGTTCAGTAGATGGAGTTAGTTGGGGGATTGTCCCATCAACTCCACTTAAGATAGATCTAGTTGAAGGCTTTTCAGACTAGATTTTTAGATAGTATTCAGTATTACATATGTTATATTTTTTCAGTAGTTTAGATATTTTGAATCTTATGGCATTTCAGACCATTTTTTTTGCATTAATTATAATATTATTATTCAGTGCTCACAGCAGATATCATTCATGAGTTAGCTTGTGGTCCTTCGGGGTCATAAGTACCGTGTGATGACTAGGGGGTAGTCTTGGGTCATTAAAAACATGGTATCAGAGCCTAAAGTTCAACAGAGTCCTAGGAAGTCTAAAAGCCACATCAAGTAGAGTCTTGTGCATGGGCGTGTAGCATACCACACTTATGGACAGGATTCTATGAAATGTTTTAGGCAAGTTTTCCCTTCTTTAAGTATTCATGTTGTGCAAGTGAGCATGATATCAAGTTAAACTCTCAGTCTAATTTATCTCTTTCTTATGCTTCCAGAACATGCCTTCAAGAGAAGCTAATGAAAGAAGTAATGAAAATCAGTCAGCACCTCAGCTCGTTCAGGCAGATCCCCTGGATGAGTATGTCTCTCATTCAGAATTCAGAGTTATTTTCACTGCGTTAGCCAATTTAGTAATTTCTCAGAACAATCTACAGAATATTGTCCTATCTAAGCTTGGGGTTTATACTCAGCAAAGAAAGATGGAGAAGCGTAGGATGGATGATAGAGAGAATAAGAGAGTCAAAACAAGTGGTTTTAGGCCAAGGTTAGAGGGTGGTAACCGCTTCTAGTTCCATTAGAAATTCTCAGCTCCTAATCCCTTTATAGGTAGTGCACCAGTGCCAAAGTTTAGAAATGACACTGGAGGTATCACGTCAGGCTTTAAGACTCAGGTAGCCTAAAAAGAAGTCGTACCCACCCTCTTTGTTAGAATTGTGGAAGAAACCATTAGGGTGTCTGCAGAGCTGGCAGTGATATTTGTTTTGAGTGTGGCAAGCCAGGGCACAGAGTCAGAGATTGTCCCCAGCCAGGTCCTCAGGGTCAGTCCAACCATCCTTCAGCTCAGTCCGGTCGCCCGACCCAGCAGGGTGCCACTACCAGTACCGCCAGTAGGCAATACCCAATCAGGATTTATGAACTTCAGTCCAGATAAAATTAGGAAAGTTCTCCTAATGTAGCCATTGATACGTTATAGATGTCCCATTTACATATTTATACCTCATCAGACCCAAGAGCTTCTTTGTCTTTTGTATCTCTTTACATAGCAATCAACTTTAAGGTCAGATCAAATCTTAACAGAACCTTTCTTAGTGCCTACCTCAGTAGATAAACCTATCCCAGCCAGACGAGTATACAAAAATTGCTCGGTTTCAGTATTCCAAAAAATTCCTTCAGTTGAGTTCAATAATAGAGTCGTTCAATTTTAGTTTCTGAGGGATCAATCATTGAATGAAGGGGTAGTACCTCAGTTTTGGTTAATTTAAGTTTGAATTTTTGAAAATTAAGCTAATAGAAAAAAGGGAAAGAATTCTAAGCTAGTTAGTGTTGAGGTTGCTATATGATGATTGTTGGAGCTATAGAAAGCTAATAATTGTGTATCAGAAGAAAGTACAAGTAGTGGGCCTTTCGTTATCAGGTGTAGTCCTTTAGAACGATTTTAGTATTTTTAAGTATTGTTATAACCCAAACTCTAGAGTAAAGTGGTGACCGTTCAGTTTAGGGTTGTTGATTAATTGGTTCACAGTTTTAGAATAATGGCTTTAAGCTAAGGGAGAGATGGCAGAACAAGTAACCAAGTCAGATTTTTAGATTTTAGTATTGATGTCATTATGGGAAGAAAAGCAGTGGGAGAAGATGATGCCCAACCCATCTTTACCTCAGTGCCAAGTCTTTTACTTCAGTTATGCCGATATCTACGTATGCCTTATATGTTAGCTCTATGATCATAGTTCATATTCGTGCATATTAATGAAAATCATGTGCGCTTACAACTCCTAGTATAAGGAGTTCCAAATCACTTAGTTTTACAAATCATGTTCCATGAATACAAAAACTCCAAACTCAGGTCATACAGCTCATGACTCATGTACTCATGCTTTATGGTATGTTCAATTCCAGTACTCATGCTACTCTCTTAATAATCAGCTAAATTCAGATTATGTCAGGTATACCCTCAGTTAGACCTCTTGATAAATCCATGATGTTGATATTCTATTTATTAGGCCTCAATTAAGTACAAGTTTAGTGTAGTGTCCACTTATGCTTCAAGTCCTCATGTTTTAGCCTTTCAGTGAACTCTCCTTATGAGATGTAGTGATTAGCAATTGCTTAAAAGGGAAAGAATGGGGTAAATATTTCTTGTTAAAATAGATTAGTGCACACTTGTTTTACACGAGGATGTAGTCAGGAAGATAGGCTTGAATATCATATTGGTGTGTAAGTGAATGGCTAGCAGGAGGCTATATTTAGTTGTTAAAGGGAGATGAGAAAATAAGAGAAGGCAGAGTGTGGTTATATATTCAGATCCTCAATTTATGTCAGTCTCCCTCACGTAGTTTCGAACCCAGTACTCATACAGTATCTATGTTTTATCATATCCCAGCATTCAGTTCCAGTATGAATCTCAGTCACAGTCTCAGTTCATCAGTCAGCTTAGTGACTCAGTTTAGTTTCATATTTGCTTGACCATAATGTACAGTTACCAGTTATTAAGTTATCAGCATTTCAATACTTCATCTTACAGACCATTTCAGAATCAAGTTATGCGCTCAGTCTTGCATTCTCAAATAAGAACAGTTTTCATAAATTCATATTCAGTTACCTTACGTTCCTCAGTCAGTCCTTACCTCATATGCATAGTACTCAATAGTGTCAATCCAGTTATTTATGCTAAGAACAGTTCAATCTTACAAGACCAGTATTCATCTATCATTCATTTAGTTAATTAGATAAGCTAGTATGTTTATACTTTCGTGCTCAATGCCCGTGTAAATGTTTTCAGTAGTTTCAGGTGAAGTGCTATGCTAAGATGGAGAGTATAGTTGAGAAATTATTCAAAAATGGTGTTTAATCTTAAAAATTTGTAGCTGCAGTGCACAGGGCTTAGCAACTCTATCTTAGAAGGTGTTTTGTAGGCCTTACTCCATGTTATAGAATTATAGCCATGTTATGATTTCTTGTTCATATGTCTTATTCAGACCTTGCTAATATTTCCTTGCTCCCTAAAGTCAGTAGAACTCTATAGAAAGAGTGTCAAGAACTGCTCCACTCAAGTATAAGTTTTCAGCATGAGTTATTCTGTAAAGCCAGTACTACAGGTTAACAGTCAGGCGGACAAGTTCATATGGTTTCCCATCTTTCCATCTAGTTGTACTAGCTGAAGTTTCATGATTGTTACCATTCTAAGATAGAGCATCCTAGTAGTAATGAGTTTAGCTTAGTTCATGTATCATGTCTCAGTTTTAGATCGTAGATATTCAGTTACGGTTCAGTTCGTAGGTGCCCCATGCATTGTCTCATACTTATCCTCAGTATCTCAGTCAAGTCAACATTCTTCAAGGGACATAGTGTCCCAAGGGAGAGATACACTATAACCCCTGAGCTTTCATGTCCTAAACCTTCCATTTTCTCTTGACATTACTAATCCAGTTGGAGTAATGGATACTCATAAGTTGACTCTTTCATTCTAATCTTAGTCATATGAACATCCTTATGTCATGATGTGTATCTAAGAATCAGTCCAGTTCATGTATCATGATTAAGACTAAGTCCTATTCTCACACCCCATTTATTCATGTTCAGTAAATGATCTCAGGTTTATAAGTATTCTTAGGCTAGGATAATAGTCTTCCTTAGATTTACCCAGTTTTATGTCCAAGATATGATTATAAACTTGGTATTCCTTACTATTACACGTTCATTCATACATTCATAAATCCATTCAGCCATGTACTTCATGCATCAGATATGCATGGTCAGTATGTAAAATCAGTGTATCAGTAGCTTCAGTCATGTACTCATGCTTCCGTTATACATGTTCAATTTGTAAACATAATTTATCAGTGCTTCTCAGCTTAACCAGTCTCATTCGAGGATGAACGTTCTCAAGGGGGAGATATTGTAACACCCTGTGCTTTTTCTTAGCTTAAAATTCATCCTTAAAATATTAAAAACTTGCTTTAAAGATGAATACACTTTTATACATGTGGAATTTTCAAGATTTTGACTTTTCCTCATGTGGGAAATTGAATAAGTTTTCCATCAATACCAAATTCACCCAAATCAGACAGCCGGGCAAAAAGTTGGAGCCATTTTAGTAAGACAGTGTACCACCTGGTACTTAGCACATTATGGAGACAGTCCAAATGGTATTTGTCATTTTTCAGTGAGACAACGCGATAACATTGCATCGCGCCACTAGCCTTTTTTCGTAATTGTCACTTTCTAGTTTGACTACGCGATCATGGTGTGTCGCGCCAAAGGAAAAATTTGCAACTAGTGAGGCACCGCGATGGCGCCACGTCGCGCCATCAATCCAGTTCCCAATCGTCAATTTCCAGTGACACAACGCGATAGCACCACGTCGTGCCAGCTCATAAAATTAGGATTTTCAGTTAGTTTCGAGTTTTAATTTTGCGGGCACTAAGGTCTTTTTCCCTCACCCCTAGTTATCCTAAACATGCAATCAAACCCTAAAAGAGCATAAATTGCTCATTTATTCACTATTTTCTCAATAAGCAAGCCACTCGTTCTCAAAGGGAAAAACCCTAGTTCAAGAAATCAAGGTCAAGCTAAAAAAATCCTTCAAGAACTTCAAGAAATTCAATAAATTCAATATCCCAGGTATTTAGGTGTTCATCTATGGGTTCATTTCACCCATGGAGTCCAAGAATCCCTTTTTAAATATACAAGCTCTCAGATTTATAATTTTCATATTTGAATTAGATTGAATTCATGTTCATGATAGTAGTGGGGTTTCAATTAATGATTTATCTCAAATATTCAATATCAACGTTCTTATAACGCACACTTTCTAAAAAAACACAATTTCCAATGGGGATTCACAACTCAAATATCAAAATCATGATAAATATCGTTCAAGATTCATGCTTTATATCACCACACATGTAAATTCATCTTTCAAAATCATAAACATCAAGATTTCATAAGAATCATTATAAGATATGGGTTCATGCTTCAAATTCATAAAAATCAAATAAAAATCATGCCTTTGTAAAG
>NC_061119.1:199703221-199777345 GCF_002878395.1 Capsicum annuum | reverse complement strand
AACCACACATGTAAATTCATCTTTCAAAATCATAAACATCAAGATTTCATAAGAATCATTATAAGATATGGGTTCATGCTTCAAATTCATAAAAATCAAATAAAAATCATGCCTTTGTAAAGAAAATTACTTTTGGACACCAGAACGAAAGAGAGTTCTTGTTAAAAAACCCCACATACATTGAATGATGAACTTTAGATCGATACTCATTTTTGAGATGTTAATAGTGCCTTTGAATGATGGTTCTTGGAGTTCTTGAACTAGGAACTTAGAATCTTGAATAAATTTGCAGAATTAATGGTGAACTTTGGATGTTCTTGAAGTTGGATGTAGGAGCTTAGAGTTTTCTTTTGGAGGGAGTTTGATGAAATATAACATATAATGCATCTAATAATCTTTAATATAGGGTTTGGAAGGATTTTGGGTGAGGGGGGAATGACCAAACCGCCCCTAAAAATCACAAAAATTCTCGAATCTGTCCTTTGGTGGACTGTTTTGATAGTCTGAAGTAGATCAACCATAACATTTTACTCCGATACTCATATTGGATGAAACCAATTTCATTTGAAAGAGGACTATCATATATTTCCATTGATATATAGTATTTCACCCAGATCATTGTGTACAAGGAGTTATGATCGTTTGAAGTTGACCCAAAAATTCACTTTTGATAGGCTAAAGTAGATCGAACATAACTTTTTACTTCGATAGACAAATTCAATGAAACCAATTTCATTGGAAAGAGGACTCGTAGAGCTTTTTGTTAATATATAGTAGATCACCCAGATCATTATGTAAAATGAGTTATGATCATTTAAAGTTGGAGCAAAAATACGCCAGGCCTCAGTACTTTTTCCTGCACGTTTTATTGTTCACTACTATTCATGGTTCGATCGGAATGTTCATAACTCGTCGCTCGGGTGTCCATTTTGGATGATCCACATATCACTCTACGAAATGGTGGATCATAATCCAAGACATTTCGCACGTAAAATTTATAATTTATTCTAGAATATAGAACCCAACACGTTTACGCACAAAATTTCAATGAAAAATTTTTCGGGGTATTATAGTATGGAGCTTGAATAGATTACTCGAATTGCTTCTGAGATTAGAAATGTATCACTTGAATACTATTAGATCTGAGCTAGTTATAGGACTGAGGCTAGATTACTAGCGATACAGAGATTACAGAGATAATTGAGTTTATTGAGCTTTCTTAAGTTCTGCACTTGTCCGAGGATACAGAGTTCTATAATTCACTGAGTTCTGAGAATCATGGGTCGACTGGAATTATCAAGAAAATAACATGGGCTCTAGACAACAACTCTATTGTCGAGTATAAATTCCCCCAGGACTCGATGACATAAAAGTAAAGCATAATCATTCATTTATCATCACATTCATTCATATATCATCACAATCATTCATGCATCATTAAAATCATCAAAGCATCTCATAATCATTAAAGCATTTTCACAGTCACGGAGGAGTCACTTAAGGCATCTCGGAATCATAATCATTTAATAACGTAGGGAAAAATATGCTACTAGATCGTACTCCATTCAGCAAGGTCTTATATCAAGTACTTCATACCTATATTAGTCTTGACATGTATTTGGATATCACATGGCTTGGAAAAACTTCATACTATCACGTCATAACTTACTTGCTAACCACTTGGCATATATTAAAAGCGTAATATATATCAAGAGCACATAATTGGAGAATTTACTACTATCACTTCTCCACTTGTTCACTAAGGTCCTTCAACAAAATACTAGACATGCACGGGTTCACACTTATTTGGGAATTTCCTACTACCATGGAATAGTTCATTCACTTGGGTGTTTTATCAAACACTAAGCACAAACTAACTCACAATTTTGGTTTCCTATTCAACAAACCATAATGTCCCTTATGCTTCACTTAATATCTTTATCAAACCTATCGGGGACATGCTTCACTTATTCAACCATTTCTACACCCAAAAGTCATGAACACATCACATAGAAAACAACTTCAAGAAGGTCTATCAAAAACATCACATAAATTCCACATACTAGGGTCAAAGCTCATAAATTTTGTAGGCAAACATAAATCAAAAATTAAAAACATATTTAACATCAATTTAAACTCATACAAATCATTAAAAACTCATAAACATAAAAATCTTTTAGTTTTAAAAAGGGCTCTTGAGCTTCTTGGATGAAAGGGACTCAATAATCAACATCTACGTACCTTAATCTTTGAAATTGCATAATTTTAATGCTTGAGACTCTAGCCGCACTTGTAATGAATAATCCTTGAAGTTCACACTATTAGGAACTTGATTCTTGAAATCTTAAAGAATTTATGGATGATTTTTGAAAGATTAGGGTTCTTGATGAAACCCTAGTTATTTTTCCTTTAGAGAATTTGGAAGAGAAAAATGATGAAATCAGTGTTTTGGAAGAGGTTTACCATATTTATATAGGCTTCTAAAAGGTGGGAAAAGACCAAAATACCATTGCAAAAATGTTCTAAAATTGCTGGAAAAATATTGCTGACGACATTTGTGGCAAGCCGTCAGGCCTGTGACTGGCCATCACAAAAAGGGTGGATTTTGTGAGTTTCTGCCTAAGGCTGATGATGTCGTCAGAAATGTCTTCAAAAATATGACAGGCCATCATAAATGTCATCAAAAATGTGATGGTCCGTCAGAAATGTCGTCACACATTTCCCAGCTTGACATGCTGGAGTAAAATAGGCATAACTCTTTGCTCCGACATCGGTTTTGGACGAAATTGGTATCATTAGAAAGATAATTCAATGAGATTTCATTTGATATATAGTAGGTCCTTGAATTCAATATATACGAGGAGGTATTGTCTATTGAAGTTGACCCAAATTTTGACGGCACTAAAACTTGAACGATAGGAAAGCTTTCAACTCCTCCATGAGTTAGGGGACCTCTATGATCTTAATTCATGCTCAAATTGATTCCCACACGATTCAAATTATTTCATACTTGGAAGGATATTTCTGAAACATTAGACTCAGATTTTTGTATTACCAAAATACGCTCTAAGGCTCAGACTGGAAGAGGATTTTGCAGGGCATTACAACAATATTTGAATTTTAATATAAAACTGCAGTTTTTCCGACATAATGTAACTGTTATTTTTTGAAAACTGAAAGTTTAATTAAAGTTCACATAAATTCCTCTATTTTATTGCTTCTTATACAAATTAAATTAAATAATGTTCTTCACATCCTAAACACATGCTCTTAAAATTAAGTGTTACTAATGTGCTGAAATTTAACATATTAAAATAGGATAAGTTTTTGTAATAGGTATAATGGGAGAAAAAGACTATTATAGATGGATTTAATTAATACCTCTCCAAATGCATTCTACCTGTTTGCACTAACTTGAAGTTGAATAATGTGCATAATGAAAGGATTTTTCAGATTAGTAGAACATATTTGTAATAGAATGGTTTGGACTCCCAAACTTGATTTAAATGAGGTCCAAAAAATCTAAAACTTATCCGGGGATACCTACTAATATTCCTAATCATTGATCAACATAAAAATCAAAATTTGAAGGTTGTATTGATCTTGAAATAAGATTTTCAACTTATGAACGCTAAAATATTTCTAAGTGTAAACACTTAGCTGAAATTTCTTGGCCTGGGACCTCTTTTCATTCTTGAATGGACTGAGTTAAGCTTAGAATTTTGCAGGGTCATATAAAATCTCTCTCTTTGGAACATTCGTCCTCGAATGAGACTGACTAAGCTGACAAACACTGATAGAATGAGCTTACACACTGAACATGCATATCTGATGCATTAAATGCCTGACTGAAACTACTGATAAGCTTAGTTTTCAAGCTGAAAACGCATATCTGATGCATGAGTACACGAATGAACTGATTCATGAATGCATGACTTGATATTCAATGGTAATGGATACCTAGATTATAACTGTAACTGAACATGGAACTAAGCCAATCTAAGGAAGACTGTTACCTTAAGATGAGAAGGCTGATGAATATGAGATTATTTACTAGACATGCATGAACAGGAACATGAGAACATAACTGAGCCTGAAACGTGACACATGAAATAAATATCATAAACTAAACTGAGCCCCTAAATACATGGCTTATGGCTAAAATTGGAACTCGAGGGTCCACCTATGAGTACCCACTACTCCAAACTAGATTATGTAAAGAGAAGATGGAAGGTTTAGGTCATGAAAGCTTGGGGGATTGTAGTGCATATCCCCTTTAGGACATTATGCCCCCTAAAGAATACTGACTTACTTGAGATACTGAGAAAGAGTGGAAATGATGCACAGGGAACCTATGAACTGAATCGGGACTTCATATCATGGATCAGAAACTGAGGCATGATACATGAACTGGGATGTACTCACAACTACTTGTTTTCCCCATCTTGGAATGGTTACATCCATGAGACTTTGGGTAGTGCAATTAGATGGAAAGATAAGAAACCAAACCATACGAACTTATCTGCTTGACTATTAAATTCAATTTCTGGCTTTGTGGACTAACTCAGGCTGGAAACTTATAATCGACTGGATCCTTTCTTTGACTCCCTTTTTATATAGTTCTACTGGCTTTAGGGAGAAAGGAATCTTAGCATGGACTGAATAAAACATCTAAATAAGAAATCACATTCTGACTAAAATTTTGTAGTGTGAGGCGAGGCCTACAAAACATCATATAAGATAGAGTTACTAAGCCTTATTTCTCAACTACCCCCTCAACTATAATTTGTATTTCAACATAGCATTTCACTTGAGGCTACTAAAAATATATACATGGGCACTGATAAATCTACCTACTAAGGTCTGATCTGGACTGAATTCCCCAGCTATGTTCAAGCCTACTCAAATCTTTGAAATGAATTTAGCCACTTACACATCAATATGCATTCAAGCCTATCTTCATAACTATAGCCTCGTGTAAAGCTAGCATGCAATAATCTTTTTTTACCATGAAACATTTACTCTCTCCCTTCTAAGCAACTGCTCATCACTATCTAATTTCACAAGGAAAGGGTACTGAAGGTTAAAACATGAGGACCTAAAGCATGATTAGATACTAGACTGAACCTGACACTTAACTGAGGCATGAAGAATAGAACATCAATATCCTGGATTTTATCAAGAGATCTAAACTGAGGATTTAAATGACAAAAATAAGAATTTAACTGATCATTAGGAGTATTAAATAAGTCATGGGAACTGAGCATACTGTAAAACATGACATGAGTACATGATTCATGAGTTGCATGACCTGAGTTTGGAGTTTCTGTATTCATGAAACGTGATTCGTAACATAGAGTTAACTGGAACTGCTCATACTAGGAACTATAAGCATATATGATTTTCATTAATGTGCAGGAATATGAGCTATGATCATAAATTTGATATGTAAGGCATAGGTAGCTATCATGATAGCTGAGGTACAAAACTTTTCATTGAGGTAAAGACCGGTTGGGTATCAATCTCTCCCACTGCTTTTCTACAGATAATGACATTACTGCTAAAATCTGAAAGTCTACCTTGGTTACTTGTTCTACCATCTCCCTCTTAGCTTAAAGCCATTTTTGTAAGTCTGTGAGGCACTTAATAGACTCTAAATCAAATTGAAATCACTTTTCTCTAGAGTCTAAGATATGACAATGCTCATAAACACTAAACTCATTCTGAAGTACTACTCCTGATAACGTAATGTTCACTGGTAGTACTTCCTTCTGACACATGATTCTTAGCTTTCTATTGCCCCAAAAATCATCATATAGCAAACTCAACACTGACTAACTTAGAATTCTCAACTCTTCTTTCAACTGGTTCAATCTAAGAAAATTCAAGCTTAAATCAACAAAAACTGAGGTACTACCCCCTTCATTCAATGAATGGTCCATTAGGAAATTGAAATGGAATGACTCTATTACTAAACTTAACTGAAGAGATTTTCTGAAATACTGTAACTGATACGGGTGTCTATAACACCCGATATTCAAGTACGTGTATTGGCATATTCAAGTACGTGTATTGGTCTTTTTTATATGGAATTAATTTTTTTATTTTATTTATATTAGAATTTACCCGTCGATGGTTCCATGCGAAGGTTATTGAATAAGCTTTCCAACGATATAAAGATTTCAAAAAACGAATAGGTTTTGGATATAATCGAGCACGTTCAAAACTATAAAACGGTGGCTGGGATATTTGGGAATAGTAAATATGCAGGAAAATTTCCTGCGCACAAACTACTGAGGCCAGCCGAATTTTTGGGTCAACTTTGAATGATCATAACACCCTTAATATAATGAACTAGGAGAGCTGCGACCTATGAAAAGAAATATCTTTGAGTCTTATTTCCAATTCAATTGGTTTCATCCAAATCCAACGTCTGAGTAAGGAGTTATACTCGTTTTACTTCAGCCTATCAAAACAGATTTTTAGGGTCAACTTCAAACAACCATAAATCTTTGTACAGGACGAACTGGCTGGCCTACTTTATATGAAATGAAAGCCCTTTGAATTATCCTTCCAATGATACCAATTTCACCCAAATCTAATATCGAAGCAAAGATTTATGGTCAATCTACTTTAGCTTATAAAATTAGTCCACCAAAGGACAGATTTGATATTATTTAAATTTTAAAGGCATTTTGGTCATTTCCTATTATATTATGGATGGTAATATGTCTATATATACATGTATATGAGTTTAAAAACTCATTTTCATCATCAATCACTGAGAAAGAACAAACCCTAGCCAAATTTGACCTTTAAATTACTTTTGATTCAACCGTCGAAATTCCAAAGTAATCCGATAACTGTGTTTGTCATCTCGAGAGCTTCGAACGGCACCTATTATTTGTGCAAATAGGATTTCATAATCAAGAGGTGAATTCTAAGGTATGAATATTGTTTGCCTTTGTTCTTTTCCATATGTATATGTGTGATAGAGGATTATATGTATTGGTTGTTATTGAAAGGTGGTGAAAATAGGGTTATGGACTATTTTGCATGGTTTAGTTGTATTGAATAGTGGAAGGTGGATATGGTAATTGAGTTATGGAAGGTGGATATGGTGATATACTATTGAATTGATGATTATTTATGTCTATGGCTCAATTTGGTTTAATGGATTGGTTGGAAGGATAAATGAATCCGAACTTGATATTGGAGGATGTTGTATGAATATGCATGGAATGTGAATGTAATTGGAGTATAAGAGGGTTAAAGTGACACCCTTTATGGTGTAATTAAGGCTTACTACTTAACCACTAGTTTGGTGAATTCAAATAATTGAATTGTGACGCTTGGTCGCTAATACTAGATTGCTATATATGTTCATTGTAGATAAGTAATCCGAAAAGACGGGAAGTCCATTTGGGACTAGTATTGAAGGTTGAAAGTCAGGTATGTAAAGCATATTGTATACCATATCTTTGGCATAAAAGTGAACAATTGTTCTATTAAGAAAGTTTCCAAAGTTATTTAGTAACATGTGATCCATAATGGTTTTGTATGATGTCCTACGTTATCAATGAACTTGTTTCCACCCTAAAAGATGTCAAGACATTCCAATACTTACTTGTTTTCCAAATCTTACATATTTATTGCACTAATGAATGTCAGAAGGTATCCGGTTACTTAAACAAAATCCATGTGCTATTAATGACTCCAAAATGTTTCATTGATAGACCACTAAGTTCCTACCTCATTGTTATGGCATTGATGACTCCAAAACACTTCATTGATGTGCCAATGAGTTCTTACTTTATTGTTATTGCATTGATGGTCTATTTATATGTCTCTTATTGATGTATCATTGTTTCAAAGTATCAAAAATGCGGTGGCGACCGAACTAACAATCTCAAAGATTAATTGAACTAAGTAATGGAAGTTCTCTCTTATAGGGTGGTATCCCAGGGGCATAAGCCTATCATGGTTCGATCCCTATTTATGTGTTTATGGGTGGTATCCCAGGGGCATAAGCCTATCATGAGTTAATCCTAGTTGATATGTACTGGAGGTAGCCTAATGGTCACAGTATAGTATAGTAATGATTACAAAGATGATAAGAACGAAGGTAAAGTGATTGAATAAATACAATGTACAGGTTGTCACAAGTTCTAGTAAGTGTGGTCCACACCTATTACGATTTATTCACTTATTTCTGATTTCTATTGAGCTCTTATATCATATGTGATTATCTACAGCTTTACATACTCAATACATATTTTGTACTGACGTCCCCCATGGGGGACCTACATTTCATGCTGCAGGCCCAGGTACCTCAGCTCATACACCACAAAGTAGGAGCCAGGATATCCAACTGCTTTTGGCGAGCTCCAATTTGCTTCGGCACTTTTTGTGTCATATCCAGTCACTTTTGGTATTGTATAGAAGTTAGTTATATGGTAGGGTGTATCCCGACCTTAGTTAAACTCTGTGTATTATTTAGAGGCTTTGTAGACCTAATGTACAGTCAAGGTGGTGTTTTGTTAATAGACGTGATGGCTCTAATGGCCAAGTACTATATATACATATATATGTGTGGTCGAGCTTATATAGGTGATTATTTTCTTTTATATGCGACACGATGCTATCCGAATTTTGAGTTGTCATAGAGGTATTCATGGAAAGTATAAGGTTATGAGCTGGTTCTCCCGGGCCTCCTCGGTTACGGGTTCCAGTCTGCCCCAATAGGATTTGAGGCATGACAGTGTCACAGGCTCTAGACCATTTACGAGAATTCAAGCTTGGGAACTACAAAGGCTTCAAGGCGTGTTTATGAAAATAGACGCGGTTGAGCTTGTTACAAACTCGCCCAAGGAAGTGTACGTATTGAAATATGGGGGATGACATTAGGGTCCCAAATTACACCTCCAAGGCTGACCCAAACAGTCCACACCTTCTCCTTTCATTAAGGGTAACTGGGTCTTTTTGCCATCCTTTTTCGAAAGACTATTTAAGGTGTTTCTTTAGTCTTGTTCTCTTAGTTAGATTATTCATAAAAATCACTTGTAATATTAAACATCACCTTCCTCTAAATAAGAGAGTAGACCACCATTTGACACCACAAGAAATGGTTTCTTCTTTTGTTGTATCGGCTAGAAACGAAAGTGCTTGAGGGAACTGAGCTCTTCATGTGTTCCGTAAGAACGTGGTTCTTTTTAACTTGTTTTGTAGAGGTTTTAGAGCATTAATACACTCTTTAGTTTATGTTGTGAGTTCTCCTTGTGTTAAGTTACAAATCTTCTCTATCGTTTATGTTGGTGTTTGTTGTTACCATTAAGTGTCTTGTGCGTGTGGACTGTTTGTGTGATTACAGACTGTTTTGTGCTCTTTTAGATACCATTTGGTATCATCAGGTATTAGATACATCATTTATTTCATTCCCAAGAGATCAATCTTGGGATTTTTCACTCAAGAATAAAAATTAAAACGTGTTGAAAAGCTGAAAAACTCAAAAATAGTAATCAGTGCACATTTTTGTGTTTAGGCCAGAATTTGAAGCCTAGTTTTCTTGTGATTTTTGTGTGTTTTGTGTGTTATAGTGTTATATCATTGTTTCCTAACATTATAATAGGTTTCCAAGGTTAAAAATCTCACAAAAGAGGGTTATTCTATGGGTTTGGTGTCTTAGCCGAAGTGTTGTTGTTGTTTGGCCGAATTTGTGTCTAGATATAGGTGTTATTTTGCTTTTCATAGTAGTTTCGTGTGTTAGCTTGTTGTTTACCTAGAACCATAGAGTATAAGGTCCACTATTTGAGCTTTTTTTAAGTGTTTTTGAAGGGTTGGATGACTTGAATATTGTTGTTGGTCATAAGTGTACTTATTGTTGTTGATAATGTTCTTGAGGTGAATGTTCAACAAAAGGTGTGTTTGATTTGAAAAAAAGTAAGAGAGAGGCAAAGTCTTGTATTTGTCTTGGAATTAGTTTCAAGTCAACACCAAAGAGGCAAATAGAAAAAGGGCCTCCCAAAAAGCTTACTTACCAAAAGGGTGTCAAACCTTTTTAAAAAAAGAACCAAAAGGGGGAAGAGACAAACCAAAGCCAAAAAGGTGTTTTGCCATTTTGGTGCAAGTTACTGAAAAGCTTATTGACACATTGACCTTTGGAAAAAGAGTTCCAAGTCTTGCCTTTTTCACTCTGAAAACCAAAAAAGCCTCACTAAACAATCAAGATTGAGTCATTCAAGTAGGAAAACATCAAACTTAAACAAAAACAACAATACCAAACGACCACAATAAAAAATTATGGGCCACATCAACAACAAACTCAAGTCATAGGACCTTCCAAGATTCTTTCCTTGTCTCTATTAGTTTTCTTTCTATTCACTCCTACACTAGTTGGCAACTAAGTAACAACCTACTAAGTTGTGAACTAGTTTTCGAGTACGTCTTCGTGTCAACGTTCTTTGTGGTGCTTTGCTCGTTACCCATTCATAGTTGTTCTTGGTTCAAGTGCGTATGAAACTTCCTTGAGTATTCGAACCAAAATCCATTATAAATCAAGAGTAGACTCATTTCTAAGCACTCAAGGATTGATAGCCGGCTAACAACACTTGAAGGGCCAAGTGAGGAAGCCAAATGTGAAGAGTGTCTGAGGATATTTTAAACAAACATTTGTTTTTTTTTTTGTAGGTACATTGGAAAAGGGAACTATTACACATAGAACCCAAAACTTCCAATGTACAAACCATGGACCAAAATATTTTGAATGCTCTTGTGGCTAATCTTGAATCCTTATCTCGGGACATGGCTAGAGTGAATAGGGGTCTTGATAAGTTGGGAGTGGAAGTGTCCTCTATTAGTGGCCGAATGGAAAGGGTAGAAAGCCAATGTAGTTCTCGACCCTCAACTCCTCAAAAATCATCCTCAACCATTACCCCTGAAGCAATGCACCAAAGAATGTATCTATCAAATTCCATACCTCAAGCCAACTATTACTCACAAGGCCGAGGCCTTGATGGACCAAGCCATTCCCCATATCACCAAGTCCCACATGATGAAATTGGAACCCAAATGCCACCCTTAAATCCAAATCCTCCAACCCAAAATTAGCCAATACAAATAACTCCACCACTAAAGGAAAATCCACCATACCAAATTCCAAATATCCAAAACCCGCCAATGCAAGAAGAGGGATTTGTGAGAGACAATCGAAGGGGATGATATGGAATGTATGATGATCTTTATTTGATAAAAGAGGGGATGAGAGGTTGAATGATAGACCCGAGGGAGAACCGAGGGCTTGAAGGTATGGGTGGCCAAGGCATTCAGGAAAGGGATGTTGGCCTTAACACTCTCAAAATGGGGCTTTCGATCTGTAAGGAAGAAAGTGATCTCGAAGAGTTTGTCGCATGGGAATCCATATGAGAGAGAGTCTTTCAAGTGAATGATCTCACGGAGGAGAAAAAGAGTTTCTACACCATTGCTCATTTTGAGGGATATGCTACCATGTGGTAGGAGTATGTCAAATGTTTTGGCAACGTGTTGATTGAGGGGCAACCCCCTCTTTAGTTTCGATTAAGGTATCTTATGAGGCAAAGGTACCTTCCCGAACAACATGAAATACTTACAAAATTGTACAACTTGAAGCAACGAAAAAAAAGTTTGGCAGCCTACTTTGATGAGTTTCAACAACTAATCTTTAATCTTGATCATAGAGGAGAACAACTGAGCCAAGATATCATTCGGTTCAAGGTCGGCCTAAATAAGGAAATCTCTACACACTTGGCACTTCATAAGATTGAAACTATTAAAGGAATCTTTCAAGAGGCTTTAGAGATTGAACAAGAGAACAAGGAAAGGTCAGCCTACAAAACCAAGGCCTGGACTATGGGGAGAGAAGTGGTTCCCTCATCTTTGGGGTGGAACAAATCTAAACAAAAACCAGTCAAGACCCCTCTACCCATGAGCAAGAGTGCTCAACCACTTCCTTCACTGCTTGAGGGAAAGTCGAATGTTTCTTCCAATGTCAAGGGATTTCAATGCTTCAAATACCACAGATGAGGACACAAGGCTAGTGAGTTTCCTAATCAGAGAAATATGATATTAAGAGAAGGGAAATTGTATTTCTTGGGGGAAGAATTCAGACTTGAAGGGGATAAAAATAAAGAAGTTGCTCAAGATGGAGAGAGAGGGGAGGCCGAGAGGCCTACTGATGATGAGGAAGAGGAGGTTTGGCCTCAAGAAGGTAAACTTGAAGTACCTAATTATGTGGTATAGAAAGTTATAATTAGCAAAACATTTAATTAGCCTAGCCAACGGGAAAACCTCTTTCATACTAAGTGCCTCATTAAGGGGAGTGTGTGCTCCTTGATTATTGATAGCAGAAGTTGTGCTAATGTAGTTAGTGCCTCGATGGTGAATCACTTGAAGTTGCCAAATACTCCACATATGAGTCCGTATAGACTCCAATGGTTGAATGATTGTGGAAAGTTGAAGTTGACTCTTTAAGTAGTGATTCAGTTCAAGGATCGAAATTATGAGAATGAGGTAATTTGTGACATCATTCCTATGCATACTTGTAACCTTTTGTTGGGTCGGCTATGGCAATATGACAGGTCGACCAAGCATAATAGCTGAACCAACTATTATTCCTTTGAGTTCAAGGGTCAAAAGTACAACCTCCGACCACTATCACCATCACAAGTGCATAAGGCACATTAACAAATGAAGAATTTTCCAGGAAAGGGAAAGAAAGAGAAAGAACCCATGAGTAGAGAGAAGGAACTTGAAAGTAGGAAGGGTAAGGGTGAAGTGGGAGTTTCGTCATTGAGGGGTAGGGATTCAATGGTAATGTTGGATCATAAGGGCGACCTCTTCAAAGAGTATGATGATATTACTCCCATGCTACTTTTGGCACATGTTTTGAATGCTAACCCATCCACTTCCCCTATCCAATCATCTATTTCTAATATCTTGCAGGAATTTGATGATGAGTTCCCAAGTGAGTTGCCGCAAGGACTTCCTCCACTTTGAGGAATCAAGAACCAAATCGACTTTGTTCTAGGGTTGCAATCACCAAACAAGCAAGCTTATAAGAGCAACACGACAGATACAAAGGAACTCCAATGGCAAATTGAGGACCTCTCAACTAAGGATATATAAAGGAAAGCATGAGTCCGTGCACAGTCCCGGTGTTTCTTGTACCGAAGAAGGATGGGACGTGGCAAATGTGCGTGGACTATCGATCCATAAATAAAATTACGGTAAAGTATCATCATCCTATTCCTAGGCTAGATGAATGATTGACGAACTAAATAGCTCTTGTGTGTTTTTTAAGGTTGATCTTAGGAGCGGATATCACCAAATCCGTATGCAATTGGGTGATGAATAGAACACCGCATTCAAGTCCAAATTTGGTCTATATGAGTGGATGGTCATGCCATTTGGTCTTACCAACGCTCCTAGTACCTTTATGTGGCTAATGAATCATGTGATGAAGCCGTTTATTGGCACATTTATGGTCTTGTACTTTGATGATGTTTTAGTTTATAGTAAAGCTCTTATTGTTCATGTCTTATATCTAAAGAGTGTGTTTAATGCTCTTAGGAAAAAAAAGTTGTATGCTAATATTGAAAAATGCTCCTTTGGTGTTGATAAAGTTGTATTTTTGGGATTTTTTATAAGATCGAGGGGAGTGAAGGTAAACGAATCCAAGATAACCACCATTAAAGATTGGCCAACCCCAAAATCTGTGGGTGAAGTTCAGAGCTTCCACGGGATGGAAAGTTTTTATAGGAGGTTCTTCAAAGGATTTGGTACCATTGCCACCCGCTTGACCAAAATAATTTGAAGGGACCAACCTTTCCA
Source organism: Capsicum annuum (assembly GCF_002878395.1). Classification (NCBI taxonomy): domain Eukaryota; kingdom Viridiplantae; phylum Streptophyta; class Magnoliopsida; order Solanales; family Solanaceae; genus Capsicum; species Capsicum annuum. The sequence continues at coordinate 199,763,482 of NC_061119.1, read as the reverse complement.
GTGGGGTGAGGAGAAATCTAAGGCCTTTAAAACCTTGAAAGATATGCTTATTTCGGCACCGTTGTTGCAATTGTCTAACTTTGATAAGATGTTCAAATTTGAATGTGATGCTAGTAAAGTAGGCATAGGGTCTGTTTTGATGCAATATTTAAATCCCATTGCTTATTTTAGTGAAAATCTCAAAGGAGCAACTCTAAACTACTCTACGTATGACTTGGAGTTGTATACCTTGGTTAAAGCATTAGGCAATTGGCAACACTATATTTGGCCCAAGGAATTCGTAATCTGAACGGATCATGAATACTTAATGCACCTTTGGGCACAGGATAAGCTTAACAAATGGCATGCAAAATGGATTGAATTTCTTAAAACTTTTCCCTATGTGATTTAATACAAAAGGGGGAAGGATAATATGGTAGCCGATCCATTATCTAGAAAGTATCTTCTTGTGTCCACTTTGTCTTCCAAGCTATGGGGTTTGAGAGCCTTAAGTCTTTGTATCTCGATGAACCTTACTTTACTCCTAACTTTAGGGAAAGTGAAGCCATGGGTAGGGAAAGGAGGCCCTTGAAGTCTAGTCCTTATGCCGTGTTTGATGGGTTCTTGTTTTGGGAAAGATGGTTATGTGTACCTTCTAGCTCTTGGAGAGAGTTATTTGTGAGGGAGGCACACGATGGTAGTCTCATGGGTCACTTTGGAATTGATAAGACCTTTGGGATATTGGAGGAGTAATTCTATTGGCCAAGGATGCGTAAAAATGTTGTCAAAATTTGCGGCCAATCCATGGATTGTAGGAGTGCTAAGTCGAGGCTTCTTCCTCACGGGTTATACACCCTGATTCCCACTCCATCACGCCCATGGTTTGATATTTCTATGGATTTTGTGTTGGGGCTGCAACGGACTCAAAGGGGTCAGGATAACATCTTTATTATCGTTGATCGTTTCTCCAAAATAGCACACTTTATTCAATACAAAAATAGTTAATATGAGGCTAGTGTAGCTTCTTTGTTTATTAAAAATATTGTTAAGTTACACGGCATCCCAAGGACCATTGTAAGTGATAGGGATTCTAAGTTCCTTAGTCACTTTTGGAAGTCAATGTGGGGTAGGCTCGGAACTCAATTGTTGTTTTCTACGTCTTCCCACTCACAAACCGATGGCCAAATGGAAGTAGTGAATCGAACCTTGGGTTCCATGCTACGTTACATGGTTAAAGGTAAGTTGACATCTTGGGAAGATCACCTACCTCTTATAGAATTTTCTTACAATTGGGTGATCCATTTGAGTACAGGTATCACACCCTTTGAATATGTCTACGACTTCAATCTCTTAACCCCCTTAGATCTAACCCCTTTTTCAATTGATATTGTTATTAGCTTATTTGGAAATGAGAGGGCCAAAGCCATGAAAAGCTTGCATGAGAAGGTGAGGATGTGGCTTGAGAAGAAGAAGCAAGAGGTGGCCAAATGAGTCAACAAAGGGAGAAGGCATCTTGTACTTGAGTCGAGAGATTGAGTGTGGGTACACCTACATAAGGATCGGTTCCCCAACCAGAGAAAGGGAAAGTTTCTTCCAAAAGGTGATGGTCCATTCCAAGTTTTTGAAAGAATCAACGATAATGCTTACAAGATCAACTTTCCACCGGAATACCAAGTGCATAACACGTTCAACGTGTGTGACCTCTCATGGATTGATACCATTGAAGATGAAGAACCCATGAGTTTGAGGTCAAACTCCTCTAAATATAGAGAGGATGATATGGGTGTCACGGGCTCTAGATAATTTACTAGAATTCAAGCTCGGGAACTACAAAGGCTTCAAGGTGTGTTTATGAAAATGAACATGGTTGAGCTTGTCTCAAACTTTCCAAAGGAAGTGTACGTATTTACATATGGGGGATGACATTAGGGGCCCAAAATACACCCCTAAGTCTGCCTCAAACACTCCACACCCTCTACTTTCATTAAGGGAAAAAGGGTCCTTTTGCTATCCTTTTTGTAAGACTATTTAAGGTGTTTCTTTAGTATTGTTCTCTTAGTTAGATTATTACTAAAAATAACATATAATATTGAACATCATCTTCCTCTCAATAAGAGAGTATACCACCATTTGGCACCACAAGAAATGGTTTCTTCTTGTGTTGTGTGTATCGACTAGAAACGAGAATGCTTGAGGGAACCGAGCTCCTCTTATGTTCCATAAGAACGTGATTCTTGTTAACTTGTTTTGTAGAGGTTTTAGATTACTAATACACTCTTTAGTTCCTGCATTATGAGTTCTCCTTGCGTCAAGTTACATATCTTCTCAATCATTTAAGTTGGTTTTTGTTGTTTCTGTTAAGTGTCTTGTACGTGTGGACTGTTTGTGTGATTGCAGACTATTTAATGCTCTTTTAGATACCATTTGGTATCAGTAACTGAGCAATTTCTGCATACTCATCTGGATAGAATAGATTTACCTACTGAGGTAAGCACAAAGAAAGGTCCTGTTAAGATTTCTAGTCTGACTTAAAGTTGACTGCTTTGCAAGGAGTTACAAAAGACAGAGAAACTCCTGGATCTAGTAAAGCATGAATATGTAAATGACAGATCTATAAAATACAAGTGACCACGTCAGGAGAACCTTCTTGGTATTGTATGGACTAAAGTGCATAAAGCTTATTTGGGTGTTGCCCACTAGTGGTACTGGAAGTGGTACCCTGCTTATTCGGGAGACTGGACAGAGCTAAAGGACAATTATACTAACCCTATGAACCTGATTGAGGACAATCTCCTACTCTATGGCCTAGCTTGCCACACCCGAAACATATATCATTGTTATCTCTGCACACTCTCTTAGGAGTCTTACCACATTCTACGTAAAAAGGATTGGAACGAACACACTTCTCACTACCTTGTGACTTAGAGATTGGTGCTTCATCTCGACTATCATTCTTAGACTTAGGAACTGGTGCTCTAACTAAAGAAAGAACTGGGGCTGAGAATCTCTAATAAAAAAACTCTAACTTGATGTGCCTTTTAGACTTAATAGGACTCTGTTGAACCTTACGATCTAATACCATATTTGTAATGCTCCGAGTCTGTCCCCCGAATGCTACACAGTCCTAGCGACCCCGAAGGACCACCAGCTAACCCATGACTGGTACCTGCGATGAGCACTAAATAATAATAACACTGTAATCATAATATAACTGATATAAATGTGGAAGTAGGCTATATATGCCATAAGGTTGATAACTGAAAACCAATATTGATAACTAATAACTAAACACTAAAATATTTGTCTGAAATACTCTAGTTTGAATGCCTCTAACTGTCTGAGTAGGGAGTTGATATGACAAGTCCCCAACTAATTTCGTCTACTAAAAATGCTAAACTACTGAAATACTGAATGATAACATCATCCTCAAACTATAAGGACTCAACAGTAATCTGCTGCTAATAATTCGGGCTACTAATAACGGTCAGGAGCCCGTGTATCTGAACCGATGAAATAAGATATCATGGCGCAAAAGAAAAGTATGAATCAGTACTTTAAATGTACTGGTATCCTAAGTGAGGTAGGCTGATATGAAAATGTTAACATGCATGAACAATATCTAACTAAATAGCATGAATACAACTGAAAGAGAGTACATGTATGACAGAAAATGATGAAACACTAATTATGCAATACTGTGCACATATCTACATATACTATGTCTGATATTATAGTAACACTAGATACTAAGTTCTGGTAACTGAGTGACTGATATCTGACTTTACTGATATTGTATAACTAATAACTGAATGACTCTTTCTAATAGTCTTAATTCTGAATAACTAAACTATATTCTGTACTGAGACTGAAACTGAAACTGAAATTATGAGAGGTAATCATCTAACCGACATAACCCAAATCTGAGTTGATAGGGGTCCAACTTGTGACCCCATTTAGAAGGGTGCTAATACCGTGCCACAGGTACTAATATATGTTGTGGAGCTAGTCCTATCTAACGGGTGATCCTTGAGATCAGTCTTAAACTAGCGGGTGATCCCTGAGTATGTCAGTCCTATCAAATAGGTGACATCTCATAACCTATGTTGGCTACGTAGTTCTGGAACTTATGGATTGCTTATTAGGACCCAATCCTAGTTAATGGGGTGAGACCTTATCCCTAGGCTCACTCGGTACTGAATCATACTCCAAACTGAAGGACACTAAACTGAGTATACTTAACAGGACTGGACTGATACTTGAGATTTTTGAGTTTTCCTGAGTTCTGTAACTGAGTGAGTTCTACCGAGTTCTATAACTGACTGAGAGTACTACTAATCATGACATGACTGAGATTCTATAACTGACACTGGCTCTAGGTGCACAGCTAAATTGTCGAGTATTAAATACCCCCGGGACTCGATAATATAAAAAGTAAAACATAGCATGATCATAAATGTATAACAATACTTGCTTGCTAACACCTGATATACACGATCTTATGCATGAATGGAATCACATAATAATGTGTCATGTTTTCACTAGTAAAATCACATAAGCATTTTATCAAACACTTGTAATGCAGTAACTGGAACATGAATGGGGAATACACGTTAGCATGCTACAATAACATTATCTCATTCTCATACACAATTTATCAAACACATGGAAAGCATACTTGGTTTATTAAATCATATTCACTTAAGGTTAACATGGTTAAAACAATCAACTTGCAAATTGGAGGGTTTATCATGAATATCATATACTTTAACACATACTAGGATCAATTCTTGGAACTTGTAATCTAAATCATGGATTCAAACCTAAAAATAACATGGAAATGAATTTAATTCAACCAAATCATGGAAATCATAAATTTGAGATCTTGCGTATTTAAAAAAATGGGCTTTTGGACTTCATGGGTAAAAGGAACGCATGAATGAAGACCTAACATACTTTTGTACTTGAATCTGTAAAGACTGATGGTTTGTTCTTGAAGATTTTCTCTTGAAATTAAAATTCCTAGGTTGTGTTCTTGAGAGTTTGAGATAAAGTGAGTGTATTTTACTTACTGAGGGATAAATTTTGTGTTTTTGGGGCTAAATAGACATGGGAAAATAACCCAAATACCCTTAAGGATGTGGAGTTTTAATGAATGAAAACTGACCCAGTAATGCACAGCCAAACATGCCACGTCGATGGGACCGATGCTATAGCCAATGCATCATGTCAAGTCTGGATCGACTCACTAAAATTTGACACTGGGAGATGGAAAAACATTTATTGATGCGATAGTCAATGCGGTGCATTGATCCGCTGGTTTGGACTCCCAAACTTGATTCAAACGAGGTCCAAAAAATCCAAAACTTGTGAGGGGACACCTACTGACATTCCTGATCACGGATCAACCCAAAAATCAACATTTGAAGGTTTTATGGATCATCAAATAAGATTGACAACTTATGAAGGATAAAATAATACTTACCATAAACACTTGGCTGAAATTTTAATGTCTGGGACCTCTTTTCAAGGTTAAACGAACTGAGTTAATCTTAGAATTTTTCTAGGTCTTACACTGTAGGTTAAGAGAACCTCCCTATCAATAAATATTTTCCTAATAGTTTTAAAGTATTTTCCCTTCTTGTAAAGAAAAGCTTTGAAAGATCACCCTAATAGAAAAGCTTTTAGAAAACTAAGTGTAAAGGCTAACAAGTTTTACTCAGATTATGCTTTACAAAAAGATATTAGCTTTTGATTTCAACTTTCAGATTTCAGATTTAAAAGTGAGTCCTTTCTACACTTAGACAATATGATTTAAAGAGAGAATACAAGTACAACTTTTAGAACTAAATGTTATAACTCACTATATTTACAAAGTATGATTTTTTATTCATGATTACAGATTTTAGTATTTCAAATATTCCAGCTTATGTGAGTCATGGCATGCATTTTTTTACAAATTATGATGATCAGATGATATTTTTACTTATGTATTCACCCACATATGCTCAGTACATCCTTAAAGTATTGATCCACATCTACGTCGATGTGCTATATTGTCTCATAATGTAGGTATAAGTTTAGGTGTAGTATGCATATTCAGAGTTAGACAGTTGAGAATTTTAGCCACCAAATGATAAGTCCTCATACTTCAGGGACTTCAGTTAGATATTATTCATGTTCTTTACTTTCTTACTCCTATGTATTGATTAGTGGTAGTTGGGGCCGCGTCCTAGGTATCTATAGTCAGTAAAGTAGAAGCTTTACAAACGTCAGTCAGAGTCAGTTATGTAAACTTCACAGATTCTTTTAGTTTTATCAGAATGTAAAAATTTTATCAGTATTGTATTTTTCACAGATTCCATTATTTTTATTTTTTCGTACAATAAATTCAGTCATTTTATACATATTTATTTAGTTGCTTATGAGTTATACTACTAGAAGGGTTAGCTTGGGAATACTTGTGGTCTTAAGCACCGTGTGACATCTCGGGACAAATTTTTGACGTGTTACATTTGTGCTCTGATACCAAGTTTGTAACTCCCTGAGACTACCCCCTCGATGTCACATAGTGCTTAGGACGACAAGTGATCCCAAGATAACCAATGAACTGGCATATTATTAAGCAATTGATTTTAATAAGTATAAAATAACTGAGTTTACTATACGAAAATATAACCATGATGAAATTTGGGAAAAATACAATACTGATATAATTTTACATTTTGATAAAACCGAAGAGAGGAATTGAAATTACATGACTGACTCTGACTGACATCTATAAATCCTCAACTATACCAACTATAGATAGCTAAGATGCGACTCCCACTACGACTAATCAATACATATGAATAAGAAGGAAAATTACATGAATAAAATCTAACTGAAGTCCCTAAAGTAGGAGGACCCATCACCTCTTGGATGGAATCTACAACTGTTTGATCGTGATATATGGACTATAACTGATTGCTAGCTACATTATTAAACAATGTATCACATAGACATATATGTGGATTAGTAGTTTTGGAATGTACTGAACATATTGGGGTGAATGCATAAGTAAAACAATAATTTAATGTACATAAAAAGTTTAAAACAATGCATGCTAAGTGTAAATGAATCACCTTAGGCTTGAATTAAACAAAGTTGTAAAATCATAAACATGAGCAATGAAGCATAAGAATAAATTAGTGAGTCATAACATTTAGTTCTAAATATTGTTCTTTTATTCTGTCTTACGGAGGTTCTTCTAACCGACATAAACAATGTGAGTTATCATGGAGTCCAATGTCTTACCCACATTAGGAGAGCTATTCTACCCTTGCCATTAGAATAGAACCTTATCTTAAGTGATTATTGACCTAGCCCACTATGGGCGCTTAAACCTATGGTGGATCGTAATTCGGGGCATGAAACCTTGGAATCATACCCAACTCGATGCTAAATACTACTCCCATATTTATTGCTCAGAAATTTAGGAAATCCACCTTAAAATAGAACAAAGATTTATAATAAAAACCTATTATGTTTATCTTTATTTAAAACTCAAGCTATATGAACAATGTGGATTCCTTATCTTAGCTTAGGATCAAAAGATCAATTTCTTTCTTAAATTTTGGTAAAATCAATTCCTTTCTTAAATTTTGGTAAACAACTTATAAGAGAGGGTTAAAATGATAATATTCCTAAAATATCAATACATAGACTTACGGCTTAAAACTCATCCTTTAAACTCATGCAAATTCATAGCAAAATGCCATGGCGAATATACTTCCTGTAAAACTTTACCAATATCAAAATAATTAAATCAAGAATCACAATATCATTCTTAAAACACAATTGGAAAATCTTAAAATCATATTACACGCATAAATATGTGAAAATAAACATGCAATTCAACATTTATGTCACTTTTAACATTATAATCTTCAAATAATGATAATTGGGTATGAACCCTAAATTGAAACTCATGTAAAGTTAACTTTAAAAACTAGTTTTGGGCACAAGGATGGGAGAATATCCTTTTTCATAACCTCACATACTTTATTATGCTTGATTTGATGTAAAAGCTTGACTTTGAAGACTTGGGAATGTTCTTGAATGCTTTTCTTGAACTTCTTGGACTAGGAACCCTAAGTTCTTGGTTTTTCTTGAAGAGGAGGTAATGGAATGGATGATTTTGAAGAGGATTGATTATTTTTTTTCTTGAGAGTAAAATAGGAGAATAAGGGCAAATAATGCCCTAATGGGTTGTAATACCCCGCACTCTTTCCTAGATTAATAAGGAAGAGCTTAAAAGATGAATACCTTTTTATTATATCCAGTATTTTCAATATTTAGGCTTTCTCTTGTTTGTGAAATTAAATAAGCTTTCCAACAATATAAGATTCACCTGAATCCAATAACTGAGCAAGAAGTTATGGCTATTTTAAGTTCTAGTCGTAAACCACCGTCATTTCGGTCACTAGCGCATCGCGAATACGGTTCAAATAAAAATTGTCAAATTTCAGTGGACCTCCGTGATATTGACACATCGCGGAGAGGGCCAATTTTTCATTTGTTAATTTCCAGTGAGACTACGCGATACTGGCGCATCGCGCCAGTTGCCAAAATGGCAAACTAAAGGGCATCGCGATTGTGATGCATCGCGGTGAAAGCCCAGTTCCCATTCATCCACTTTCTAGTGAGCCACCGCAATAGCGGTGCATCGCAGTGGCCACCCAGTTTGAAAAATATTACATTTTTCAGTCCGTTTAGGAGATTAAAGAGGGTATTTTTGTAAATGACCCAACCCCAATCCGTCCAAAACACAAAATCTAACAAATTCCAAAGCACTTTATGCTTATTTCATCTACTTTCTCTGAAAACAAAATCCTAGATCATCAAAGCTCCTTCTCCAAAAAATCCAATTTCTCCATTAATTGTCCAAGGTAATTCAAGATTAAGAATCTCCAATTCAAGAACTCTAAGAATTCATCTCCAAAGCATCAATAGAGATCAAAGATTCAAGTTTTAGCATCTAAGATCATCAATTGAGGTATGTGTGGTTATGAACAAGGATACTCCATTCATCCTTGTGCCCAAAACCAATCATACATAAATTCATATGACTTTGAATGTTTATACATGAATTCAAAATTAGAGTTCATACCCAATGTTGCTATTTATAAGATTATTAGATTTCAAGTGAATTAGAGGTTGAATTGCATGTCTATTTTCATATTCTAATGTCCACTGCAGTAAATTACAGATTTTTAGATGAATTATCATTACTTACATTATCAAGCATGATTAATATGATGGTTTGAGATGTGTTTGATATATGGGTTACTATCCCCAAGTTTACATGTTGAGATTTTCAGAAAAAAAATGATGCTTTAAGCATATTATGAGCTGATTATATTAGATTTACAATAATGTTTTGATCTTTTGATCCTTAGATTAGTTTTGGAATCCACTTTACAGATTTATTATAGATTACGGAAATATAGATTACGGAAAGCAAAGTAGCTTAATATTGATTCAGATAAATGCATAACTGGTTTCATAATAAACCCTTATGATAGTTTTAAAGTGGGTTTCCAATGAGATAAGCATAGCAAATTAAAAGGAGTAGTATTTAGCACCGAGATGGGTATGATTCTAAGGTCTCACGCCCCAGAACTATGTGCCACTGTAGGATTGAGATTAAGTACCCATAGTGGGCAGATATACGATCACTTAAGCTGAGGTTATTCTCCCTGGCAAGAGTATGACACCTCTCCCCAATGTGAGGTTTCTTCCTTAGGAGGATGAGACATTAGACTCCATGTAGCTTGCATGGTTTATAAGGCTGAGAGCAACTCAAAGTAGGCAAAAGGCCTATGTAGATCATCGGCTTTGTGCCTTGAGATTTAGAGTTGGTGACCATGTATTCCTCCATGTTTAGCCCATGAAGGGTGTGATGAGGTTTGGAAGGAAGGGTAAGATCATTCCTCGATATATTGGTTCTTTTGAGATTCTCTGTACAGTTGGCGAGGTGGCCAATAAGTTAGCTTTACCTCAAGATTTTACCATTGTTTATCCATTTTTCTATGTCTTTGTCACTACCCAAGATGAAGTCCTGGAATGGCAGGCATCCCTAACCATATAGTCCCGAGAGACCTCCTAGCATGTAATCATAAGCATAATCCATACATAAATCAATGTGCTAAAGATACAACAGTGTTCATTAGAAACTTATATTATGAAATGTGTCAACAAGATATGACAACACAACACTCAACAACCATCTACAAAGACTCTACTGAATACTAACTGTCTAGGACAGGAAAAAGCCCTCGGTTGGACCATGGGACTATACTTCACAACTTGAAATATAGAGGGTCAGTACACAAAGGTACAGGTATGTAGAGCATTTCAAAAAAACATGTCATCATAAAACAATTAAAAATACATGGGAATAATTTGATGAGCTTTAAAAAAATTTCTTCTAATCATGACTAAACTCTTTGTTTTACTTCTGAGCTAGGTGGTACACCCTATGGGCTATATGGAATTCTCCTTTGACTAGGAGGCTAATCCCCCAACCCAAGTTTTCCATAAGGGTTGGAATATCTGAATCTAATATGCCAAAGGGCACAAGGACAATGTATAATCCCTATCTTAGAGCATAATAAAACCCGTATCGACAAAACATGGTTTTGGGCAATGAGTTATTTTAAATCGTTCCTTCTTAGGATAACCACCTAACTCTCGTAGAGCCCATTTTTAACCTCTTTAAAACATTCATCTTACTGAAATCATGATCTAAAGTCTAAAAAATCTGTAATTTGCTCTGTTTTTAGTCTGTCATGGCATTCATCTATTTTGGTATCGCCATACCAAGACTTGCAAGTCATATATAAGCCATATCATATCTTATCTTAGTCCATTCAGTCAAAACATATTATTTGATCACCAAAAATATTTAAACTTTGTAAGAGAGTTCTTATTTATAAACATATAAAACTCATACAAAGTACTCATTTTTTAATACTTTGATGAAGTATGGACATCTCTTTCATCAATCTCATGCAAGTTCTTTATTAGGAAACAAGTGCATATATAAAACCAGATAAAACCCCTCTTAGTTCGTTCATAATACAATAACAATCCATAAATATTGGTAAAACATTTAAACACAATTTTCAACCATCTGTGTAAACAATCCATAGCATTATTAAGAGAATGGGTTTCATAACAACAGAGGAAATTTTGTAAATCATTCTTTCATATGACTTGTCGAATGCATAACATCCATACACATGAATATAAATCATGTTTAGGGACAATCCCCATGTTTAAACAAGATTTCATCATAAATCGGGGTTCCCAATGCATGCCCTCAAAACAATCTCAAATCTCATAATACGTGCATATATATATATATTTATACTTTAAATCTTGTAAAAACTTTTAAACTTACGCCCATGTAGTTTAGGATATCCCACGTACCTTAAGTTTCTTAACTTTGGAATGAAACCCTAATATTAATGCTTTATTAAAGGTTCTTGAACTTGGGGAGCTTGAATTCTAGATTATTTGAGGAAAAAAGAGTTAAATTTTTTTCTTGGGGAAAGGGAGGGTTTTCTTGAGAGTGAATTGGAGAAAAATGGCAAATATTACCTTAATAGATGTCCTAATTTATGTTATGGAACATTTAAGTTGAGGGGGAAAAGACCCAATTGCCCCTTAATGACTTAAATTAGAACTAGACACAATAATATCACCGCGGTGCGGTCCAAATCGCGGTAGTTTATTTCCATCACTCGATGCGGTAAGTGTGAAGCCGGGAGTAAGGTAATGACAGGTCTTATCATAATGACCAACTAGATTCACTATCCAAACATGCCCTAAACCTTTTCCAAAAAATCTGAAACTCCACCGAGACATACTTCTCTGAACATAAATTAACTTAAAAACTAATATCTCGGGATTAGGAGATCAAAATAAAAATCCTTGAAGTTTAGGGGTGTTCAAAAATGACTGTGTTCCCAACACTTGGTGAAATTTTTAGGCCTTAAGCCAAAAATGCATGCAACAAAGAGATGAATCGAGCCAACAATATTATGGGGTTACAACACACGTAGGAACGACGATTCAATTTCTATCTTAAAAATGGGGGGGGGGGGGTTTATAGTCTCCATGTTACGGAAGTATATTTTGGATCCATCTCATATGCTTATATAGGACTCGTTCCATTTATATGAATAGTTTGCCTTTGTGGAAAAGCCTGTGCTTAATTTGGCTACTGATGTGAGGAAGTTGAGTATCTAGGAGATCCCTGTAGTTATGATTTAGTGGAGACACCGCTCTGTGGTCGAGGACACTTGGGAGATCAAGATTGAGATGCAGACCCAGTATCCTCACCTATTAGAGGATTCCAGTCTTCCTTATCCTTAACTTTCGGGGATGAAAATTCCTTAGTAGTGGATATTATAATAACCCTTTAGGTCATTTTTTGTATTATCTTCTTATTTTCACTATTAGAGATTTTCCATTGCTTTCCCAAATCATTTATGACTTGATCGAACTAATAGTTTGGTTATCAGGCAGTTCATTTGGTTTTATGATAAATTCCTTGTTTAGAAGTCTTTGCTGGTTCTAAATGTTCGTTGAGCAAAAACTTAAGTCAAACGACCTTGGATGCAAATTCTGACTTTTACAGTAGCTTCGAAACATCAATTTTAGGGTATAAATACCCTTGGTTTGGCCCTAAGATACCTAAGTTCATTTTGACCACTTGATCAGAAAGTGAGAAAATTAGTAGACATTAGTGTGGGGCCCATAATTGATCTAAATAGCCTACAATAGAAAATCAGAATTCACAAATTCATCTAGAACGTCAAATTTAGTGGGGTTACATAGTTCATTTGTTAATAACGGAGTCTGAATGAGTCCAGGAGATCAAAAACAAGTTTTGACCTTGCAGACTCATTTAACCTCGACCATGGTACTATAAATAGCCTCCTTGGTCGTGAAATTGGCCATTTTCACTATTTTTTGAGCCTATAAGTCCTAATATGATAGATTTACATCAAATTGATTCTTGGAGGTGAGTTAGAAGCGTGATTAACACACACACACACATACATATATATATATATATTTGTGATTAACAATGGATATAAAGTATGAATCCTTCGTTTTGAAGCTTTAATTTCTTTATCATTTGACAAAAACCCCATATTGCTTGAGGGCTTGATTTTAGCCCAAATATTCATGGTTTGCACCTAATTCTTGAGGGTTATTTTTACCAAATGGTAGTTGAACATTGGGTTGATCTCAAAAATGTGTTTTCCATAAATAGGACCAAGTTGGGGTTCTTGGTGTCATTTTTGGTATCATTTTGGGATACGAAGCACAATGGTACAATATGGGTACTGATATTCTCATAATGATGTGTAGATTTTGTTTTTGATAGTTTGGCACCTTGAAGAAGATTCTCTAAAGGAAAAAGCAAAGGTTTAGCGGTTTGTAGGCTTTCTTTGGATTTGAGGTAAGTTAGGCTTAACTCTTATTAGTTTGAGCTATGTTATTGTATAATTGTGATATTTTGTTAGATTTGTGAGGGGTTCTTGGAGTTGGATTTATTTAATGGCAACACATGGGATTAATTAAATTATTTAGGCCATTTGAACTCATATTTTTGAATATTTGACTTGTAGGCTAGAATCATGGTTAATTGGACTTAATGTCTCATGGATAGCATAAGAATGCTCTAGTTGCTTTAGTTAGAGAGTGACCTTGTCACTCATGATTGGGGTAGGATGACCTTTGTTTATTGTATATGGAATTACACTAGTTTCCTTGGTTGAGTTAAGAGTAGTGCTTGGGGAAGATCTTTACCATAGGACTATTGTGGCTTGTTAAACATCTAAGGCTTGATTTAGATACCTATCCTATCCCCAAGTAGACATTAAACTTGAAGTAAAATTTTTGGAAATTAGATGTGGGAACTTGACCCACCTTAGGCTTTGATTGTGTAGTTCCATTGAATACCCTAAACGCTTGTTAAATTCTTAAAGAATGGATTTAGGAGAATAGTGGCTAACCTCCATAAATGAGATATGGTGATTGTATTATAAGTGATGTACGTGGTTTTTGACTAAATTGTTGTTAGAGATTTGAGTAGCTATGGATTTCGCTATTAATCATGTCAATGACTATGTTATCATTTTAATCATTGACAAGAATAGTATGTTGGGCCTTTAGCTATGTTAATAGTCATTTTATGCTTATGTCTAGTAATTAAAGTAGTGCTAGAAAGCCCTCTTGTTCTAATATTGTGAGTCATGATACTAAGGGCTCTAGAATGGATATTTATTAACTTCATGAGAGGCCATGATACTAACCTAATTAAAACCGATAATGCATTTTAATATTCATGCTATTTGTATTCGTATAACTATTGGTAAATTGTCCTTAATGATGAATGATGAGATATGAAAGTATGTTCCTCCTTACTTCTCTTTTACTTTAGCCCCGCGGTGCTTATACTTTACTTTAGACTTTGTGGGGCTTGACTTTAATTTAGCCCTCGTAGGTCTTGTCATTTATTTTAGCCCTTGTGGGTCTTGCATTTACTTCATCTGTCGTGGGACTTGTCATTTACTTATGCCCTTGTGAGCCTTGTATTTACTTCAGCCTTCGTGGGACTTGTCATTTACTTTATCCTTGTGGGGATTGCATTTACTTAGCCCACGTGGGTCTTTTCATTTACTTTAGCCCTTGAGGGGCTTGCATTCACTTAAGCCCGTGTAGGGCTTGTCATTTACTTTAGCCCTTATTGTGCCTGTTCTTTATTATATATATTTATATTGATGTGATGATAATACCCGATTCGAGTCTAGAGGATATGTTGATGATATTGATACTTAGTTTGAGTCTGGAGGATATGTTGATGATATTGATACCCAGTTCGAGTCTGAAGAATATATTGATGATATTTTAGCCGGTTCCAGTATGAAGGATATGTTGATTATATTGATACCTGGTTCCATTCTGGAGGATATGCTCATGATATTGATAGCCGGTTCGATTTCGAAGGATATGCTGATGATATTAATAGTACTATATGTATGTGTATGTGTTGAAACCCTTAGGGTTGTACCATATTGCAAAGAAGTAGATCTCTCAAAATCAGTCATAGGCAATCAAATAAGAATTTAACTAGAAACACAACACAATAGAGGAATCTTAAAGAATATAATATTTAACGTGGATAACCCCTTGCTCAAGGGATAAAAAACCATGGCTTTCCCTCACAAGTTCCTCATAAATCCACTATAATCAACCTCTTGGCTACAGACTCAATTTTAGCCTAACTCTAGGCTCCTCCTACTTGTAGTAACGCTACTACTACTTCAACATGACAAATCTGCCAAGACTCTTTCAACATTGGTTAACTTTAACCAGTTTCAAGTTTAGGAAACTCTACCGAAGCACCTCTCAAATCAAAACAAAAGAAAAATTACTCTTATGACTTGGGTAGTTAGTTACAATTTAGAACTCACTCAATAATATTCACTCTTTTGTGCATACAAGAAATAAGAACTTGAGCAATGTTGAAATTAAGTTTTTATCTTTCTTTCACTCTTCAATTTTTTGGATTTGCAAAAACCACTTGATGAAGAAGTATCATTACCTTTTATAGTTAAGTGATGATTAGGGTTGAAATTCAATTCTACTAGGTATCCTTAATAGTACAACAACACCTGAATAGTTTGTTACACCTAAGGACAAAATTTGTGAAGATGCGTCCCAGCTGTACTGTTGCCTTGAAAATGCAGGGACTTGGTCTTGTGAAGTTATTTGCTCATAATCAAAACAAGATACAACAATTTTAACCCTTTAATATGATGACAAACTAACTACAGAGTTTTGAGCATCAATTCTTATGTTTCATTCATCATATTTAATCAGTACGATTAACACTACTGAAGATGAATATTCATCCAATCATGCAACACCATGCTTCCACCACCATGAAACTTAGGGACTTGATCCCTTATTTTCAATTGCTTTCTAGCTTCAATTACTCCCCCCTGTCATCATGCACCAATATTTATTTAGTTAATTTATATACTTTTCCCTATCATTATGCCTCCAGACTCAAAACGATCATTTCATATGTGCACTTAGTACCTGGTCCCTACCATATAAAATCTGTATTCCCCCTTTTGGCATCATTGAAAAGTGTAAATAGTAAATCAAGAATAAAATAAGCACAAGTTAGTTCACTCATGGCGACTGGGGCAACACTAAATGAAGACTAGCCTTTAAAATGAAGAAGATACTAATTAACACCACATAAACAATAAATCATTCATATTTATTAGTTTAGGTATCATTGGTGTGCAATTTTTAAATTTCATGTTCCATAGAAAGAGCCACAGAAGTTGGAGAAATCAATAGGGATGGAGGTTTTGGGGAGAAGGTTCGAAGAAGTAAGGCCATCAATTTATTAATTAATAGGTTAGCATCTTGAAATCTATATTAAAGATCAGAGGCCTCATTGGTTAGAGTTGTAACCTTATTCTCGAGTTTATCATTTTGCTTACTCCTAAGTTCAGCTAAGACCCTTGGACCTTCCCCCTTTAAAAAACAACATTGTTGAATTTGAACCTGTAATCTCCTAATTTCTGCATTTTTAGCAATTGACTTTGTTTTTTTATGTCCCTACTAGGTGTGTCATCAGTTATCACTTTCATCCTTGAGATATTCCTGATAGTTTGATTTTTTCATTGGTCACTCCTAGATAAAATTCTCAAGACTTTCATATTTTTGACAAAAGCTCAACATTGCTTTCTTTTTTGTTGTTGCTTCCTTTTCTTTGGAAATGACCATTTTCCCTCATAGCTTTGACAGTTCCTTTTACCAAATTGGTAACATCAGTGTCTTCTTCTGCTGAATCATGTTTTGAAGACTTTAATACCAGGGATTTTCCCTTTTTACTTCATTCTTTTCAAGCCCTTGTAATTTCTTGAGCTTATTGGTTTTTAGATATCTAATCAGCTCATCTATAGTGAGGCTCTTCAAGTTTGTTTCTTAATTTATTGCATCCACTTTGCTTTCCCTGGACTTAGGAAGAACACCAAGAATTTTTCTCACCTGCTTATACAATGGAATCACTTCTCCTAAGTAGTGAAGCTCATTAGTGATAGAAGTGAATCTTGTATTCAATTCTTGGAGGGTTTCTCTTTCTTTCATGGTGAAGGTTTCATACTGAGTAGTCAGCATGTCTACTTTTGAATCCTTCACATTTGTACGGCCTTCATGAGCAGTTCTCAAGCAATCCTAGATCACTTTGACATTTTCATGAGTTGAGATCTTGTTTTATTCATTAGGCCCAATACAAAAAACTAGCAATTCCTTGGCCTTGTAATTCTTCTCAATTTTCTTTCTATTTTCAATGTTGATCTCTCTTCTGCTTTTGACTACCATTTTTGTTATTTGTCCTTCTTTGACTTCTTTTACTGGAACATAAGGACCATCAATAATTACATCCATAAGTTCACTATCCTATGCCATAATAAAGTCAGATATCCTTGTTTTCCACCACCTATAATACTGCCTAATAAATCTTGGTGGCCTTGTGATAGATTGTCATTCTTCTATGTTAGGTAGATAATACATGCTAACTATAATATTCTAGGTGTGAACCTTTAAGACTGAACATGCTCTGACACCAATTGTTGAAACCCTGGGTGTTGTACCACACTTTAAGGGACAAGGTCCTTCAAAATTAGTCACACACAATCAAACAGTAATTTAACCAAAAATATAACACATTGCAGGAAACTTAAAGAACACAAGATTTAACGTGGAAACCCCCTTGCTCAATGGAGGAAAAACCGTGCCTTGACCTCATAAGCTCCTCAGAAATCCACTATAATCAACCTCTTGATTACTGATTTGGTTTATGCCTAACTCTAGGCTCCTGCTGCCTGTAGTACCTCTACTATAACTTCTACTTGACAACATTATTACGATTTTTTCAACATTGGTTAACTCTAACTAGTTTCAAGCTTAGGTAAATCTATCTAAGCACCTCTCAAATTAAAAACAAAAGAAACATTACTCTTATGACTTGAGTAATTCAAGTACAATTCATAGCTCACATAAGGACACTCACTTTTTTTGCGCAAACAAGAAATAAGAACTTGAGATAGGTTGAAATTAAGCATTTCCCTTTCTTTCACTCTTTAACTTTCGAATTTGGAAAAACCACTTAATGAAGAAGCATCTTTTTTATTTTATAGTTGAGTGATGATTAGGGTTGAAATTTAATTAGACCAGGTGTACTGTTGCCTTGAACATCCTAGGACCTGGTTCCTTGTAGTTATCTTCTCATCATTAAAAGAAGATATAGTAATATGCTTTATATATTTGAATCCATGTGTGAAATAAAGGTAGGATGTTAACCTTAGGAAGTCTGTTATAGATTTCTAGTGCTAAGCCCCTATAAAGTAAATCAATTTATATTTATTGAAAACTAGAGAGTAGAAATGGTCATTGCCTAATAATGTAGTGAGACTAGTTGGTAGGTGGGATTTTTTATAATTTAAGAATGCACCTAGTGAATAATGTTAGTACTAAATAATGGATTAATGAAGAAAGGTTGGCTAATGGAACAAGCTATATGATGACTAGTTATCTATTAAATGACTATATTACTTGATGGGTAGTAATCTAATGTAATAGTTAATAAACCTTGTTTTGTCAAAGTATGGTAGCTACAGAATATGGTTGATGTGTGGCTAATTGTAATACCGTGCATTTTTGGGCTAGTCTATGAACCATCGTTCTTACGTGTATAAGTTATTATCCAAGTTATTCTCATGTGAATATAAGTTTCATGATCTTTATACAATTGTGTGGAATGCTCAGGAGGTTTAAAATGTTCATAGAAATCATTTAGATCCAAGTTGAGTTGATCCTTTAATTCATCAAAATTTCGATATTCGATTCTACAAGGGCCTACTTCAAATGTGTATAACATTTTATATACATGGAATTTTTTAGCTAAAGACACACAAAATTGAGGGGAATAACATAGTCGGGGAAGCATTTGAGAAGTGTTGCTAAGCTTTAAAGTAAGAAGTACCATTTCTTAAGACATAGAAATTCTATCCTAGCTTATGATTTGTGGGTCTATGTTCTAGGCCACGGAGGGGTAGCAATGTTGTAATTGCTTATTCAGATGTTTTATTCAGATCATGCCCAAAGATTTTTACTCCCTAATATCATTAGAAATTTCTTATAAGAATGTTCAGGAAATACCTGATTTGGGTATAAGCATCCATTATGATTCATTATGTAAGTATCTTGTGTATCATCTCAGTCTTTTCCTAGTCTTTCAATCGAATCAGTATCATTCGGGGATGAACGATCCCAAAGGGGGAGGTATTGTAATACCCTAATTTTTTTTCATGTCACAAAACCTTTCATCTTTTCGCATGAGATCAGGACCAGCATAAAGAAATGGTTACTTATTAGTTGACTATCTTGTTTCTATCTTGGCCATATAGCTAAGTTCATAAGAATTCATGCACTTACAGATCAATTTAGTAGCTCACTATGTTTGAGATTCAGCTATTCAATTAATTTCAGTTGTACATGATATCTTATAGCCTCAGATTCCTCAGTGTTTCAGCTTAATTAGCCATATTTGAGGACGAATGTTTCCCAAGGGAGAGATAATGTAATACCCCACATTTTCAGGCTAGTCTATGAACCGTCATTCTTACATGTATAAGTTATTATCCAAGTGATTCTCATTTGAACATAAGTTTCATGATCTTTTTACTAGTCTGTGGAATGCTCATGAGGTTAAAAATTTTCATAGAAATTATTTAGAGCCAAGTTGAGTTAAAATCCTTTGATTCCTCCGAAATTCGATATTCAATTCTACAAGGGTCTACTTCAAACGTATATAACGTTTTATATACATGGAATTTTTTAGATCAAGAGACACCAAATTGTAGATAATTTAATTATCTTTCCAACGATATCAATTTAACCAAAATCTGATACCCGAGCTAAGAGTGATGGCCATTTTCGTAAGAGAGGCAGTAGCATCGCGCAATTAGCATGTGACGCACGCACCCAATTTCCAGGTTCTGTTTCCACATTTTTAGCAAAAAAAGGTCCTTTATATCATCCAATCTCATCCATAACAGATAATTAAAGCCTTAGGGAGCATTATTTGGCCCTTTACTCATAATTTCTCTCCAAGCCCCCCTCAAGAACAAACCCTAATCCCCATTCTAGAAATTCAAGCTTTCATTACAATACCTTCAAGAAAAACCATGAATTTGGTTCACCAATCCAAGAATATCAAGATGAAGCTTCAATAAGACCATTAGAGATTCAAAAGTTCAAGATTTTACATTCAATTCATCCTAGGAAATCTAAGATTCAAACTTTCTCATCCAAGATCATCAATTAAGGTATGTGGGGTTTCAACAAGGACAATCTTTTCGTCCTTGTTCCCAAAACTTGTTTTAACTTATAAATTACTGAATTTTATGTGATTTTTCATGAAATTGAAGTTAGGGTTTATACCCAATTTATATTGTTTGAAGATTATGAGTTTACAAGTGATTCAATATTGAATTGTGTGACTATTTTCATGTATTTATATGCGTAACGCAATTTTTCAGATTTTTTAAAGAGAGTTTAAGAATGATATTGAGATTCTTGACCTTATTATTTTGATGGTGTTGAAGTATTTTTAAGAAGCATACTGAGTTGGATGTTTTTCTATGATTTTGAAATGTTTATATATGAGTTCTAAATTGGGATTCATACCCATTATCACTATTTACAAGATTTTGAGTTTTTTAGAGCTGTTGAAGATAAATTTCATGAGTTTGTTTGTGTTTTTATGAGCATTGATGAAATTTTCAGATTTTAATAGGATTTAATAATGTTTATGGTATCAAGCGTGAATTTTGAGATGTTTTGACATGAGTTTGAAGCATGAACTTTAATCCCTATGATTGAGTTTTGATATTTCAACAAGCTTATATTTTTAGCATGCTTTGATAAACAAGATTTGATCTTTTGATCCTAAGCTAAGATAAGGAATCCACATTATTCATATAGTTTATGATTTATAGCAAAGAGAAGCGTGATTGGTTATTATTATAAACTCTTATGCTATTTTAAGGTGAATTTCCTAAAAGTTCTGAGTCTAAGTATGATAGTAGTATTTAGCACCAAGTTGGGTATAATTCTAAGGTCTCATGCCCGAGAACTACGTGCCACCGCAGGATTGAGATTTATGGGCCTGAGACCGAGATAATGATCACTAAAGTTAAGGTTCTATTCCGATGACAATGGTAGAACAGCTCTCCCCAACATGGGTAAGACGTTGGACACCATTTAATCTCACCTGGATTATGTCGGTTAGAAGAAACTCCAAATCCCAAAGTTACAAAGTTCTAAAGTCCCAAAATTCCATAATCTCAAGTCTTTTAAGTCCTCAAATTTCAAAAGAAGTCTCCTATTCTCCTCAGGATAAAAACATGAATTTTGAGAGTTACTATTTTGAGTTCTTTGCAGTTTTAAAGTTTTGAGAATAAGAGAAGAATACATATTTTAGAAACTAAGTATAATGACTCACGAGATTTACACTATGTATTTAACGATTCATGATTTATGAGATTTATATTTTAGATTTTTTCAAGCTACGTAAGTCATTTATATCAGCATGCATGATTTCTATAAAGAGTGAAGATATTGTTTAACTATTGCCTACACCCTCATATACTCAGTACATCCTCAAAGTAATGATCCATATATATGTCTATGTGCTACATTGTCTCATAATGTAGGTACAAGTCGTACCCAGATACCATATTCAGTTAGTTCGCAGCTTTCAGTCAACAGGTGATGAGTCCTTTTAATTCAAAGGTATGAGTTAGTTATACAGATCGAGAAGTATTATAATTTCTTTATTCAATCATATTGAGTTGGTATAGTTGGGAGTCATGACCCGGATACCTATAGTCAGTGCTAGTAGAGGCTTCATAGATCGTCAGCAGTGTTAATTTATTTAATTTCCTTTTTGTTTGTAACATCAGAGTTGTAATCTCATAAATTCAGATTTGTATTGGTCCAGTTCAAAAAAGTTTTATGTTTCCATTGATTTTATTTAGATTTATGTATTTTATTCAGTTGATTATAAGTATTCCAGTAGAAGGGTTAGCTTGGGATCATTTGTGACCCTAAGCACCGTGTAACATCTCGGGACCCATTTTTGGGATGTTACACAAATGATGATAATAATATGGAACAGGGACCTTTTGTCGAAGTTGGTTTTGAATGCAAATTTGGAAAAATGTCCAATTGATGATAAATAGGGTATATCGTCGAATAATGTTAGAACTTGGATATGTTGATGGATATACATTGTTATTATTTCCTTGGGTGTAATCGTCGGTGGTATGGGACGTCGTGATCGGTTCCTTTACTTTATGCACTAGTTTGTGTATACGCACCAACTTTGTACTTAAGTGGTTTGTGATTGTATTGGTGTTCTTTTATGACTCCAAATTATTTATTTGTTTTGCACGATGGTATTGACATGTGTTTATGCATTATGTTGTAATATTGTTCGGTTTTGATTACTTATTACATACAGTTATGATAGAGATGATTTAGGTTTGATTCTGTACCTTGACATAGATATATTTATCTTGCATTATATCATCTTTATATCATGACATGACTCAGTAGGTCGACGATGCCTACCGAGTGCCCGTTGTTTTGACAATCAACTACACATTTATATATTTTTTGGTACAGATCTGAGGACTAGCTGTAATCGTTGAGTTTAGTTTGTGTAGTGTTGTCACTACGGAGATAGGGTGCGCTCTTGGAGTTTTGATTCACTCATTTCCTTCTTGGAGTTTTGAGAGAGTTCACTATTTTGTCAAAGGGTTACGACTCCCTATTCAAATGGATACTCAAAGTCTAGTTGTTACGGGCAGTACTATTCCTGAGGTTTTAGATTATGCTAGAGTTATACACATGATACACCGTGAGGATCGCAAGGGCTGTGATAAGAGGCCTAGGTTCCATGGTAGATGTCACGACCCAAACTAGGGCCTAGCCGGGACGGACATCCTGAACCATGAGGGCGCAGAATGTCCCTCTCTATCTGGTAAGCATGCATATATTCATATAAACAAAAAAGATGCAGAAACATAATCTGCTACGGAAACATGGTCAATTTTGAATTCAGCAAAAGTATGAAAATAAAAAATCAACTACATTAAATAACATCTGACTCAGTCTGCGAAATCTCTACTACAAGAAACTCTGTCAACTGTCTGAAACTGGGACAAGGCCCCCAATAGATCAAAACAGAAATAAATGACATAGTCTGAAAAGACAGGCTTTCCGAAATAGACAAGGCTCACCAACTAGACACTGCAACTCTATCTGATAAATGCTACTACTTCTCTGGACCCCTACACTGAGCCTCAGAACCTGGAGGGAGGAGGGGGGCCAATACAGATATACTGGTACGCAAATTATTCAAAAATAAAGATTTTATATAAATAAAATAGTTGCAGAGCAATTTGTCAAATACCATTCATGAAAAAGTTCTAAAACATATAGGCACTTTCTGAAAATCACAAATCATTCTTGTCAATGCAATATTTGATCTTTGTATAAATTATGAGTTAATTGTCACTCCCCTACAATTCTGATATTCCATGGGCGGTATGGAATCCTCTATTGACTCAGAGGGGAAGCCCCCAACCCGAGTGTGCTGCAAGGGTTGGAGTTTCTGATTCTAATATGCCACACGACACTAGGCCAGCGTAATATAATATAACCAGATCGGCAAATCACGATTTTGGGCAATGAGTTTCCTGAACTCATGACTTCTTTGGGGAACTGCCTAAGCTCTCTTTATGCTCATTTTTATCCTGTTCTGAATCATGCATTTTGTAGTTTCAACATCTGAAAAGTCTGATTTCAAACAAGCATTCTATTTTATTCTGAAATTATCATGGCATAATCTAAACTGGTGTCATCACACCAAGACTTGCAAGTCCTATTTCTAAGCCATATGCATTAAGCATGATATTTCATTTAAAACACAGTTCAGACAATCCAAACATGCAAGTAGTATAAGAGATTTCATGCTTCGAAAGCATAAGTCAAAGCTATGCAAGAACTCTCAAACATAAGGTGGTCATATACTTTTGGCAAAATCCATTCACTCTTTCATTATATGTACTTTCAACATATTTTTCAATACAAACAACCCTCTCTTTGGAATTCAAGATTCATAACCAAATCATTCATAAATTAAGACACTTCGTAACATACTTTTCAAGATACATTTCAAAACAATCTATGTCATATGATAATTAAGGAAAAATCATAACAAGAGAGGGATTTTTCACATGAATCATGCTCTTAATTCAATCATCAATATTAAACATGTACCTTAACCTCTAAAACAATACCATCAAAATTTCTAAAACATGAATTTATTCACAAATCCGACACCCTTTTCTTAAAAACATGATTTCTATGCCCATGAGATTTAAGAAAAACCTCGCGTACCTTAACCTCGAAAGATAATAGGTAATTTTCAAAGCTTGCGGATTGGCGATTCCAAATCTTTAATCGCTTTTGAAAACTCACAGTTGAATCTGGAGTTATTTGGGATTCTTGTTTAAAACCCTAGAGAGCGTTCTTGATGAATTTTGGTGAAAATATATGTGTTTAGGTGTATTTGGGATTAAATCCCGTGTTTGGATGGGTTTGGGGCCATGGGAAATATCTAATTCGACCTTAGAATTTAATATCTGGGACTGAAGTGCCAAAAAAAGCTTCAACACAACGCGCTGGAAATCGTGGTGAGTTATTGGAATTGACAATTGTCAATTTAAGGCTCATCGCGACACAGTGGCCAGTCAATCGGGAATGCTGACACTAAAAATGCTCTAACTTCTTCACCGAGTGTCCGTTTTAGGTGAATTTAGTATTGATGGAAAGCTAATTCAAATATCTTTCATTTGATATATAGTAGGCCACCCAGTTTCTTCAATACGAGGATCTATGGTCGATTGATGTTGACTTAAGTTTCGACACTCACTAAAACTTGAACGATAGGAAAGCTTTCAGCTTGACCTTAAGTTAGGGAACCTTTATGATCTCAATTCATTCTCAAATAGGTGACCATACTACATACTTGATTAACAAAGAAAATTTGCGTAGGATTTATGGCTTTTGGATCATCTACGCATAGAAATGACGGTTTTCATTCTAGCCCGAAACACGGGGCGTTCAAATATCACCCCCTTGGGATCATTCTTCCCCGAATGATGGGTAGGAGCATTGAAGCTTAAAGGTATGGAATAACGTGGACCTGATGTGTCTTCTAAGAAAGGATATAACTGTTCTGAAACATTTAAACTTCTATCATGAAGCTGAATTTTGAGCTGACTTGACTTCACTTACTTCAAGAGGCTGATTCATGCTGAGAATTTAAGATTCC
Source organism: Capsicum annuum (assembly GCF_002878395.1). NCBI lineage: Eukaryota > Viridiplantae > Streptophyta > Magnoliopsida > Solanales > Solanaceae > Capsicum > Capsicum annuum. Next base: position 199,737,954 of record NC_061119.1, on the reverse strand, counting down.
CTTAAAGTGTTCATGATCAAATCATACATATTGACTGATAATTGATAACTTATTCAAGTACAAAACATGAGGCAACACGTCTAAGATCGCACCAGTTACTATACTGCCTGAGCTAAAATACTTAGAAACATTTGAAATTATGTTCTACATTCTTATGAACCGAGTCATGACTAAGTAGCTGAATCTGAAACATGATGCTTTGACTAAACTAAAATCGCAACTTACACAGATGAAATAGATTATCTCTTGGGATGGTCATAAGCTTGAGACTTCGGATAGTAGGACTAGGTGAAAAGTTGGAAAACTACAGTAACTTGTCTATCCGACTGTTCAAATGAATTACTAGTTATACAGACTAAATTATGCCGGACCCTCATACTTAACTAGAGTATCTTATTCAAAACCCTTTCTAAAGAAGTCATAGCAGTGTTAGGGAGCAAAGAATCTTGGGCACTAGTTACACAAGACATCCAACTAAGGAATCACAACAATGACACTACTCTATAGCATGGAAAATAGATATATAACTTATAAACTAGGATAAAACTACCAGTCCTTAGGAAATGCACTTCTTACTTTCAAGCTGAGCGCACTTCTCGAATACTCCCTTAACTATATTATTCCCTTTAAATACCATACGCGTTGATTCAAATTGTAATCCTCATATGGGCATGATAAATCTTTCTACTAATGCCTAAAGTAACATAAGTCCTCTCACCATGATCAAGCCTAACTTCAAATCACAAAATACAACATGCGACACCACGATAATGGTCCAAACCATATGATTCAATCTTCTATACCCTTTTTAGAGATCACACCCTAAACATGACGTGCCTTACTACTTCAATGACTAACTCTGATCTCTTACAATGAATTTACTAGCGCATATTGTGTTCCTCCACTTAAATCTCAACACGTCATTCCAGCCTATCTTTATAACCACATATAAACTCCAAGGCAAATACCCATAAGGACATACTTCACATATTCTCTAATCCGCTATCAACATAACTCCCATGCGCTACCCCAAGAATATACACACATAAATTTCCACTAACCATCACATATATCAAAGACTTGGCCCCAGATCTTACTTCACACTTATGGCTTTATCAAAAACAAGCATACAATGATCTTTCATTGACAAGAAACATTTACTCATCACCACCATCTTCACATATGGAGGAGTCACTAATAGGTTAGAACATAAAACCTTAAAACATAGGAGGATATTATACGAGACTTGACACTTAACTGAGGCTGAAGGAATAGCAAATCAACATCAGGGATTCTTCAAAGTGATCTGAATTGGGGCATATATGACTATAAATTGAATCTCGTCAATCATAAAAAGTAAAGCATGAATTATGGGAACTGAGCACACTATAAAAAGTGGGTACATGAGTTATGAGCTGCATGACCTCAATTTGAAGTTCATAACATATGGAATATGATTCCGACTACTGAATGAACTAGAACTCCTCATTCTAGAACTGGAAGAGCACGTGATTCTCTATCATATAAATGAACATGAACTATGATCATGGAACTAAAAAATAAAGCATGAGTCAGTATTGGGATAATTGAAAAATACTGAGATAAGAATGGGTTGAGCCTCACTCTCACTTCCTAATATTCTATATCATACTGACATCACTACTAGAATCTGAGAGCCTGTCTTGGTCACTTGTTCTATCATCTCCCCCTTAGCTTTAAGACATCATCTTAATTTCGAGAGACCCCTTACTAGACTTTAAACTGAACTACACTCACAACACTCTGGGGTCTGGAATACGATGATACATGTAATTAATAGAACTTAACCCGAATAACTAAACTTGGAAGTGGAAAACCCACTGCTAATACCACCTTCTAAGACACACTCTATCATTCTATAGACCCAATAGTCATCATATAATACTTGAACACTTACTAACTTTAAATCTTCGTGAGTATTCCCATAGTTGGAGTGCATACCCTATAGAGCTTCAACTCTTATTTATTTCAGTTCAACCTTTAAAAAATCAAACTTAGATTATAAAACTTAACATGGACATCACCAAGCCTTTGATGAACCATACTACTTACGTGATAAAATATCAATATTGCGACCCCAACTTATATCTCTCTACCATGAAAATTCAAGATCATATCAAAAGGCCCAACGCTATCAATCAGAACTCCTTAATGATGATAGGCGAAATTACGCGCCTATATCAATATATTTTGCCCATATTTTAGCCTAGTTTCGAGAACTAATTATCTATTTCGTACACTTTTAGTCCTTTTTCCTGTAAATGAGCTAACAAATGTGATTAGGAAAGTTTCAGGTATAAATGATGCAAAATACAGCAATTTATGGCTTACTTGACGCAAAAGAAAGCTCACAAACGAGATGGAAAGGAGCTGGACGCATAAAGGACTAAATCTGCTGCATGGAAAATCTGTCCCGGGCTAAAACAGCATTTCTGAAGACTTTGGGACTTACAGACACAAAGCTGGATTTTTGCCATAATACATTAACCTAGTGCAATTAGGTTATGTGTTTCATCATTCTATTTGGATTATAATTTTGTAACCTTACCCTAGTACAATTGGGTCAAGGATTTCATTAGTATATTAGGATTTGGTTATTTATTTTATTAGTTTAGTAGGAGTAGGATAGGAGTATTATAAATACCCTATCATGTTAGAGATTTTGGAAAAGGGGGGGAGACATTCTGACAATTCATTCATCTCCTTACAATTAAGACATCTTCCTACAACCCATTCTCAATTCTTCATTCTTCTACTCTTAAATTCCACAACAAGAGAATCGTTACTTGCTACGGAATCACTAAAACCACACGCCAAACACCTACTATTCACGCCATCCACCATGCAAAGCGTGATATCCTTCGCATTCATGGGTAACTAAATCTCTTAGTTGGGGTTATGGAAGCCGAATGAGTTACTATCTATAGCTATGAGTTTGTGAGTTCAAGACAAGTATATTGCTTATATCATTATTCTCTTCATCTTAAATCTACATTCTTTGCGGTTCAAACACAAGAACACGCCATTCTAACATCTAACCTGTTCGAGAGAAAGGTTATTTGTCTAGAAAAGAAGACGCATAGACCAACGCCAGTCTAACATCTGACTTGTTCGAGAGAAAAGTTATTTGTCTGGAAAAGAGATAATGTCAAGGTAGTAGGACACCCTTTCCTATTAAAAAGCTAGTGCCGTACCTGGACTAACTTCTTGGAGAATTCGTACCGTTAGTCACGCTTTAAGCTCGAGAGAGTTAAAGTGAAATAGTCCTTGTTTAGGTCGAGAGACGCTTGGATTTACCATCGACTACAATTCTCTATAAGCAATTACATGTCAAGACTCTACACACTCATAGCCAATAGAGACGTATACCTCAGAAGGTGGACATAACCCCAACGCCTCAATTCTCATTGTTTACAACACACGTGACAATCTCTCTTTATTTTGCTATTTTCAGTTCTTACATTCTTGTTTTGGTTACATACTACAATCCCCCCTTTCCTACGAGACTTGCACTAAAAGTCTAGTAATTTCTCTTGCTTGTTGGCCAAGCTATTCTCTGTGGGATCGATACCCAACCCAGGTTGGGTTCTATATTTGCTAACGACCGCTTTACACTCCCACGAGAGCTGTAGATTGAGCGTTATCACTTAACATGGCTATTTAGAACACCATATACCATCTAGCAACTCAACGGTACTACTAGCCACACACAACACGTAATAGCCTTAGAAAAATTATCGCAACTTCATATCACCTTGGGCATACTTCTACATCATACATACAACATAATACTTCAATATGAATGAAACTAAATTAGGCTCCGCATACACTATTCAAGCCTATTAGATCACTTCCATAAGACTAATATCATTAACCAAGAAATCAGCACATCCACCTTCATGGACATCAATTGTTCAAACTTAATATCTAGTGCTAAACATGATTACAACCCAACCTTACACACAATTCTCAGAAATATTTATCATTAATCTTAAGCCACTATTCTTATATCCACATTCTATATTAAATTCAAGCCTATAGTCTAACATCAATAATTTACCACCAATAAAGAATGTAACATAATATACTAGTTCATCAAATTGGGACATTCTATCCAAATACCTGAAAAATCTACTACATACCTTCTCATAAATAGTACTAGTTTACAACTATCAATAAAAAAAAGGTCAAGGGGGTAAAGTCACATAATAGACATGGTCAACCTTAATCTTATATCATAACCCCATACAATCTTATCTACTCATACAGTTTTCTCACATCACACCAACTTACCCAAGCGTACATTTAGACTACTTTCAAATTCCACAGACAACCATGAGTCTATAATCCTAACTTACTGGCTAATCTAGCCATTTTCATACTTCAAGCAAACAATAATTAACCTTGACTAATAACTCCTTCTTTACCTTCTGCTAAACTAACACACAAGGACGTGTCACTTTTTTACCAACTCAATCTCATGCAAATGATTCAACTATACATATATTTAATAAATTTCCCTCACCACCTTTCTTGCCATTTCTTCTAAACCCCCAGTTTTAACCATCACGAGAACAACAAGATGAATAAAAAGTTGCTAGTGAATCAAAATAGGCCTCCCACGGCTTCATTAGACTTTGATTTTTCATGTTTTGAACAAGAAAATAAAATGAATAACAAAGAAACTATGCTAGTGAATCGAAAGATCCCCACACTGCTTCACTAGACTTTGATTTTTCAAAAACACCATGATAAAAAGATTACATATTATAAGAGATCGAAAATTGACACACAATATTCAATGATCCAAGAATACACATCTTACTTTGTATAAATAAAAATCTGAGTCAAACACTTCTCCCACAGACTATCATACAATTCACACATACTACTAGCTACCACATTAGTCTATCACTGTAAAGTGGTAAATCATCCTCAAACATCGGTTATTCAACTAAAATATTTATTTACGCACAAGTCACCCTCACTCTAACTTCCAACTTTGTGACTTCACATCACCAACTTCTTGGTCCAACATCACTAATAATAGGTTATGACACCAACACTTAACTTATACTACTACTCGAGTGGAAATACAGTTCCAACATTCTGCTACACATCGTTCCCTCTTAAGCATGACATTTCCAATATAAATTCTAAAAAAAAAAATGGAATACTCTTAATATCATAGGATGAAAAGCACGATTTCATAGGAATAAAAGTTCACACTAAAATCAATACACTCTAAGGCACTAATGGACTCTTCTCAAGTTCTTGCACAAATTTTAAACTCTTATGTGGCTCAACCAGAAAGGACCATACCATTTAAAATGTAAATTTCTGCATTTGAATTACCCCAATAATGAGACATATCTGGGCACATCAAATTAAGAAAAGAATTGGGATAACTTTACTTTTGTATAGGGACACCATAGCACGAATTAGAGTATGGAAGAGGAACATTCTGACTAAATAGCACGAACTAGAACATGAAGAAAGGAAAATATTTCTAAACGCCTAGTAGCCTCCTGCTTATAAGTGTGGCGCACTTTACACCCATAAACAAGACTCTACTTGGCATGATTTCACAGATACCCTGGGACCATGAACCGTGCTTTGATACCAAGTTGTCACGACCCAAACTAGGGCTTGGTCGTGAAGGACATCCCGAACCATGAGGATCCAAAATATCCCTCTCTATCTGGTAAGCATGTACATATTCATATGAATAAAAAAGATGCAAAAACATAATTTGCCACGGAAACATGGTCAATTCTGAATTTAGCATAAGTATGAAAATTGAAAATTAACTACATCTAATAACATCTAACTCGGTATGTGAAATCTCTACTATAGGAAAATCTGACAACTGTCTAAAATTGGGATAAAGCCCCCAGTAGACCAAAATAGAAATAAATGACATAATCTAAAAAAGATAGGCCTTCCAAAATAGAGAAGGCTCACCAACTGGACATTGCAACTCTGTCTGATAGATACTACTGCTTCTTTGGACCCCTAAACTGAGCCTCAAAACTTGGAGGGAGGAGGAGGGGTCAATACAGATGTACAGGTATGCAAAGTATTCCAAAAAAAAAAAGCTTTTATATAAATAAAATAGTTGGAGAGCAATTTGTCAAATACCATTCATGAAATAGTTTAAAAACACATGGGCTCTTTCTAAAAATCACAAATCATTCTTGTCAATGCAATGTCTAATCTTTGTATAAATTCTGAGTTAGGTGGCACTCTCCTATAATTTTGACATTCCATGGGCGGTATGGAATCCGCCATTGACTCGACAGGGAAGCCCCCAACCTGAGTGTACCGCAAGGATTGGAGTTTTTGATTTTGATATGCCACACGGCACTAGGCCAGCAAAATATAAAATACCCGGATAAAAAAATTCCAGTTTTGGGCAATGAGTTTTCTGAACTCATTCCTTCTTCGGGGAACCACCTAAGCTCTCTTTATGCTCATTTTTATCCTGTTCTGAATCATGAATTTTCTAGTTTCAACATCTAAAAAGTCTGATTTCAAACATGCATTCTATTATGTTCTGAAATTATCATGGCATAATTTGAACTGGTTTCGTCACACCAAGACTTGCAAGTCCTATTTCTGAGCCATATGCATTAAGCATGATCTTTCATTTAAAACATAATTCCGACCACCCAAATATGCAAGCACTATAAGAGATTTTATGCTCCGAAAGCACAAGTCAAAGCTATGCCAGAACACTTCAAACATAAGGTAGTCATATGCCTTCGGCAAAATCCATGCACTCTTTCATTATATGTATTTTTAATATTTTTTTCAATACAAACAACCCTCTCTTTTGAATTCAAGATTCATAACCAAATCATTCATAAATTAGGACACTTCGTAACATACTTTTCAAGATACATTTCAAAATAATCTATGTCTTATGATAAGTAAGGAAAAATCATAACAAGAGAGGGATTTTCACATGAATCATGCTCTCAATTCAATCATCAACATTAAACATGTACATATATACATATATCAATTTAAATAAATTTGGGGAAGGCCTAAAGACCAAAACAATACGATAATAACTTCTAAAAAATGAATTTATTCATAAATCCTAAACCCTTTTCTTAAAAACATGATTTCTATGCCCATGAGATTTTAGGAAAACTCCGCGTACCTTAACCTCGAAAGATAATAGGTAATTCTCAAAGCTTGTGAATTGACGATTCCAAATCTTTAATTGCTTTTGAAAACCCACGGTTGAATCTTGAGTTATTTGAGATTCTTATTTGAAACTCTAGAAAGCGTTCTTGATGAATTTTGGTGTAAGTGTATGTGTTTAGGTTTATTTTGGGATTAAATCCCGTGTTTGGATGGGTTTGGGGCCATGGGAAATGTGTAATTTGACCTTGGAATTTAAAATCCGTGAATAAAACGCTGAAAAAGGCTTCACCGCAATATTGGAAATTGCGGTGAGCTACAGGAATTGAAAATTGTCAATTTAAGGCTCATCGCAACGCGATGGCCAGTCAATCGGGAATGCTGACACTAAAAATATGCTAACTTCTTCACCGAGTGTCTTTTTTAGGCGAATTTAGTATCGATGAAAAGCTAATTTGAAGATCTTTCATTTGATACATAGTAGGCAACCTAGTTCGTTATATACAAGGAGCTATGGTCGATTAAATTTTACTTTAGTTTTGAAGCTCGCTAAAACTCAAATGATAGGAAAGCTTTCAACTTGACCTTGAGTTAGGGGACCTTTATGATCTCAATTCATGATCAAATAGGTTACCACACTACATACTTGATTAACATGGAAAATTTACTTAGGATTTATGGATTTTAAATCTTCTACGCATAGAAATGACGGTTTTTATTCTAGCCCAAAACACGGGGTGTTACAGTAGATTTAGTGGGTGTCATAGTAGTTCCCGATTAGAGGTGGTAGTTATTATGTTGGGTATTCTCTGCATCCATCTTTTCAGTCTCAGGGCCAGCCTAGTCGACCAATTTAGGCAAATTTTAAGACTACTAATAGAGGTCAGTCTAGTGCTATTAGTTTCTCTAGTAAGGGTGGTGATCATCCTCGAGGGGTTCAATTTTGAGTCATTCTAGATGTGGTGGTTATTTTGAATGAGCCGGATCTATTGGTTTTATTTCTGCTCATGATTCCTATTACACTTGTGGACTTCCTATTTACTATTCACGAAAGCACCCTAGTTATGTGGTGATAGTTGTTTTAGCCAAGGGTGATTTCCCTATTATAGAATTTAATCCCTCAAGTCAAGGTGGTTGTCATATTCATAGAAGCGGTTATTAGGTGTTCGGTGTAGTACTCAAGCAGTTAAGATAGGAGGTCGGTCAGGTGCCTAGCCTGGTGGTGGGCGAGGTTAGTTATATGAAGTAATTCTTAGACCCAAGGCTAATACTTTAGACGTTGTGGTTATAAGTATAATTTTAGTATGTCGTAAGTCGGCTCTTGCTTTTTTTAATCTCAGATCCAATTCTTCTATATATTTTCTTATTATGCACAACGATTGGACTTAACTAGTGATTTATTATTTGTGTCATTTCACGTATCTACTCTAGTGGGTGATTCTTTAGTATTGGATCGAGTATTCAAATCATGTGTTGTGACTGTTAGTGATGTTGATACCTATGCTGATCTTAGTGTTCTAGATATGCTGGATTTTGATGTGATTATGGGCATGGACTGGTTATCCCACTATCAGGTGGTCATGTCTATTTCGCTAATATCGTTACCTTAGCCATGCCTGACGTACCCCAATCGTGTGGCAAGGAGAGGTTAGCTGTGAGCCGACAGGGATTATTTTGTATGTTTATACTAGAAGACATATCAAGGAGTTGCGAGTCTTATCTTACTTGTATTTGTGATATTTTTATGGAGAGTCTGTCGCTTGAATCTCTTTATATTGTTTGAGATTTTTTGGATGTGTTTTTTATTGACCTGCCTGTTATTCCCCCTGACTATGACATTGAGTTTGCTACTGACCTCGAGCTAGGTACCTAACCTATTTCTATGAAACCTTTACATATGGCTTCTGTCGAGCTTCAGGAGCTGAACTCTCAGCTTAAGGATCTTCTTGATAAGATTTTTATTAGTATTAGTATGTCGTCGTGGGGAGATCCTATATTTTTTGTGAAGAAGAAAGATGGATCCATGCATATGTGTATCAATTATACGTAGTTTAATAAGGCGATAGTGAAGAACCATTATCTTATGCCTCACATTAATGATTTATTTGACCAACTTTAGGGTTTAAACTTTTTTTCTATGATTGATTTGAGGTCTAGTTACCATCAGTCAAGAGGATATCCCAACGACGACTTTCAGGACCCGTTATGGTCATTGTGAGTTCTTGGTGATGTCTTTTGGGTTGACTAATTCACAGTTACACTAATGGATTTAATGAACTCTGTGTTCAAACCCTATATTATTATACTCATTGATTAAATTCTTGTGTATTCGAGGAGTAGTGATGATCATGTGTAACATTTAAGGACTGTGTTCTAGACCTTGCGAGATTATTCTCTTTTTACTGAGTACTCTAAGTGTGAGTTTTAGCTTGAGTTTGTGACATTCCTATGTCATATAGTTTGTAAGGTTGGTATTATGGTAAACTGGCTATGATTGAGGGGATTCATGATTGGGCTAGGCCTACATCTCCGATAGAGGTCTATAGTTTCATTGGTTAGGCCGATTATTATTGACACTTTGTTGAGGGCTTTTTGACTATTTCCCTTCCTATGGTCCGAGGAGTGTGAGTGAAGCTTTGGAAAACTCAAGGAATTCCTCACTTCAACTCTGATGTTAGATTTTCTAGCTGAGGGTGAGGGATTCACCATGTTTTGTGAAGCCTCTGGTCTTGGTCTTGGTTGTGTTCTGATGCCATTGGGTCATGTCATTAACTATTCTTCTAGACAGCTTAAGGTGCTTGAGCGCAACTACCCCACTCATGATTTGGAGTTGGCAGTGGTAGTTTTTATGCTCAACATTTGGAGGCATTACTTCTATGATGTGCATTTTGAGATTTTCACCGATCATCATAGTCTTCAATATTTTATGACCCAGTGAGATCTTAATGCTCGATAGTATAGATAGATGGAGTTGCTTAAGGAATATGATATTTGCATCTTGTATCATTCGGGTAAGGAGAATGTGGTAAGTGATGCCTTGAGTCGCAAGGCAGTAATTATGGGTAGCATGGCCTGTATATCAGTTACACATAGGCCTATGGCATGGGACATTCAGCTCTTAGCCTATTTGATAATTCGTCTTGATGTTTCAGATCCTACAAGGATTTTAGCTCGTGTGGAGGTAAGGTCCTTACTATATGAGGGTAGGATGTTGACCTTAGGATGTCGGCTATAAATTTCTAGTGCTAAGCCCTCATAAAGTGAAGTAATTCATAATAATTGAAAATTTGAGAGTGGAAATGGTCATTGCCTAATAAAGAACCGAAACTAGTTGGTAAGTGGGATTTATTATATGGTAAGGATCCCCCTAGTGAATAATGTTATAACTAAATAATGGATTAATTAAGGAAGATTGGCAAATGGAATAAGCTATGTGATGACTAATTGTCGATTAAATGACTATATTACCTGATCGCTAGAAATCTAATGTACTACTTAATGAACCTTGTTTAGTTAACATATGGTAGCTAGCGAATATGGTTGATGTGTGATTAATGATGATAATAATATGAAATAGGGACTTTTTGTCGACGTGGATTTCTAATGAGAATTTGTAAAAATGTCCAATTGATGATAAATGTGGGATATAGTCGGATAATGTTGAGACTTAGATACGTTGATAGTTATGCATTTTTATTATTTCCTTGGGTGTACTCTTACATGTTGTGGGATGCCTTGATGGGTTCTGTTACTTTATGCACTAATTGGTGTATGAATGCCAACTTTGTACATAAGTGGTTTGTGATTGTATTGGTGTTGTTTTATGACTTCGAATCATTTATTTGTTATGCACAGTTGTATTGGCATGTGTTGATTTGTTACATTAAATTATTCTGCTTTGATTACTTATTTCACACAGTGATGATGGAGATGTTTTAGGTTTGATTTTGTACCTTGACTTAGATATATGTAGCTTGGATTATATCATATTTATGTCATGACTTAGCTTAGTTGTCCAATAATGCCTACAAAGTATTCATGGTTTTCGTACTTATACTACACTTCTGTACCTTTTTACTACAGATCCGAGTACTAGCTGCCACCGTTGAGTTGTATTCATGGAGTGTTGACATTCTGGAGATAGGGCGAGATCTTTGAGTTTTGAGTCGCCTATTTCCCTTTATCTTAGATTCAGTCTTTTGTATTCAAGATAGATGTATAGAGTATTTAAAATTCTTGGTTGTATCTCTTATACTGAGATTATCAGGTCGTGGGATTGGTATCTATATTTGACTATCTTATTATATTAGAACACTGTTTATGTGTAAACTGTGTTCGCTTGTTTTTGCCTATGTTGGACAGTTGTTACCTAATTAACCCATTGGGTCAACTCTAAGTTATGATAATGGATTACCTATCGGAGTAATTGGTAGGTGCCCTCATGACTTGTAAATCGGGTCGTAACAGGTTTTATCATAAAAAATTAGCATGAATTACACAAGATGATATGAATTTCAAGATTCAACATGAATTACATGAGTTGACATAATTTGACCTTATTGTCTCAGTTTATGATGATTCCATGGTTTTCAAGTATATGATTCATGATTTGTATGACAGTCAGGTATGCCATTAATGCTTATGCATATTACATCCAGATATGTCTATCAATAATCTATGAAATAATAAAAAATCATGATTAGTTTTCAGCATTCATTTTACTTTATATTTCTTTCATGCTACTTCCCATGATGAATTTTATATATTATGAGCAACTCATATGATTTTGGGAGTAGACTTTAGCATTGAGTGGGCGAGGGTTTAGGTATCTTAGTACCAAAAACATTGAGCCACCGTAGGTTAAAGGGTCCTCGCAGTTGAGATTCTCTCCCTTAATCGAATGGACTCATGCACGAATTCACGATAGTCACGATTCTTTACTTAAGCAAGGTATAGCAAAACCCTTTTTAACATGGGTCCGATGTTTACGTCCATGTTTTCTCAAATGTTTTATGTTGATTAAGAGAATCTCCTAGAGAAAGATCAGATTTTAATTAAATATACAATGGCTCATGATGCTAAGATTTTTTGTTTTAGCATCATGCTAGCCTCATTAATCTTTAAAGTTTACTTCATGTTTAGTGTGGGTCATTTATACTCATTAGTATACTCAAGTTTCATAATTTTTAAACTGCTATAATTGGTGCACTAAACAAGTATTCATATTTCCTTAAGATTTTAGTTTATTAAGTTTCAATCATTCATGTACAAATTGTGAACCATTTATACTTGTAAACGTATTTTCAACTTCATGCATGATTTATTACTTCCATTACTTATGCAACAGACATGAATTTCCCCATGCTCACTACATTTTATTATATTAACCACATATATATTGGTGTAGTAACATTGTTTCATAATGTCTGTATCAGTTCTAACTCACAAAAACATGATTAGAAAGATCGCAACTTCAAGCAAGTAGGTGATGAGTTCTCTTTATTCAAAGACTCAAGTAAGTTAGAGTTCAAATATTTTATTTTAGATTATTTGTATTGATTAGGAATAGATAGGGTCTTGTCCTGACTACCTTTAGTCAGAATTTATAATGCCATAGAAATTGTTCCCTGATCCTACTATTCTTAAAATGAGTTTACACTTCAAAATACATGTTTTGTGTCCCTTTAATCAAGCTTAATCATTTAGGATGCATCCCGAAAATTAAAAGTAAGTTTTATACGTAGAAATAGGTCTGTGCATCACACACCAAGGCCTCCTCCTTGAGCTCAGTGTCGTGAAGAATGGAAGGAGGAGCCACTAGAAGTGCCACATACCCCCTCTTCCTCGACATCTGATTTCTTTAGTTTCATTTTATTTTAGGGGTACAGTGGTGTTTTATAGTTTTGAAACAATCCATCCAAAATTAAAAATACCTCGAAACACTTGAAACCCTCACTGTTTCAAATCAAAACCCTCTCCCATTCTCTCAAGCTCCCAACCTTCATGTTGTAAGAGAAATCATACTAGGGCTCCAAAATCAAAGGATTCTTCCCCATCTTTCATCTCTAAGATACGCAACATTAATACCTTCTTGAGGAATCCTGATCATCCCCACTAGTGAGTCATAATTCATGTTAAGTCATGATTTAAAGTTCGGGTTTTGAAGATTTAAATATTTTGTCATTCTTGAGTTTTGTTATAATTTTCTTTTATATGTTTTAAGTATTGTAAATTGTTTCTCAAATTTATGTAGTTCTGTAATGTATAGTAAATTTCCATATCCGAGGGTTAGTTTCACAAAAAGTTTATGAGTTGCGAGTTTGTATTGAAAATTGTATTCATGTTCCAAATGGTTTAACTATAGTTTTTTTATTAAGTAAATTCAATGTAAGAAATTTATGAACAATTTATGAAAATTCTTATCTATATATTATTTAAAGGAGAGGGCAAAGCCTCTACATTAAGCTATGTAACCACCTATGAGTAAGCCACGTGGTAGTTTAGGACAAACATTGGTTAGGTTAATTATTAGTTACTATTTTTAATTTAATTTTTATCATTTTTTAAATAAAGTCAAATTTTAACAGTTAGTAGCCAATTTTATTTTTTGAAAAAAAAAACAAATTTTAGAAATTATATATAAGATTTTGAATTCCTAAGAAAATGTCAACTTCCGAATCTTATTAAGTTTGAAGCTGGTACTTCTCATTCGCAAGGAAGAAGTTTCCAACCCATCTAATTTCATCAAATGATGGCAATATCGACTAACAATAAATTGTTCTACTATTTCCATTAAACGAATAGAAAGATATTTGTACAAATGAGGACTACATCAATGAAACAACGATGCCAATGACAAACTGCGTAAGAAGACGACCCTATTTGTGGTTGTATGCATGAAATTTTACATTTGTCGAATATATATATATATATATATATATGTCTGTGTGTGTGTATATGTATATATCAGGTTCTTTGTTCTCCCTTTTTCATATTTATTTAACTTTTGTTTGAAACTTGAAATGACTTTTATTATATCCAATTCAATATGGTAGACTTGTGCAACAAATAGAACGATTGAAAACTAAAGCTTCATCCGATTTTGTTTGGTATCCGTCATATACAAAAAGCTCAGCGATTTTTTACCATTCAATAATCAAACATGTTGATTTCATCCTGATTTGAATTAGAAAGCTTATAAGTGGAAGTTAGATCTCATTTGTTTTCATTATATAAAAAGATGTGCATGTCCTATGATTGTTGTGGGTATTATCATGTGGTGCATAGTAGCCTCATAGCAGTAGTAAACATGCATCTATGAAGAATTTTTAGCAATATTAGAAAAGATATTTTTTCAGATTCGCTTGGAAAAAATACTGTAGAACAGGTGCATTTGTTTTTATATTTGAGGGTTCATCAATATAACAATAGTATACATACATTGTGAAGAGTTTTTAGCAATATTAAATCTGAGAATGTTATGATTAATATCCAGCGGATATCAAACACTCAAAAAATATTCTAAATAGAAGTCAATATGTGTTATGCAGTGACACAAAAAAATGTCACAATTGTAGTGCTTTTCTACGCATTGGCTCATCCAAAGATATATTTTAATGTGTATTTGGTTAGAAAATCCATAAGAAATAATCTTTCTAGAAACCTTTATTCATTATTAACATTTATATGTTGGCTTTCACTGATACTTCCATTGGTGGTGAGATCGAAAACCTTTTACTTTCAAAGAGGATAATAGATTTATTTGAAAATGCCTTTTTTGGAATACCAATGTATCCTTTGATGAGATATAAGGAAGATACATTGTATCTCAATTTAATGCTCATTAGCAACTTCATAATGTCACCATGCACTGATATGTGGATAACTTAATATTTGACTGTGATGATGAGAGTGCTATGTGAATTTTGGAAAGATTGGTCTATGTTCCCTTTCTAATAGCATACTCTATGACAACTCTGTTATTTTGTTATCCTGTCACTTCGGTAAGGGGAGTCAGGTGCACTAAAGCTATCGATATATGCGGTGTTCGGGGAAGGACCCCACCATAAGGGTGTATCGTACGCAGCCTTACCTTGCATTTCTGCCAGAAGCTGTTTCTAAGGCTTGAACCCGTGACCTTCTGGTCACATGTCAACAACTTTACCAGTTACTCCAAAGCGAAAATATCTCTAATGCTAATAATCTTTCAAAAAAATCAATCTTTTCCCACGTATTAAAGTGTTGTGCTCTTGGTGCACCAAAGATTAATTTCATTAAGTTTCAATAATATCTTAGTGCCTTTTGAAGGAATCTTATTACAAATCGTTTCCTAAAAAATGTTGGATATCTTTTTTACTTTGTGGTAATTGTTGTTATTTTTCTTTTCCCTCTTATGTTTGTTTTCTCTAACCATAGTCAAAATGGTTTCTATCCCATTTATAATAACATGTTTATCGAATTGTAATAACATCTTTCTGTGTTCATGATATTTTCCCCTTAAAGTCTTGCATGCTATTCACTTACAAGTGTAAACGTTTGCTTTTCTTTCTGTTGCACATCAGTTACTCAATAGAAATCTATGTGCTAACTTTAAAACAGTATAATGGTCCATTCATTTTCGATATATATATGTCTTGAACTTATTGTAGAGCTTCTCAAGGAAGTCACTAATTCAAGTGAAATACTTAAACCACCGAAGTTTAAGGTAACCATTTATTTAATTAGATGTTGTCTCCATAAATATTACTTTCATGTCGTATTCTTTTACACTTCTCTCTGGATTTCAAGATGAAAAATTTCTGAAAAGTTTTGCACTGCCAAGTTTCACAGTATCCTTAATTAGATAGCATATCAAATAGATAGTAGCATAATTTATTCATCCTCCATTGACCCTTATCTTCGCCTTTTATGAATTGGAGAAATGAGATAGAAATATTAGCAAATATCTGTAATGTAATAAGTAGTGTATTATTTGAGGGTTCTGAATTTTTATTCAATACTTTTTTGTAAATACTTGATTTTGTAGAAGCAAAGTCAGTTCAAGAATTGTACATGGAGAAAGAATAATAATTGCAATTAGAAGCAAACTCAATTCAAGAATTGTACATGGAGAAAGGGTAATAATTGCAATAGCGATATGAAAGGAAATTTAGTTACTTCACACAGAAATAATAAGATAATCCAATCAATTGAATATATTAAATTTCTTACTTGATTAGAATATCAAGTAGCTGTACGTTAATTTTTAATTATCTTTTTTGATTTTAAGTACTTTCTAATACTGAAGTATGATTTTGAACTTCCATAGATAATGACTATACCTATTCATGGAGATGAATATTATTCTGGATAGAATGATCATGTTTAAATTGGTAGTTAATTTCTTCAATGTTGAGTTGGTTGCTGAAGTTTATATAGATAGCAATGATGAAGATATTAAAATGCAATATTCTTTGTCCATTCAAATGTATGTTAGTTATGTTAGGATTTTTGTCCCGATTTTCTTACTAAATTTAATTTTTACTTTTTCTTGTAAGAAAAATAAAAGTAACCATAAATACTTTTACTTTTCCTGAAAGGAAAATATAAAATTTTTTCATATTTGGCAAACCTCTTTCTTGGAGGAAAGGTTTTGGGCATCTATAAATAGAAGACCCCTCTTCTCATACAATAACGCAATAGCATCCACAGTGTAGTCTTTAAAGTGTCTTTGTTTAGGGAAAGATTTCTCCCAATAGGTTTTAAGTTTTTCAATATTAGTTTTTCATATGTAGGTCGTTTGACCGAATCATATTAATAATATGTCTTTTTAGTATATTTTTATTTGTCGTCTGAATTATCACCACGATAGTTTGCAACTAATAGCTTCCGCATAACGCCCTCTCGATTTCTAACCCAACAAGTGGTATCAGAGACCACGGTTCAATAAATCGATGGTCCAATTGCTGAACAAAGTTGAAACAATTTGGATGATAATGAAGATTTTTGTCAAACTACAGGTGGAGAAAAAATATCAAAAAAAATTTCAACAATCCTGCTGCTTATCCATTTTTAAAACCAAAATCAATTTTCAACCCATGTTTATGGGCTCCAATTTTCAACTCATACTTGCCTAAACGCTTGGGATCCTTTCAACTCGTGCATTTATTTTTAACGCATGAGCTTCACTCTTAACCTGTGCTCACTTTCAATGCACAAGGCTCTACTTTTAATCTTATCAACCCGTGCTTTTATTTTTAATGTAAGGCTCCAACTTTTAATCCATATCAAATTTTAATAATGGTAAGCAACAACTATATATGAAGATCGTTGATATAGGAAGATCGTGTGAAGAAGAAGGATCAAGAATATTTTGCCCGAAAATCAAGTCAAAAAGGGGAGATTTGTTAGGATTTGTGCTCCGATTTTCTTACTAAATTTAACTTTTACTTTTTCTTGTAAGGGAAATAAAAGTAACCATAAATACTTTTACTTTTCCTAAAAGGAAAATATAAAACTTTTCCATATTTGACAAACCTCTTTCTTGGAGGAAAGGTTTTGGGCATCTATAAATAGAAGACTCCTCTTCTCATACAATGACACAATAGCATCCACACTGTAGTCTTTAAAGTGTCTTTGTTTAGGAAGAAATTTCTCCCAATAGGTTTTAAGTTTTTCAATATTAGTTTTTCATATGTAGGTCGTTTGACCGAATTATATTAATAATATGTCTTTTCAAAATACTTTTATTTATCGTCTGAATTATCACCACGATAGTTTACAACTAATAGCTTTCGCATGACGCCCTCTCGATTTCGAACCCAACAAATTAATTTTGTTTTTCTTACATATATTATAGCATATAGATATTGTTTTTCGTCAGGTAACCTAGGGAGATAAAGATTTCACGGTAATTTCAAAACTCTCTTTTAAATGTATTATCTTAATCACTTCAATTGTTATTTTATTTATGTTTACATAAAGTCTCATCACCACAATGTGTGGGCACATATAAGATGCATAATTTTCATTTTCACAAACTTCATATTTTCATTTTCTATGATTTCATTGGTGATAATGACATGATCTCTCCTCCTCCTAAAGAGACCTTGGCATGAAATGTAGATTTGGATTTGGATACTTACCATATGTAATAGAAGTTGATAATGATCTCAATGCAAAACAGTCAAGTAACAAGATCGATAAAGTGGTTAAAAAATGAGGAAAATGCAGAAAATATTTCCTCCAATATTAGATTTTTCTATTTTATTTCTAGTGCGATAAATCCTTTAACAATATTTGGTGTCCAAAGTTGCCCATTTCATATGGTGTGTACAAACATTAGTGACTTCTTTTTTATCTATGTGCAAATTTGCATTTATATTCATTAATCTCGCTATAAAACGGTTATGCGGTTGTCAGAAATCTTTTACAACACCATCCATTAGAAAGTGAAATCATAAAACAAATTATCCTCTAACAAGCTCACAAACGTTGTTGTGACTTGGTGAGAAGGTCTATATCTAAGGAATAATTTTAACAAGAAAGGTTTGTTTTTCCTTATACTACTACAAGTGAAAAATGTGCATAAAGTGTGAATTCTCATTTTTGGATTTCAGATAGTTGTGATGATATATGGTATTGTGTCTTTTTGATTCAATTCATTATCTAAAAGTAAAAATTTCTATTTTTCAACACCATCAACATATTCTGCCATCGATACATTATCTTAAAAATTCATATATAGTTAATCATTCTTTATATAATATTTATGTAATTTATTCTTTATTTCTTTTTAATATTGTGTGGGAAACTAATTGATGACAATTTGGAGGTGCTATTCGATGATGTATCAATTCTGGTTCATTAGAATTTATTACTTCTGTATTTGGTGTGGTTTGTCAAGCATGTCTGAAAAAATATTTCTCAATATTTTGATTAAAAGGTACTATCATATATTGAGAGTTAATAGAGCATGACTTTTAAAAGTAATATGTTTTCACGAATTTTAGTTACATGTAATAAGAACATGAGTGAAAAAAACATGTATATCTAAAGACTAAAGAAGTTCATAAATTCTAAAAAGACAAGGAGTCTAAGTGGATGTTTGGATAGACATACATATTTTGTACTTATTATATGGTTCTTTATCTTTTTGGCATAAAAATAAGTGCTTAAAGCACTTTTTTATTTTACATGGAGACTTCAAAAGTACATAAAAATTATTTTGACTTAAACGCACCTAAAATAAATCCATCCAAATGGGTCCTATGTTATGATATACAATCCGTGCATCGCACGGGTACTATGCTAGAATATATTTTATACCATGACTTGAAAAGTGAAAAGAAGTGATTGTATCTTGAAAAGAGAAAGCAAGTTATAATGATTTAGAGTCAAGACTCACAGAGATAATTTCTTGATATGATATCGTAGAGATTAATATGATTTTTAGAAAGTCTTTAAAGGCTTATGAGCAAATATTATGTTTTGGGAAGGTTTATTTCGTACTGAGTAGGGTATGATCCCGAGGTCACATGTCTCATAAATACACTACCACCGTAGGTTTGTCTTCGGACCAAGAGTGGGATCCATAAGTTACATTTAATCTTACACCATTGCAAGGTGTAGGATAGCTCTTCTTAATTTGGTGAAGACAGTGGATACGATGTTGCTCACATGGTTAATGTCAGTTAAGAGAAACTTCTCCAATTTAGAAAGACCCAATATTTGTTCTACCTATTTATTAATTATAATGATTGTATTAAAGGAGGTTGTCAAAGACACTCCATGAATAGTTTGCCATGCCAATGGTTCGCTTGTGATCACTTGTGATTTTTGGTGCCATGTTATGTCCAGGATGTGAGCCCGGGGCATGGAAAACTTAGTATCAGAGCATATGGTTCAAGTTTCCTAGGGTATCTATGAAGTTGTGTCTAGTAGTGTCCTAATTGTAGGTGTAAAGCATGCCACACTTATAATCAGGAAGCTACAGGGCATTTCGAAAGTCTCATTTCTTTAATGTTCTAGTTCGTGCAATGTATTTAGTCTAAGAAAAATCTTCTAAATCCTACTCTTCTACATTTCAAATCATTGCTCCAAGAAAACTCTATTCAGTGAGACACTACAACTTCTAGTTTCCTAATCGGGACAAATTCTATATTTCTACCTCCTATTCATGGGATGTAGACCCATAATGGAATCCACACTTCTGGCCTGACTACACCTATCGAGGTTGCACCTGTCCTAGTTTGTCTTCCAAGGGCTCAGAAAATTGGTATTACTCACACTTCATCCCCATAAAGTGAAGTTTCCAATGTTGAGTTCAGATAGACCATTAAGATGTTTTCTTATATTATGTCATCTCAATCTCGCTGGTAATATAGTGTTAGTTCTACTAATGATTTCACAAAAAACTACTAGAGTCGATTATTTCATGCAATTAAACCCTACAATATTCACTCGGTCCAATGTTGAGGAGGATCCCTAAGATTTGTTGATGATATGAGAAGATTTTTAGGGTCATTCATGTCAATGACTCTGAGGGAGTTGAGTTTGTCGCTTAGCTTATCAATGGTACGGTGAGTGAAAAGGGATAGGGGCGATAATATTAAACCTATAATTTGGGAAGATCTTTCTGCAGTCTTTCTTGGTGTATTCTTTCCTTCGGAGTTAATGGAGGCTAAGACTGAGGAATTTATGAAGTTGGAGCAAGGAACTATGAGTGATAAGGAGTATACTTTGAAGTTTAATTAATTTTTTCTCCATTCAGCAAATTTGGTGTAAATATTAGTGCAAAAATAAAGAAATTTATGTTTGGGGTGTTCGATGATATGTAAATAGAGTCTAAAAGGGGATGCCCAACAATTAGAGAAGGAAAAGAAAAAGAAAGTAAAGGGTGTGGAACATCAAAGTAATGAACATCAAAGGGGGATGCCCAATAGTTAGAGTCTTTGCCTATTTCAACATTGAGTGTGGGCAAGGAAAAACTAGTTTAGTAAAGCAAATTTTCAATATTACCAGCATGAAAGATAATGAATGTATTCCTAGGAGAGGAGATGGGATGTCAAAGTCTGTTGTTGTTGATTTAATCAAAGTCTAGAGTACGTTAAGGGAGGAATTGGAGGCTATGGCAGTTGTGGTCGAACTTAAGGATGCAGAAATATCTACTTTGTAGAAAAGTAATATGGTTGAAATGTCTGAAGGAACTGGTTTATTTGAGAAGTTGAAAGATGAAAGTCTAGAGCTGTATGACAAAGTGAATAGTTTAGAGGCCAAGGTTGAGGTGTTGATTGCAAAGATCGATGATTTAACTCAACAACTCCTACAGGCTAATGCTATTATAAGTGAGCACATAACCTTGCTTCTCCACAAGTTATTCCAAGCCCCTCCTAGATCTATCCCCAAACCGGTCCCTTCTTTTACGTCTCGTCTAGCCTGGTCCCCCTAAGTTATTTTTTTTTATTCATATGATGTTGTCACTATATTTTATAAGCTTTTAGATACTGCTATTTTTTAATAGTGTTTAATACTATCTTTCTTTAGTAATTAAGAAATGTTATTTATGCTATCATCTTCCTTGCTTTGTCTAACCTTTCTTGCCCATGTTAGTTTAGTCTCAATGCCTATGCATTAACATTTGTACTTATCTATACTTGGTTTACTACTCTATCACTTAGATGATGCCAAAAAAGGGAAGATGAGATATAGTGTTGAGATGAGGTGTAGTGTAATGGTGTGTCTCTTATGTAGGGAACGGGTTCTCACACTCAGGGGGGACATAGGTTGCACATAGATAGGGGGAATGCATGAAGCTGGTATAAGTGATAGGGCGAACATGTTGTGAGTACCTATCTGTGAATGTTTGAAGTTGAAGTAGTGCAGTGCTAGTGGATACTTGAATATGTGTATGGGTTTGTCATCATCAAAAAGGGAAAAATTATTAAGTTCTTAGTTTTGATGATTGACAAATTGTATGTTGAAACCTAATTCCTAAAGAATATGTCATAACAAAGCTGCAAGTACTTAGGGAACAGGTTGGTTGCATCCACGTCACTGTCATAATCAACTGCATTGCTGGAAAAAAGTATAAAAGTTGGTGGGAAATCTACTATACTTTTTTGCCTCAGACAATAGGATTCGTCCTAGGCTTTCTTGTCTCATATGTATTGCTCATCTTCCACAACAAGAAAACCAATCTTCCATATTCTCACAAGAATTATTCCTCTTGAAGCTCTATAATCAAAGCCTCTTTCACAATAGGGAACTGGTCCCTCACAAGTTATATTTCATGTGTTTGTTGTAACTGAATCTTTGTATTGTGATTAAAATGTATCCTATTGTCATTTTTTGTTAGTTGTAGGTGTTTTGTTTTAAGTTCCAAAACACATTGTTGTTATCTAGAGTTAGGTGATTTTAAAGAAAGCATTTGCTTGTCAACTTAGTTAGAGTTAGTTGGGTCATGGTGCGGCAGAGGTATTGCATATTTCTCTTTGTAATAGAGTTATTACTAGGAAAATAAGGATTAGTATTATTAATCCTTGATGTCATCGAGTTTTTATTCAAGCTTGCTTTGATATTAGTGGATCTTTGAAAATCTTAAAGACAGGTCATCAGTTTTCTCCCTTGAGCAAGGAGTTTTCACGTAAAATTGTTGTATTTTTCATTTACTCTTTTTGCCTTCCATATTTTTAAAGTTCTTGTTGCTTACGTTTTTTTGGAACCAAGTCCCAACGTTGGAGGGAAACTCATATAACTCTTAAAAAACAATGTTTATGATGAAAATATCTCTTGTCTCTTATTCTTTATGTTTTGATTTTAGATTTTAATGTGAGGATGATAATGAACAAGGATGTTGAAAGGTATACAAGGTTTTTTTCATTCTCCGACGTGTCACTAAAACAACTTTGTATCAGGCAACACTAACTGTATCCAATTTTCAAGAAGTGTAAGTATCTAAAGGAATGCTTTAGAGGGCCGGTCTTTGTTGAGAAGCTTTAGCTGTGGAGTTTACTTATAAAGAGTGATCTTTAGATATAAAGTGTTGTGAAATCATAAAACATTGAGAACTCTTATTCACATATACACAACAATTTTAGAGTGTACCATTTCATGAATACTATAAGTAACTACTTTAAAGGGTACTCCAAACTTTGTGTCATGACTCGAGCTGAGGTCATGGACGCGACGGGAATCCTGATCCGCGAAAGCTCAATAGTTCCCTTAACATACTATCATAAGCATAATTAATTTGAAATGTGGAAGATGTTATAAAGTTCAAGAAATCCTTTAAGCAAACTCTGTCAATAAATTCATAACACAACATTGACCAAATCCAATCTACAAAGTCTCTACTAGTGAATAAACTATCTAGGCTGGGACAAGGCCCCTAGCCAGGCCATAAACTGAACAAAATGAACATATGATTAAAATGGCTTTCAAAAAATAGAGGACTCACCAACTCTGATGCTTCCGAAGGTGCAACTGTTGTGCGGACCACAGGACTAAACCATAGATTTGACTTTATGTGACAATTTAGCCACCCGAGGATGATCAATACTTGAAATGCATTGGCATGTAGAATAACCCTCCAAAAAATAATTATTTTATACAAAATAAACAAGAGCATTTTGAAAATAATTTAACAAAATACAAATCAAAACACATGGGCATAATCAAAAGCTTCAATCAATTACGTAAAATATAGACTCAACTATTTTCTTCAATTTTGAGCTAGATGGTATTCCCGATATTCTATTTACCCATGCATATGGGTCTGACATTAACTCATTAGCCAATCCCCCAACCCAAGTTGGCTGCAATGGTTAGAGTTTGTACTCTTTAATACACCAAAATCATGAAGAAAGTGAACAAAAAGTATCCATATTTTCGGACAAAAATAAATCCTGTGTTAGCAAAATACGAGTTATAGCATTGAGTCTTTCAAATCGTGTCTTCTAGGTTAACCATATAACTCTCTTCAAGCTCGTGTTTAGACTCTTCAAATCATGCATTATTCTTATGAAATTTCTCTCTTTCTCTTTAAGGGTATTCTCTAAAAAGTTATCATTATACCTAGACATGCAAGCCATATAAATCATATCATATCGCCTCTATAGCCCTTTATTCAAAAATATAATATTGACCACCAAAATGATTCAAATGTCACATAAGAATTCTTTTACAAAATTCATGAGAAAATTTATGTAAAATAATATTATTTCAATACATCAATATAAGTCGTAAAGGTGGTCATCTTTTCATAATTTCATACAATCTCCATGAGAAAACAAGAGAATTTTAACTACAAGAAATACCCTTTGAATCTATATTAAAAAATAATATATAATTTACTTAAAGAAATATTTAAAACTCAACATTTTCATCATTCAATAAATATTCCACAACACTAGTTAAATACATAATTTTCATCATAAAAAGGTGTTTATAATTCATGCTCTTCAAACAGT
The DNA here is from genome assembly GCF_002878395.1 of Capsicum annuum. Lineage (NCBI taxonomy): Eukaryota > Viridiplantae > Streptophyta > Magnoliopsida > Solanales > Solanaceae > Capsicum > Capsicum annuum. The sequence goes on along the minus strand of NC_061119.1, from coordinate 199,713,316 downwards.
TTAAAAACCCATAACATGTACCTATAAATACAATTTAATGTTTATAAAAATATCATATTTAATCCCATGAGTATTTGAATCGTTCTACATAACTTCTGAATGAGGGAAATTTAAGAAGAACCATGAGATTGGAACCAACGAGCCTTGAAATTGAAAAATCCTTCTTGATGATCTTGGAAGGAAGAGAATGAGGAATTTGAGAGATTTCTACTAGTTTAGGACAACTTTAGAGATTTAAAATGGTTAGGGGAGTTACATAAGGTAAAAGGACCAGTTTACCCATGATTTATTAAGAAAAAGTTGTCACAACCCAAGTTGAGGCCCTAGCCCGCGATGGATATCCCGAACTATGAAGGCCCGAGAGACCTAGGGTTGGCAATGGGCCTATGCAGGTGCGGTACAGTACTGTTTTTAGGTTATGTGAAGTGATGCGGGTTTTAGACTATATGGGTGCTAGGCTGGTGTAGGGCGGGTTTATTTCTTACACCCTTTCTGTTATGTCATACATCCCCTTATTTACTATTCTTTATCTATAGAAAATAACCTCTCTACTTCTTCGGAGGTAGCGGTATGGACTGTGTGCATCTTATCCTCCCCAGACCCTACTTTGTGGGAATACACTAGGTTTATTGTTGTTGTTGTTGTTGCATTGCGCGGCGAGTTGCAGATATTTGCGGGTTAAAACTAAAAAAAAGTTAAAAATTAGTATTATTCTGATAAATCTACCTAAAATTATATGTATTCTTCACTTTAAATTTTATGATACTTAAAACAACATGTATAACACTACAAATAAACAGTTATATAACTTTTTAAGTTTTTTTATTCATCTTAGCAAAATTTGATATTTGACCATTATTTTACACGTGATACTTTTCTGATAGTTTCTTAGTGAAAGTGACATAATATAAATTGGTTGTTATTATTTTCTAGTATAGAAAATATTATGGCTTTCAATTGAGTTATAAATTTTTCAAAAAAGAAAAAAATAAAAATGTGGGGCGGTGCGGGGCGGGTATGAGTTTGGCACGGGTTTATGCAGGTTTAAAGGTGATGTGGTGTGGTACTGGGTTGGAAGGTTTTAAAATTTGTAGGTTTAGATAAAACCGCACCGCACTACACCATGGCCACTACTAGAGATACCCCTTAGTATACTATCATAAGCATAATCCACACATAAATCATAGTGCGGAAGACATAATGATATTCAAAGGGAACTCATAATTAAACTGTGTCAACAAAGTTGTGATAGTACAATAATAAAATCTCGTCTATGAATCATTTATTAAATACAATTGTCTACGCCGGGACAAAGGCCCCAACTGGACCATAGACTGAAAGAAGTCAACATATGAATCAGTGCCTTCTGAATGATGAATAGCTCACCAAATTAGTCATTATCCCAATTTTTCTACTAATGTGATGGACCATAGGACTGTGCCTCAGAACATGTACTATGGGAGGGGGCAATACTTGAAAACTATTAGTATGCAGAATAATCCAAAAATAACATGTATTAAATGTAATACAATTTAGAGCATTGTGAAAATAATTTAGCATAGTATGTATGTATATATATATATATATATATATATATATATATATATGGGCATAATTCAAAGGATTCAAAACATTCTTATAAATCACGAACTCAATTCATTACTTTAGTTCTAAGCTAGATGGTACACTCTACATTTCTACAATCCCAAGAGCTATATATAATTAGCCCTTAACTTAGCGTCCAAACTCCCAATCCAAGTTTGCCATAAGGATTAGAGTTCTCATGAACTGGTATACCCCCCATGAGAGTATATTGTAGGCCTTCCCTCATATTAAATGACCTAATTATCCTCTCATATAGGATAACATATCATAAATCATGCATCGATAAAATACGATTTCCAAGAATCTGCCCTTTTACTGAAATGGCTTCTTATGGTAACCATCTAACCCTCTTTAAGTAAAATTTTAGTCCATTAAAACCATACTTCACGCTCAAAATATCCAATTCTTTCATATTAAGGGAACTCCATAATAGGTATCATCATACCTAGACTTGCAAGCCATATCATATCATATCATATCCATAGCCATTTCTCATTAAAAAATATTTTAATGACCACCAAAAAGATAAACATATCACATGAGAGTTCTTATTTCAAAAACATATGAAGAGTTAAGAAAAATGTTCTCTTCTTAATACAATAACACATGGTGGTCAATTCTTTCATCAATCACATGCAATTTCTTCATTAGGACACAAGAGCCTTTAGAGTGAGAAATACCCCTTTGAAAACATGCAAAAAACAATGCATAATAGTTAAAGAGATATTTAATACTCAAAATTATCATCATTCATAAAGCAGCCCCACCTTTAGTCACACATAAATTTCATGATTAAAAAGGAGACCTGTAGTTGCTGGTCTCAAACCTATTTGTAACACCCTGTACTTTGGGGCTAGAATTTAGACCATCGTTCCTACGCGTATAGACCCAAACTAAATGATTCCTTGTTAGTATATATGTGATGATCAATACTATAATGTGGAAATACCTTTGAATATGGATTGAGGTCTCAAAAATTCCCTAAGTTTAAGACAAGTATAAAATATTTCTAGCGATTATGTTTTAATGGACGTTTCAACTCGTGTCAACTTCCATCGACCATAATTTTTTGTATATAACGAATTAGAGGTTCTACTATATATAAAATTAAAAGGTCTTTGAAGTATCTTTCCAATGATTTTGATTTCTCCTAAATCCAATAACCGAGCGAAAAGTTATGACTTAGCAAAGTGGAGTGCATCACCTAGAAAATTGCCTAAGTCTACTGGAATGGTTATGCCATAGGTTAGGCACCGCCTAACCTAGCTTATTCAATGGTTTAGGAACCACATAGACTAACATAGGCGATGGGAAATGTGCAGCCCAACCTAGCTTAGGCGATGGGCAATGTGGTGCACACCTTATGGCCTAAGCGACGTAAACACTCCGTTTTTGAGTTATTTTGAGGGCAATTAAGTCTTTTGGTTCTCCGAAACCTTCCTTAATCATACTTAAAAGAGTTTAGGTTTATCAGTAACATTTAAACTCTCCTTAGATCTCTAGTTCATCCTTCAAGAACACAAGTGGAGAAAATTACAAGGGTTTGAGCAATCAAGCTTAAAGGTCCAATCTTTTCAAAACTTCTTCTCACTTTCACAATATAAGTATGCATGTCAATGTAGGGATGATAACGAGACACTCACACTCCCAAAATAAGTTCCAATCAATATGCATAGAATTCCATAGATTCTCCCTTATTTTTTTACCTTACTTTTTCAGACGGTCGGACTAGGATCACTATAGGACTTTAGTCATCTTGTAACATAGACTTGGGATTTGGCATGGTATAATTAGGACTTTACTCACTAAACCTTATTTACACTATGATTATATTTTGGGGTCTACTTCTCAACCCACTTTTCCTTTATTCCTTCCTTATTTTTCCCTTTTTCTTTTTGTTGCTTATTTAGGTTGGGTGTGATTTCTTTTATTCTTTCTTTTTCTTTCATTTTTTTTCTTTTTCAATTCTATTTTTTTTCATTATTTTTCTTTCTTACCATACCCAACCATACTTTCTTTTCTCCTATTTAACCCTTCAGGAAACCCAATTCTAATTATGCACCACTATGATAGTCACCCTCAACTTAGGCGATTTGCTTGAGTTGAAGTGCACAATGTCCAAGGAAGGACCCAGGCCAAAACATGCTCATTGTAAATAAATTGGAAAGGTATAATGTGAAAAAATAGTATATTAAGGATCAAATCAGGGATGAAGAGATATTTATTCTCATTTGGAAGGTCATTTGGGCTACAAGTGGACTAAATCAAGAATGGCATGTAATCCTTTCCTAACCGGCTATCCTATAACCTAGTGTAATGCCCCGAGTTTGGCACTCCAGATACTACATGGTGATCATGACCCCAAGGGACCACAAGCTAACCCTTTCTGATATTTGTAATAGAGCAATACATAATATACTTAAATAAATACAAAAAACTGATGGAAACTTGCCATATGGGTCAATACTTAAAGTACAACTGAAATAAAAATGGAAAAAGTTTATCAACATCTAAACTAAAACATCTTTCTGAATAACTAGTCTAAAAACTCTGTAGTTTAAAAACCTCTAAACTGTCTGAATAAGGAGTTGATGGGACATGTCCCCAACTAACTCCACCTACTGAAATACTGAAAATAGTAATAAAATAAAATAAGAACCATCCTCGAATGATGAGGACTCACTGCAAGGTCTAATGCTGCTAATTGGAACTAACCTGCTATGGGTGCTCTAGATCTCATGCTCTGAACCTATGGTGTAAAGTAAAACATCATAGCGCAAATATGTCAGTATGTGGGAATGTACTGACTATGCAAGATAAGGTAAGGATAAATGCAAGGGCTTATGCATGAACAATTACTTAACTGAATAACATGAGAGCACTGAATAAAGACATATAAATGAATGCATAAACCATAACTGAAATCATTATGACACTGAATACTGAGACTCGAATACTACTTTATTAATGTCTAAACTCACTACTAATACTGAGATAATGAATAAATGAATCTTCTAATATTGATACCTAAGTGCTGAATTTAAAATCAGTCCTCTCTAGCGGGTCATGTCTGAACTTAATGATAATAGGAATGCTCGACTGAAATCTGAGATCAGTCCTATCTAGTGGGTGATGTTTCTATCTACTGATAATGATAGTTCTTAATTGAATCTGCTGATACTAAAGTTGATTAACTAAATCTAAGACTAGTCCTATCTAGCGGGTGATCTCTGAGTCTGATGATAATCATAACGATTGACTGTATCTGACAATCCTTACTCTGTACTACTGAGTTGAGTTTCTTTACTGAGACTGATTCTAAAACTGAGACTGTGGGAACAATCATCTAACCAACATGCCCCTCCTAGCTAAGTTGGGGTCCAATCTGTAACCCTAGTTGGAAGGGTGTCAGTACTGTGTCACGGGTAAAGACCTCTCTTGTGGAGTCAGTCTTATCTGACGAGTAACCCCTGGGATCAGTCCTATATATATATATATATATATATAATATACTAACGGGTGATCCCTGAGTATGTTAGTCCTATCTAGTGGGTGACATATCCTACCAACGCTGGTTACGTAGTTATAGAACTTAGGGATTTCTCTTAGGGATCTCAGCCCTCTCTAACGGGTGAGCCCCCATCACTAGGTTCGCTCGGTGCTAAATCCTACTCCTAACTAAAAGACTCCAAACTGATTCTTTTTCTTAAACTGTACACGACTAAGCTGAATATATTATTGATTATACTGATTAACTGAGTAAAGCTGAGATCACTTAGTTCTGAAGACTGACGGAACACTACTGAGTCTAGTTAGCTGACTGAATGCTACTAAGGTCTGAGTACTTGAATACTGCTAAGATCTAAGTCGAGTACTGAACTGATGTTGGAATGCTAATGATACTTTGATTACTGAAATTTCTTAAGTTTTGTAACTGTCTGAGAGTACTGAGTTTTGTAACTAACTGAGTTCTAAGGATCGTGGCTTGACTGAGATTATCGTGAAAACTGATACTGGCTCTAGACAGCAGCTAATTTGTCGAGTATAAATACCCCCAGGACTCAATAACATAAAAGTAAAACATAACCATTCTTGAATAATCATGACCATGGACTTTCATTCACCATTACAATCATTAAAGCACCTCTTCAAGCACTTGGAAATCATAAACATGTGATAGTATAGTGGACATGTTATTCGCTCGCACTCCATTCAACAAGGTCTTGCATCAAACACTAAACATGCATTAAATAACTCATAATTGGGAGAATTCATGCTAACATGTCACAATTCATCCACTAGGGCTTTTCAACAAACACTTGGCATGCATGGACGTATATATAATTAGGGATTTCTTGTCAACTTGCAACAATGTCCCTATTTCCTTCACACAAGCATTTTATCAAACATATGGGGAGCATGCTCTGGTTATTCAATAATTTCTATACATAATTATCATGGAAGATCATCCAACATGCAACTTAAAGAGGGTTTATCATAAACATCACACCATTAATCACATACTAGAATCAATTCTTGAAACTTGTAGTCTAAATCATGAATTAAAACTCAAAAAAACAAAATCATGAACTCTAATATACATATCATGGAATCTCATAAATACATAAACCTTACAATTTTGAAAAGGATTCTTGAACTTCTTAGGTGGAAGGAACCCAAGAATCAATATCTAACATACCTCAAAAGCTTGAATCTTGAAAGATAACTAACGCTTTATTGAACGTTCATGGATTGGGAAACATAGACCTTGAGGTTTTCTTGATGGTTCTTGAACTTGAAGATCTTGAATTTCTTAGTTTCTTGAAGAAGGGTTTGATTCATGTTCTTGGTTTTTTTTATCTAGAAAGAAACCCTAGCTTTTGATGTTATAAATTAATATAGAGTTATGAGCCTTGATCTGATATAAATATGTGTTAAAAATGGTGGAAAAATACCAAAAAGTCCTTTTAAAAATGACTTAAAATTACTAAGCGGGATCTGTGATGGTTGGTGCGATGGTCCATCGCTAGGTCCACAGTCCGTCAGATTGACCGTCATACCTGGACCAGAATAGGGGTTCACTGCCTTATCTATGATGGCTCGGGTTACGGTCTATGATGGCTCGGGTTACGGTCCATCTCTAGCTCCACAGTTATTCCGACCTCTCCATCATACTTAGCCAGATAGTGGACTCATCACCTCAACTATAACGGTCTGGGCGATGGTCCGTTGCTAGCTCGACGGTCAGTCAAACCTCTTCATCGCACTTAGAAAGAGAGTGGACTTACTGCCTCAGCTCCGATAGACTGGGCGATGGTCTGTCACTAGCTCGACGGTCCGTCGAACCTCTCCATCGCACCTGGGTAGTTCAAACTTCTTTCTATAAAACGTCTATAACTTTTTATCCCGATATCAAATTTTCACTAAATTGGTATTGTTGGAAAGATAATTCAATTTCTCACATGATGAAAAGTCAAAATTAGTGAAATTCTATATGATTTAAACATTGCTCACTTAGGAAGTCGTCCCTAAATCTTCTGAAGACTAAATTAGACTTTAAAAAAAGTTCAGGGTATTACATATCTACCCCTTGGGAACATTCAATGTCGAATGAGGTTGGTTAGACTGAGAATACTAGTAGGCTGAACTTACTGACTGGACATAAGCATGTGAAATATGACTATATGACTGAAACTACTGATATACTAAAATCTCATATTGAACATGCATATCTGATTCATGGATGTCTGACTGAGTTGTTCTCATGAAAGCACGACTGAAATTACTGATAAGCTAAGCTTCTTCTACTAAACATGCATATCTAATGCATGAATACTTGTCTGAACTAACTCTTGAATGCTTGACTAAATATGCAATGATAACTGATACTAAATTTCATAGGAACATCCGAACATACAACTGAATGGGTTTAAAGACATGAAAGCATCAAGGAATTATGGGGTATCTTCCCATTGGGACACAGTGTCCCTCTAAGAACACTTACTCACCTAAATAGTTGAGAAAACTAAGGTGATGCTCAAGTCACCTACTGGATCATGACAAAACATTAGGGAGTCTAATGCATGACTCATGAACTAAACTTATACTCACAACTACTAGTACTTTCTATTTTGGAATAGTTGCATCCCTTGAGATTTTGGATAGTATGAATAGATGAAAAGATGAGAAAACAAAATATACGAATCTGACTGTCTGATTGCTAAAATGACTTGCTGGCGTTACTAACTAACTCATACTGAAACATAAGCTCAAATGGGATCAAGGGACCTAACAATGCATATCATGAATATAAAGGACTTATAACGTACCCGAATCTATGTTAGGGGAACCTTCCTGGTCATGACTGGTCTGGAGTGCATACAATCTATTCTGACGCTGATCACTATTGGTGCCCTACTGATGCAAATCTTAAACTCTTTGAACTAGCACTCTACACTCTATATGTTGTGGCCTGTCTTACCACACCCAAAGCACACATCACTACCAGTTATACATGCACCTAGGTGATTCTTGCCACATTCTTCACAAAGCGTATAGGTCCGAACACCACTAGCACTACTCTTGGCTTTGGTGCCTGGCGCTCTATCATGACTATCATCCCTAATGTTTGGTGTTGGTACACTACTTGAGGATGGAGCTGGGACTGAAAATTTTTGACTATTCTGAGAATGGTAACCACGTTGTGACCCTTCCTGAGAGAAATTATGAGTACCTATTCTGGCTTTCTTACTCACTCTCTATCTTTTCTTCTTCTTATCTACCTCAATCTACTATGCATACATCATTGCTCTATCAAGATACATATCTCTATTGATCATATTAGTCCTACACTCTTTCAACACCAACCCGGATACACCAATCACAAACTTACTCATACTCACTCTAGGGTCAGCTATCAAATTGGGAGCATATTTAGCTAACTGGTTGAACTTAAGATAATACTCCTGCAATGTCATGCAGCCTAGTCTTAGGTTCATAAACTCTTCTACCTTATCTTCTCTCATCTTTAGCAGGAAAAACTTATCTATAAAGGCATCTTGAAACTCTTGCCAAGTCATGAGAGTTATATCCTCCCCTCTAGTCTTCTTTCACGCTACAACCTAATCGTGAGTGTTATCCTTCAACCTATAGGATGCTAATTCTATACTCTCTTCCTCAGAAAAATATATAATCTGGGTGATTTACTTCGCCTTGTCTAGATAAAGTTGTAGGTCCTCACCTTCTACTAAGCCAAAGAATTCTGGCAGGTTCATTTTTATGAAATCTCTGATTTTGGTTGCGGCTGAACCCCCATCTTGCTCAAGTAGGAATGCATCCTTACTATTTCCCTAAACACTAGTGGCCACAGCTTGGTCTAGCACCTAAAAAGATGCCCAAAATTGTACATGTGACACATTCTCATTTTTAGGATTTACTAGCTGGGGTGGCTGGTTATCATCCCTACGGGCATTGGCATTGCGAGGAGGCGTACTTTGTAAATAGAAGAAAGACATGGATTATACTTTTGATTAACTTGAGATCATGCTCACTTGCACGACATGAATACTTAGAGAAGGGAGACTATTCCTAAAACGTCTTATAGCCTCTTGTACATAAATATGGTGCGCAACACACCCATGCACAAGAGTCTACTAGATGCGGCTTTCAGACTTCCTAGGACACTATTGAACCTTAGGCTCTGATACCAAGTTTGTAATGCCCTGAGTTTTGCACCTCGGATGCTACACGGTGCTCATGATCTCGAGAGACCACAAGCTAACTCTTTCTGATAGCTATAACTGAGCACTGCATAATATACTAAAATAAATGCAAAAAACTAGCAGAAACTCTCCATAAGGTTCAATACTTAAAGTACAACTAAAATAAAACTAGATAAATTTTATCAACATCCAAACTAAAATAGTTGTCTGAATAACTAGTCTAAAAACTTTGTAGTCTGAAAACCTCTAAACTGTCTGAATAAGGAGTTGATGGGATATGTCCCCAACTAACTCCAACTACTAATATACTGAAACAAGTAATAAAATGAAATAAGAACCATCCTCGAATGATTATTACTCACTGCTAGGTCTACTGCTGCTGACTAGAACTGAGTTGCTATGGGTGCTCTAGATCTTGTCCTTCTGAACCTATGGTGTAAAGTAAAACACCATAGCAAAAATGTGTTGATACGTGGGAATGTACTGAGTATAAAAGATGAGGTAAGGCTAAATGTAAGGGCTTATGCATGAATAATTACTTAACTGAATAACATGAGAGTACTAAATGTGGATATATACATGAATGCAAAAACCATAACTGAAATCATCGTGACACTAAATACTGAGACTCAAATACTGCTTTATTGACGTCTAAACTCACTACTAACACTAAGATACAGAATAACTGAATCTTCTAATATTGATAACTGAGTGCTGAAGTTAAGATCAGTCCTCTCTAGCGGGTGACCTCTGAACGTAATGATAATAG